>NC_089324.1:7344743-7687243 GCF_036669915.1 Pocillopora verrucosa
ACGATCCAAATTTATAATTCCGAAATTCGAAAAAAATTAAATGAATGGCGTCTACCGAAAGAATTGATATTCCTTCGTCTGATCCAGACCATGTCGTCCAAATTCCACTGTTTGATTACGTTAAAAAACTAGATGTAAAAGTCAGAGAGCGTTATCTAAAGAAGATCTCCACTATCGGAATCGATACTGTTTTGATAGGTGGGAAACGCTTCGAGCCTGATTGCTTACCGCCGCTGGAATCGACTCATTTGCTTTGCTATTTTTTTTTCAAGACTAGCTATTATACGCAAGAAAGCCTTCCGCAGTCTCGAGGCCTACAATCAAATCTGGATTATTACCGCGAAGGATGGGACAATAAACTGCGCTCATCGTTTGGGATGCAGGGCAGGCCTCGCCGAATCATGTTCGCTCGTAGCTAGTGTGCTATTTTACCTTGAGGCCTGGACAAAGGTCAATGGAGGGCTTTGCTTTTACGCAAATTAAGTGCCCTTTGATACTTCCCAGTTCCGCAAACAAGGTGAAATACTCTCGTGTCTGCAATATTAACTTTAAATCCGCTAGGAAAATGAAAGCCGACCTCGATGAAACGATAAAGAATCTCAAAGAGGGACTTCAGGTTTCTAAGAACCGCGCCGACGCAAGCGGATATAGAAAACTTTTATTTTGACCTCAGCAAATGCAAAACAAAGCCTGTATTGCTGAGCTTGGTGCCCTACTGATTCGAAATCGAAGGAAACGTCTATAACCTTTACTCCTGGTTCATCAATTATTTGTTTTTTTGGACTCGATTTCTTCCCATAGTTGCCTTTCACGTTCTCCTGCAACACGTTTCAGCTCACGACCTCTGGCTCTCTCGTCTCGCTTGGCGGCAACTTCAAGATCGGCTTGAAGCTTTTCGACAGAACCACATCTCTGATGACCTAGATTTTGGGTCGGAACCAAATCTGGATCGTAACGATCCCACAGTTTAGCCGCTTTTCCGGAGATAAAATGTTTACCACAGACCCGGTCGTGGAAAGTATCCGTACTTTTTCTCGTCGACTAGTAGTAATTGAAGGTATTCTTGCCATATTAATTCCTTTATCACGACCACTTGGGGTCCCACAGCTAAAAATCGCGCATAAAACCATTTTTTATCCTAAACACAACTTCTGGTCACATGTTTAAAGGCAAGTGATGTGCACTAATATGGCGGCCGATTAAAATGAGATCACGTGACTGAAAACGATCTTTTGGTCGAGGGCTTGCTCTTTAGGTCTCTCAGTCAAACACGTCGCGGTCTTAACCTATCTGCATGTTTTATCGAATGCGCTTATTCAGTCTGACGTGTGAAGTCCATATGTGCCTTGCTTCAAAGCCTTATTGGCTAGTTGTAGTTGTTACAAGTTTTTCTTTCTACTTGCGCCTAGTTTTTCGACGGTCATTTCAAATCTGCTTTGTTGCAGACAAACAAATAACTGTATGCGAACTAAATGACTAACTCTGTGCATATAAGATGCAAGTTACTGGTAGGGCTATGAAATCGCTGCTGAATAGCTGACTAGTAGTTACCTGGTGCAGTCGATCGTATCCTCGCGTCTTTCACATATAGTGTTATGCTGGTGCGTACAAGTGGCGTGGAAGTCTTTCTCGTCGGAAGACAGCGCATAAGCCTGGAGGTGATCTGCCCAAGGGCTTTCTTCGGTAACATGCAGCTTGTAATCGGTCTTAAGGTATACCTTGGCTGATCGGAGCCTTTTAACTATGCTGTTAATCCATTCAGTAGACATGCCTGCATATACAATACTAAATTATAACCAATATTAATCAAACCTAATGACAACCATGCACGTTTGGTCACTTTCATAACAAATGACAAATTTGAGCAATTGCACAAACCTAGTGAGCCGATAGTATGAACGGCGGCTTCCAAAGTATCAAAGGCTAACGATCCCTCACTTGTCATGCTATCCAGGCCTGGGAGGGTCTTCTTTTTCGATGCGATACACACCTGTTGAAAGATTGTTTAGAACGATACGGCATCTTTTAGTGAAAAGGCTAATCTACATATGTTAGTCATACCTGTCAACACTGTGAGAGAAAAAAAAAACATGAAAAGGTGTATAATAAACAAGCAGATTGTACAGGGTTACTTACTTTAAGCACAGTGAAAAGGCTTGATCTTGTGAGAGGTCCAAACTCCATTTCGCAGCAGTAGTTCTGGTATAGTGCAACCATACGGGAGCTTGGCGCAGTGCGCACCACGTTTGGGATCTGTAACACCTCACCAGTTGACATTTGTAGCTTTTTGGTGCTGTACGGAATATAATGGGGCAACTGATGACGTTCAGGAAGTGATCAAGGTTTTGGCTGTCGAGCCTATAGCGAATCACAGATTGCCGCTCTTCAGTCACACCGGCTCCAACCACTGCCGTGTGCTTCCTTGTCTGGTCTATCCGCCATATAGTTAAGCCTGGTATTATCTACTGTAGCCGCGATTTCGTGTAATGCTTAACGAAAACGGAAAGTGCCGTCATCTTTGTGTACTACGAGGTCGATTCTTCATAGAGGGAAATCAGCTCCTTTATCACCTTGTCGTCAGGACTTTCGTCTTCTGGTGGTGCGGTCTGAACGGTAACAAGATCAAACAACTCTTTCGACTGCCCAGGGGCAATGCAGTTAAGGCTGGCGGTGATAACTTCTGCCGCTTTACGGTTTGTGTAATACTACGTACTCTTTGTGCACTCAGCTAGTGGTTGAGTAAGCTGGAATCGGATTGAGCCGATCCTTCCATCTGTTAACATGCTAATATTTCTATTTACTGCTTCTAAACCTGAGTGCCCTCTTCGCATAGAGGTAGGCATGTAATCCGACTCTTCATCCTCCTCAACAACCAGCTGCGACATTTCGTCTTCTAGCACAGAAAGGTCAGGAAGCTCCAGTTCCTCCCTATACATATCCGGTCGGTTCTTAAAATACAAGAAAGCTATTTATATATCAGAGACGGATCGTTATTTTGCTGGCGGGGGGATGAAAAATGTTTTGATTGCAAACAATTTATTTTGGTTTGTTACGTGTGCAAATAATTTATTTCAGTGATTAAGGCTCTGTAAACAATTTATTTCAATAGTTTTCAGCTCCCCCCTCCACCCCCCCCCAAACTTTGGGGGTGAATAATGGACCGTTCCTTATACTAGTGGGGAAGAATTTCGGGTGCCCTACAAGACTAGAGATATGTACATCCGGCATTGTCTCGGTCATACTAATATTGGATGTAATCAAACAACGCAGGAACAATTTTCAATTATCGATAGTTTGACGGAAATAAGTCCGCTTTTATTCCAACCACGCCTTCCTAAAAAGTACATCCATAATGCTTTGACACTGTCGATGTTCTCATGTTTTTAAATTGTTTTATATTTATTTAGCCGGTCGTACGTAATCAATTTATTGTTGCAGGTGCAGCAGTTAAAATACTCACTTGTAATCTTGAAGATCTCTTTAGGGGTATATCCTTCACCTGATGTTTTTCAGAACGCTCGATAGTAGGAGTCCCCTATAAAAATGAAATTTCTACAGTTTCTTTTGAGCGCACAAATAAAAGCTATTAGGGACGGACCATTATTTCTCTGACGGGGGCGAGGGGGGAATAGACAAAACTGATTATTTTGCATGCAAACAACTTATTATTTCCTTTTTGCAGCGGCAAACAGTTTATTTGGGGGTTGCAAACAATTTATTTCAAAATTTTCCATTTCCCCATCCCACTTGCAAATAGAGTATAAATTCGACTTGCACTCGCTGCTAGGACTTTTCGAAATGAGAACTGTATGTGAAATGTTGCCTTATTGTTGCATTAAAGCCTAAAACTAAATTTATTGGGATGACTACCGGTTTACAAAAGCACTAATCTTTTAATTTCACAGTATTTTACCAGTGTATCATTAGTTGTCTCCTTGGAGCAGCGCAAAGTCTCGCTGTAATTAAATAAACATTTGCTACATATCCCTTGAAAACCAAACTAATTATGCTATCTTAACTCGGAAGCATGATAAAACTTATAATTTATCTCATGGTGTGTTCATTTTAAAATGTAGCCGGTATTCCGAGACAACATTAAATTATTACAATGAGTTATCGACATCTCCTTGGAAATCCATCTGTACGGTTTCTGTTTGCTCTGATGCTCAGGATATTTACAAACTTTACTTGGCCGTCATCCCAAGCCAAATTCGTTCCTGTGCTCGGGACAAATTGTGAGATCTTCTTCGCACTCGTCGAACAATCCAACGCGGGCCAAACATAATTTACCGTCTTCCTCTACTCCTACCCGGGGAGGCTTGAAAACAACCATACAAGTGCTCTTTTGTGCTACTTGTACAATTCTTCACAATAAAAATGGATCTAGCGCTCTTTTTTCGAGTATAAAGGTTACATTCTTTCTTAGAATATTTCTGAAAAGAATCGAAAAGACACATTTAAAATCGCCCGTCTTTACGAAATGTCTGCTGGTATGGTTATACATGGAAAGCGTAGGAAATGTCGGTGTCTGGTGCGTGCCAAGCAATCCTCTCAGCGCGTTACCAAAAGAATGCCGTTGGAAAACAAAAACAGTTTAAATTATACTGATTGAATTCGTATTTTCGATATATTAGATGATTACTTTGCTTTTACTGCAAACAAATAAGTACTTTTTCATCTGTAACCGAGGTAGTATAAAAGGGCCTAAAAGTTGCGGTGCAATAAAAAATAACAATCAAATAAAAAGCGGCCTGGCTTCCCATATGATTTTTAGATAAGATAAAACTGGAATGAAACATGAAAATGGTTTTTCAAAATACTCCTAAAGATCTTCTCGAAGCTTTCCTTGCGTTATGGAGACTTATAAACAAACGGACTCTATATTACGATACTCTGGCACGTGTCACGTGACCCTCCAAGGCACGCTGGATTGCTGTATATCAAGAGCAAATTCTTCATCTAAAATGTAAACATAACACACTGTTATTATTATCATTGCTTAGATCATCAATTACTCAAGCTGGAAAAAGCATTGAAATGAATCAAAACATGGCCGCTTGTTTGCTTTTTCTCGCTATTTTAGGGGTATTTTCCGTTATTTCGCAAAATGTTGAAAATTGTCAAGTTTGATTGATGGCTCACAAATATAAAAACAGGACAATCGTCTATATTTATATTTGTACATAAAGAGCTAGGTTTCTACTTTCACTTAAGGAAATATCTTTTTGGCTTGAGATTTTGGAGAGACACCCACATCATGAATTCACTGCATTTTTGGCAAGGATTTTTGCACATTTTTTAAACAAAAACTGAAAACTCGTACAGCCCTCTTAAATATAAGTATATGGATAAACCGTTTGGTCTAGATTGTAGGTTCATTGTGGGCAACAAGTGAGCCAAATTTGAACTAAATCAGGGGAAGGAGGGGTCGTGTAGACTCGGCTACATGGTTGTCAGGTGGAGACGTTCTAAAAAAACACGGGGTTAGATAAACTGTGCGAACGAAAGCTCAAAAACAATTTACTAAACTCCGCTAAGACAAGCAACAAAAGTACGCGAAAAATGTCCATGTCAGTTTTCCAATTCTTTGACGCAATTTTCTAACTGTGAAATCACGTGCGCCGCGCATGTGAACACAAAAAGACTACAATGTAGGGAGGGGAAAATAAAAATTGTAATTTGAAATTTAAAACTAAAAAGATTTTTTACAAACAGTCCGTGTATAAGTTTTGACTAATTTCTCCTTTTTTTTCAAACTGAGAAGAAACAGGGTCAAGATGGACAGCATAAAAGAAGCTATATCAGCTATCTCCATAGGTATAGCGGTCGCCGAGTTCCTTCGCAAAACTGGTCGCGTGTTGCAAGCCATCGAGGTGTACAGGGAATGTTTGATCATATTACACAGTCAGGCGCAGGCTATTGATAGTTTATTGGCAAACTTTACGTTCCGAGCCATCTACAAAAACATAATCTGTGCTTCCGTTTACATAAAGGATTACACAAGTACAGAAAAATACATCAGGGAACTCCTCCTATACCTAGACTATAATGACACCGCTGAAAAAGGATGGCTACATTTAAACCTGGCAGAAAAACTTCAGGTACAAAACAAATTTATGGAGGCCTGGAAATTTTACGAATCAGCAATCAACATCATGACAACGATTGGAAACACACATGGCCAGGCACTATGCTACTCAAAGCTCGGATTAATGTTCCGATCACTCGGTCAATATGACAAGGCCCGAGAATATCAGGAGAAAGCACTCGCTATCACAATAGAAATTGGTGACAGAGAAGGAGAAGCAACAAGCTACGGAAACCTAGGAACTTTGTTCCGATCACTCGGTCAATATGACAAGGCCCGAGAATATCAGGAGAAAGCACTCGCTATCACAATAGAAATTGGTGACAGAGAGGGAGAAGCAACAAGCTACGGAAACCTAGGAACTTTGTTCCGATCACTCGGTCAATATGACAAGGCCCGAGAATATCAGGAGAAAGCACTCGCTATCACAATAGAAATTGGTGACAGAGAGGGAGAAGCAACAAGCTACGGAAACCTAGGAACTTTGTTCCAATCACTCGGTCAATATGACAAGGCCCGAGAATATCAGGAGAAAGCACTCGCTATCAGAATAGAAATTGGTGACAGAAATGGAGAAGCAGCAAGCTACGGAAACCTAGGAACTTTGTTCCAATCACTCGGTCAATATGACAAGGCCCGAGAATATCAGGAGAAAGCACTCGCTATCAGAATAGAAATTGGTGACAGAGAGGGAGAAGCAATAAGCTACGGAAACCTAGGAGCTTTGTTCCAATCACTCGGTCAATATGACAAGGCCCAAGAATATCAGGAGAAAGCACTCGCTATCACAATAGAAATTGGTGACAGACAGGGAGAAGCAATAAGCTACGGAAACCTAGGAACTTTGTTCCGATCACTCAGTCAATATGACAAGGCCCGAGAATATCAGGAGAAAGCACTCGCTATCACAATAGAAATTGGTGACAAGGATGGAGAAGCAACAAGCTACAGAAACCTAGGAACCTTGTTCCAATCACTCGGTCAATATGACAAGGCCCGAGAATATCAGGAGAAAGCACTCGCTATCACAATAGAAATTGGTGACATGGATGGTGAAGCAAAAAGTTACGGAAACCTAGGAACTTTGTTCCAATCACTCGGTCAATATAACAAGGCCCAAGAATATCAGGAGAAAGCACTCGCTATCACAATAGAAATTGGTGACATGGATGATGAAGCAAGAAGTTACGGAAACCTAGGAACTTTGTTCCAATCACTCGGTCAATATAACAAGGCCCAAGAATATCAGGAGAAAGCACTCGCTATCAGAATAGAAATTGGTGACAGACAGGGAGAAGCAACAAGCTACGGAAACCTAGGAACTTTGTTCCAATCACTCGGTCCATATGACAAGGCCCGAGAATATCACGAGAAAGCACTCGCTATCAAAATAGAAATTGGTGACAGACAGGGAGAAGCAACAAGCTACGGAAACCTAGGAACTTTGTTCCAATCACTAGGTCCATATAATAAGGCCCGAGAATATCAGGAGAAAGCACTCGCTATCAGAATAGAAATTGGTGACAGAAATGGAGAAGCAGCAAGCTACGGAAACCTAGGAACTTTGTTCCAATCACTCGGTCAATATGACAAGGCCCGAGAATATCAGGAGAAAGCACTCGCCATCAGAATAGAAATTGGTGACAGAGAGGGAGAAGCAACAAGCTACGGAAACCTAGGAACTTTGTTCCAATCACTCGGTCAATATGACAAGGCCCGAGAATATCAGGACAAAGCACTCCCTATCAGAATAGAAATTGGTGACAGACAGGGAGAAGCAATAAGCTACGGAAACCTAGGAACTTTGTTCCAATCACTAGGTCAATATGACAAGGCCCGAGAATATCAGGAGAAAGCACTCGCTCTCAGAATAGAAATTGGTGACAGAAATGGAGAAGCAGCAAGCTACGGAAACCTAGGAACTTTGTTCCAATCACTCGGTCAATATGACAAGGCCCGAGAATATCACGAGAAAGCACTCGCTATCAAAATAGAAATTGGTGACAGGGATGGAGAAGCAACAAGCTACGGAAACCTAGGAACTTTGTTCCAATCACTCGGTCAATATAACAAGGCCCAAGAATATCAGGAGAAAGCACTCGCTATCACAATAGAAATTGGTGACATGGATGATGAAGCAAAAAGTTACGGAAACCTAGGAACTTTGTTCCAATCACTCGGTCAATATGACAAGGCCCGAGAATATCACGAGAAAGCACTCGCTATCAAAATAGAAATTGGTGACAGACAGGGAGAAGCAACAAGCTACGGAAACCTAGGAACTTTGTTCCGATCACTCGGTCAATATGACAAGGCCCGAGAATATCAAGAGAAAGCACTCGCTCTCAGAATAGAAATTGGTGACAGAGAGGGAGAAGCAACAAGCTACGGAAACCTAGGAACTTTGTTCCAATCACTCGGTCAATATGACAAGGCCCGAGAATATCACGAGAAAGCACTCGCTATCAAAATAGAAATTGGTGGCAGAGAGGGAGAGGCAACAAGCTACGGAAACCTAGGAACTTTGTTCCGATCACTCGGTCAATATGACAAGGCCCGAGAATATCAAGAGAAAGCACTCGCTCTCAGAATAGAAATTGGTGACAGAGAGGGAGAAGCAACAAGCTACGGAAACCTAGGAACTTTGTTCCAATCACTCGGTCAATATGACAAGGCCCGAGAATATCACGAGAAAGCACTCGCTATCAAAATAGAAATTGGTGGCAGAGAGGGAGAAGCAACAAGCTACGGAAACCTAGGAACTTTGTTCCAATCACTCGGTCAATATGACAAGGCCCGAGAATATCAGGAGAAAGCACTCGCTATCATAATAGAAATTGGTGACAGGGTTGGAGAAGCAACAAGCTACGGAAACCTAGGAAGTTTGTTCCAATCACTCGGTCAATATGACAAGGCCCGAGAATATCAGGAGAAAGCACTCGCTATCAAAATAGAAATTGGTGACAGGGATGGAGAAGCAACAAGCTACGGAAACCTAGGAACTTTGTTCCAATCACTCGGTCAATATGACAAGGCCCGAGAATATCACGAGAAAGCACTCGCTATCAAAATAGAAATTGGTGGCAGAGGGGGAGAAGCAACAAGCTACGGAAACCTAGGAACTTTGTTTCAATCACTCGGTCAATATGACAAGGCCCGAGAATATCAGGAGAAAGCACTCGCTATCATAATAGAAATTGGTGACAGGGTTGGAGAAGCAACAAGCTACGGAAACCTAGGAAGTTTGTTCCAATCACTCGGTCAATATGACAAGGCCCGAGAATATCAGGAGAAAGCACTCGCTATCAGAATAGAAATTGGTGACAGAGAGGGAGAAGCAACAAACTACGGAAACCTAGGAACTTTGTTCCAATCACTCGGTCCATATGACAAGGCCCGAGAATATCACGAGAAAGCACTCGCTATCAAAATAGAAATTGGTGGCAGAGGGGGAGAAGCAACAAGCTACGGAAACCTAGGAACTTTGTTTCAATCACTCGGTCAATATGACAAGGCCCGAGAATATCAGGAGAAAGCACTCGCTATCAAAATAGAAATTGGTGACAGACAGGGAGAAGCAACAAGCTACGGAAACCTAGGAACTTTGTTCCAATCACTAGGTCAATATGACAAGGCCCGAGAATATCAGGAGAAAGCACTCGCTATCAGAATAGAAATTGGTGACAGAAATGGAGAAGCAGCAAGCTACGGAAACCTAGGAACTTTGTTCCAATCACTCGGTCAATATGACAAGGCCCGAGAATATCATGAGAAAGCATTCGCTATCGAAATAGGAATTGGTGATAGGCATGGAGAAGCAACAAGCTATACAAACCTCACTGGTTTGTTTCTCTCACTCGGCAAGTATGCAAAGGCTGACGACTATTTAAAGAAGGCAATGGCAGTTAGAAAGGGTATCGACGATAGAAGTGGAGAAGCAACAGTTTACAGTCACCTTGGTACAATTTGTTGTAAGCGTGGTGAATTTGACAAGGCTCAAGAATATTACGAGAAAGCCCTTACAATTGTCATGGAAATCGGTGAGAGAGAAGGAGTAGTAGTCCACTACAACAATTTAGCATTATGTTTCCAATCGCTTATTAAATATGACATGGCTGAAGAATTACTTAAGAAGGCTCTTCTTTTAAGTAAGAATATTGGACACAACCTGGACGAGTTTTATTGCCTTTGTAATCTATCGGTGTTAAAGGTGTCACAACGTCATCTTGAAGAGGCTTGTTCGTATCTTTTTCAAGGCATCCAAAAGTTCGACACTTTGAGAGGTTTTCTTAAAGAAAACGATCAGTTTCAAATAGCTCTTTTAGAACAGCACGGCACCTTTTCCTACAAGTTGTTCAGTAGGTTGCTGTCTTCCACTGGAAAACCTCAGGACGCCCTTTACGTCGAAGAGCTGGGAAGGGCAAGAGGCCTGGCCGACTTAATGGCAGCTCGATACTCCCTTCAAGAGCAGATCTCAAGTGATCCACAATCTTGGCGTGGCATTCAAAGGATCATCACAAAAGAAGCAGACTGTGCATGTCTGTACATTTCGGTTGGTGAAGATGAGGTACGGTTTTGGATAATTACAGCAACGGGAGCTATTCATTTTTTAGAAAAGAAAGTGAGCCTGGACAAAAACAAGGTCACCGGAATAGTCCCTGAGTTAGATGAGTTTTTTAAAGAAGCCTTCCGCAGCCACGTCATTTTACCCGAACAGAATTGCGAAGATCGATCTTTAGATGACACCGAACTGATGTCACTTCACTATGATAACCGCTCAGTGCCTCGTGACCATGATACCGAAGATTTCAAAACAAGCCTTGAATTGTGTTACAAGATAATCATTGCTCCTGTGGCCAGTTTACTAAAGCAGCCCGAGATCATAATTGTCCCTGATTCCTGTGTGTACCAGGTGCCATTTGCAGCCTTGGCTGACGAAGGAGGCAAGTATTTATCAGAGACATGCAGGATTCGGATAATTCCCTCCCTGACGACTCTGAAGCTTGTTCAAGACAGTCCTCCAGACTATCACAGTCAGACCGGGGCACTGATAGTGGGTGACCCAGTGGTTGGAACGGTGATTTACATGGGAAGGTGCAGAAATATGACACCATTGCCGCATGCAAGAAAGGAAGCAGAGATGATTGGAGGACTTCTTGGCATAAGACCTTTGATAGGAGATTCCGCAACAAAACATTCTGTACTCCAAGCGATAAGTTCAGTGAGCCTGATACACATTGCTGCCCATGGTGATGCCGAAAGAGGGGAAATTGCTCTTTCTCCTATGCACCCTACCCTACTCCCACCTTTCCCTAAAGAAGAAGATTATCTTTTGAAGATGGCGGATATTTCAAAAACTCAGTTGCGAGCTAAACTAGTGGTGCTTAGTTGTTGTCACAGTGCTCGTGGACAGATTAGAACCGAGGGAGTTATTGGACTTGCTCGAGCGTTCTTAGGATCGGGAGCTCGTTCAGTGTTAGCGGCACGATGGGCCCTGGATGACAGAGCCACAGAGAAGTTCATGACTTGTTTCTACAAACATTTGTTCCGCGGTGAAAGCGCCAGTGAATCTCTCCACAAGGCCAGGAAGTGGATGAGAAATAACGGCTTTGATAAAGTTTCTCAATGGGCGCCATTTATGATCATAGGCGACAACGTGACATTTGAGTTTGGAAATTGGCCGGTGCCTAGCGCACCTTAAGAGTCAAGACTTTGATAAAACCTCTGTAGCAGAATGAATTAGACTTAGTAAAGCTTGGAACTATTTAATTACTAGCCTGTAGAAAGAGGACACCATCTGCGAAGGACAACTCGGATCGATACACAGAGGAGAGCACTTCTGTAATATGCTCATCAGACATCGAAGTTTAATAATCCGAAATAAGACAGCATATAGTGTTATCTCTTTGTAAGAGTTCCGAAACTAAAAAAACTCAAACTTTTTTTAAGTCATCAGTTCAGTGAATGAGCCAACCAAAGTGTGATAATTTTAGTTTTCGAACGCGATTAGTTCGTCTAGGAAAGAAAAATTTAATCCTTATCCAAAGTTGATTAGTTTGTCAATTCAAGAGACTTTTAAACAAATGTGTGACGTTTTGGAAAAGAAGTTTTTTCTTTTTGGAAATTTCTTGCAAAGCTTTTGATAAGAAATATTGTGGTTTAACATGCTAAAATAAAGACATTTAAAAAAAAAGAAAAAAGATATACACTTGTATAGTAATGCAAACCCTTGTATTCTCATAGATACCCCAGTAATTTTATCAATTTAACCCTTTAACCCCAAAGAGAGCCAAGCATCTAATTTCTCCTTAAAGTGTCACTCCTGAATTAGGCATTAACGTCATGAGAATAATGGAAATGATCAACACGTATAGGAGCTCTTGATTATTAAGCAAAATCTCCTTATCAGCACCTTGGGAAATGTATAGAAAACATTATGGAGAATAAGCATACTGATCTTAGGATGTAAAGGGTTAATTGATACCTTATGCGTAGATACCGTTGTATCCTCACACAGACTCTTGTATGCTTATAGATACTTTTCTATACTCATTATTCTTCACTTTCCCTCTGCCGCTACTATTTCGCTCTGTTTTATCAACTGAACTTCTCTCGAAAAGGTTACTTTATTATTAAAGGACAATTTATGTAGACGTAATTATTTGGGATCAATATCAGTAGCTGGGAACAGACCCTTATATAAAACTACCGTACAATTTTAACAAAACACCCCCTTATATAACTCGGCATTGTTACATAGCGACTATTCAAGAGGTACAATTAAAAACCCCTGGATGTAAGATACGAATCTAAGACCCCTGGATGTAACGAAAGCATTCACGATCGATGTCCACACCTGCGCGCAGACCCCTAGATGTAAAAAGAAGCAGAGAAGCGTCTGGTAGAATGCACGACTACAAAAAGTCCTTCAGATGCGCGAGTTTGAATTACTCTTAAAATGCCGAATGTAAAGGGTTCTGGATGTAATTTGCAGGGACAGAACAACTGAGAGATTGGATTTAAGATTGCAACAGATCATGGGTGGCGATTAAACACAAAAAGCTCCTTAGTCAAAACGAGAGGGAGCCAAATAACCCTAACCTCTGCCAGGCTCTCGGTTAATGGAAATGAGCAAAAGAACGAAAATGGCGGGTTCATGCAGCCGTTTCCCTTAAACAAACACAACAGTCGTTCATCGCTCGCCTGCCCAGTGAGTTAGAGCCTGAAACAAGCTAAAATAACTCAACCTGATTAATCACTCAAAGGCAAATATAACATGTTCATCAAAATTTATTGATGAGTTACTAGTATAAAACATAAATGTACAAAAGATTCGGCCCCGCGACTAAACAGCAACATTATTGATTTCTTTTATTTACAAACAGCAAAACGTAACGCCTAACGCTTATTTCTGCCACAGACGTGTAGCTTCACTACTTCCATTTTTATCATGATGGCCTCCACCGATTTTCTTCCGGTCAAAGAAACCATCGAAGTGCTCGCCTTCTTTGAGATAAATCCTCCAGGGAGTGATCTCCCTATAGGCCTCGATTATCTGTTCATCAGTAAAGACAGCGAAGCTGTTGAAGGAGGAAACAATCTTTATTTTATTTCATTACTTTTCGGGACGTTTAACAACTGTGCCATTATGTGTTATGAGGCATCCGGTGACCTAGTATTTTTTTAGGGTATTGCAATTATCTGGTTTCCAAGACACAACATAACCAAGTTTCTCCTAAAAGGTTTTATGAGCCATGGGATCAGCGTTTTTATGATCTCTTTTAGTTCGGGTTTTTGTCTTTTTTTCGGTTTTTCTTATTTCAAAGCTTGGATATCCCGGTTCACTGAAACATTCGAAACCTTAGTTGTTAGAGATTTTATCACGCGGTTTTCAAGACATTCCATGGCTCGGTTCTCAGGCGCTTTAATCTGATTTTCAAGTTTCGCTCTATCTTATGCGGAGCGAAAAACGTATTTTTCAGCGATCTAACAAGTCAGGAATAAATTTCATTGTAGTGCCTACGCGAGGATGGTTACACGGTTTACACAGGAGATTATTCCGTTTCACTCAGCACTCTGTGAAATTTGGAAGGAAAAACTTATGACATGTTTTCACTTTCGATCTTCATCCAAATCCACATATTTTCCCAATCGTAAAATTTTAATTCAAAACAGTACCTTGCTAGCAATGAAATGGGATCCACCCCTTGGATGTAGTAGCAGCTGTCTAAAATATTTGTTAGTTGTGTATCCTCGTTAAGTGTCCTTTGGAATTAAAGGAACATCCTTTAATAAGAGACAATACGAGACTAGAGATGTACATATTAATATTTGGAAAATTACTAGACAGTCAGGGGCCCAGCCCTCACTAAAGTTTGTGTTTTAAGTAGGAAAAAAAGAAAGAAACATTTACATTATTCATCTGTGAATAGAAATTTTCACAAGAGGTGGAGTATTTTTCACATAATTTAAGCTAAAAATAACTACATTTACTTCTGGCATGTTCTGTTTAGGGCACTTTTAAGAACAATTTTTTACTTTGTTTGATAATTTTTAGCCCACCTGATGAAATTGACACTCTCATCACTCTCATCAAACAAGACCACCACAATTGCTGTCAGGTCTTGGTGGCTCTGTACAACAGCCTAAACAAATCAAAGAAAGGTGGTTAAAAAGAACACTGCAAGATAAAAACAACCATGCACAGATCAACACTTTCATATTTTTAATTGAAATTTAAAGGCTACCTGGAAAATTTGCCTGGTCAAATGTAAATGGGGCCCACATACATCTTCTCCCAAGGAGGAGGTACAGCAGTTGGACCTGCTGTAAGGGTCCTTCAATATCTGAAAACAATTTTTCAACCTGTCAATCAGGGACCTTTACAAATGAGAACAACCTCTAATCATGATCTATGGTGACATTCAGTTATTACTATGAAGGTATAATTTAACAGAGTTAGTAAAATTATAGAGATGCAGGTAGAGATAAACAGCCATTAACAGAAAATTATTAAATTCATACAACAGCTTGAAGCACTCACAGTTCACAAGTGAACAGTATCTATGAAATCCTGACTGAACACCCTAAATCTGTTTCATTTAATTGTTGCTAGCTGGACAACTTGGTATCTACTAGCTTCTACTTTTCATAGAATGCAAAAAGTGCTGAATGAGAGATCAAATTACATCTGGTGACATTTGTTTTAAGAAAGCTTATAATACTAAAAGAAATATTAAAAATGTCCTCACCAAAGACTTCAGCACTCTCTATGGCTTTTTGGCAACTCGCTTCTCCGCCTATCAAGATTGAAAAACAGATAACAACCAAGGCGATAATTGTAATCACCTACATATTGTAATAATCTAGGATTAAAATTAATATAATTTGCAAAAACATTGCCATAAAAAAGTAATTGAAATAGCCATACAGGAATGTATAACTAGCATTCTTACAACAGCTTGTAGCACTCACAGTTCACAAGTGAACAGTATTTAATGTGTATTTACTACTATTTTGAGGGGTTTCATGGATTTGTAGCTTGTAGCCTTTTTTCAGTTTTCTGAATATAACTTTTCAAATTTAGTGATAAACTCTTTGCTGTTTGGTCTGAATACAGATTTTCTGGGAGAGACCAATTAAAATAGGAAGTTGCTCAGATTCTACCTTGCCAAACAGACCCTTCAATGTTGTTATTGAAAGTCCCAATACTTTAAGCGACTTAAATAAGAGAAAGTACTGTATATTGTGTCAACAGAGGGAAATAATTTCCATTAGGTGAATTTGTATCCATACCAGACTGGATGTTCACACTTATTTCCAGGGTTGTGCCTTTGGTTGAGATTATATCTGTAAAGGTATAATTAAGTAAACAAATTACTAACTTCAGTTGCATATTAGATTCTTGGAAAATTCAAACCTTCTAAACCCACAGCCCTGGTAGAACAAGCTAAAGAAGAAAAACAGTATTCATTGTCAAAAGCTACAGGTGTGCTGAAACAACAAAAGCCTTTACAACTAAGACAAAAACAGTATCAAATAAAGAAAACTAAGCTGAATGATGAAGCATACACCTGCCCCCCAAAAAAGCAGGGAACTATTTTTCAGTTCAACTCAAGGATGTGCATTAAAAAAAAATCAGGTTCGTTCAAAAAACAATTCACTCTTCAACAAAGATTTCCTTTATTTGAAGTGGAATGGTCAAAAACAATAAAATTCAACTACGTTTGAATGCTGCTTAAAGAGATACTTTCACAATTTTGGGCTTATGAACTTAAGACTTATCTGTTTTGTCAATATAACTGTTCATACCTTTCAATACATCCATGATAAAAATTAATGTCTGGGCTGCAACAGAACAAAAAAACTGTCAGTTGTCAATTGCTCAGTTACTAGAGACATAGATCACATGCAAATTACTCAGTAATATTTGGAATCATTCACATTTAAAAAGTAAGTATTTTTGGCATTGAATTTCTCATTAATTGCAAGAAATATATACCTTTTGAGGAAATTTATCACTTATGCGGAAACGCAAGACAAGGTACACTTGTAAGTATTTCTTGCACCTATTCATGCACAGACAAAATGTTTAAAGTAATGCACCAGTCTGATTGTTAAAACTGTAATATGATTGCGAAGCCATCAATCATAACAGAAATGCCTAGAATGCAAGCGTAAAGCTGTTAAGCTCCCATGTAAACACCTTTTTACTTCTAAATAAATGCTACACAGTGTACAATGTAAAAAAAAAGACACTTGCCCACTTTTCATACCAGGCAGTTGGTTATGAGATCTAACAGACACTATTTGCAGATCTTGGGAATTGCTTTTGTGGCTGAGACCCACACCCTGTCCTGCAGACATCAATATAGACAACAGCATAATGCATTTAATAATCATAATTACAAATAATAATAAAAATACAAATTTTATAATTCTCTAAACAGATGGCCCATTTCACAACATGGTTTTCAACAGGGGGCCATAAAAATGAAATAAAATAACATGAATGAAAATAAAGTACAATACATATGACTTAATGGTAAATTGAAAACCTACTTTTTTATCTTAGTCTATCATAAAATGGTTTGGCACCAAACTGTAATAGCTGAAGTAGCTGCATGCATTTGTTAACATAATCTCTCGAAGAATTTGTACTACATTTTGTAAGTACAGTACATGCAGTTACAAGTCTGTTGGATCAGTCTTGACAGTTTTTAACAATACCCATATATAAGTATGAGAGGGTTTGGAAAAAACCACAAAAAAATTCATTGTGTTGCACTTGCGTTTTATTGTTGATGTTTTACATGTAACTCCAAAATTTTGGAATCTAAAAACTCTGTCATAATTGGTATAATATTTCTGATTGCATGAGAGACCAAGGTAGGATTTCTCCTCACAGTATCAATAAGATGGCAAGTGATCAGAGTAAAGATGAATATAACTTAAGGGATAACTAGTTGATCAAATACCAAATTCTCTGAACTAACCTCATAAGAATTATACAGCAGACAGTAGGGAGATCTTGGGGTTGAGAAGGTTAATTGATAAGATTTTGAGGCTAGGTCACAAGAGAGGAGTTTGAGTAAATCAATACTATCAAACCTTGATTATCCAGATTATTTGATTATCTGTACTTGATTCTCTGGTCTTAAAGAAATAGTCCCTCTTGAGATCTGTGACAATGTTTTCCCATCAAACAAAGCTGAATTACTGAAACAATTTGATGACAATGACAGCATGAGATAGCACTTTAGGTGGTAAAAACAGTTTTGTAAATACTTTTGGCAAATATTAACAGTGAAGTACATTCATTAAAGAATGTACTTTTATTTCTTCTGTGGTATAAATCAAGTCATTATGATACATATAGGCTCATTAATATGTTTCACAAATGTTTCCTCACCTCCACGATTCCTTCCCATTGATACGAAAATACGTAAACCAGGTTTTGCTAATTTTGTCATGCACTGAGCGAGAAGCACAGAGTCGTCCGCTGAATAAAGGCATTCTGCAGCGAGAATGAGATTGAAATAGACCATCTTTTGTGAAATCTTCTGTGCTTTTCCCCCAACAATATTCCACAACCTTAATTCTACTCCGACCAACTCCAGTCACATTTGCTGCCATGTTGTCTTTAAGAGTTTTTACACAACATTTCTGATCAGTTAGAACGGTCATTTTCGCACCTAACAAACACAGATAAATTCCCACTAAACTGCAGCCAGCTCCAAGCTCTAAAACTCGACATTCCTGCAAATAATGTAAAGGAAATAGATCTCGATTATCGAACATCTTAGCGAGTGCAATACTTCCATCCCAAACAGTTGTTCCAAGAGCTGTGTAGCTCTGTCGAAGTTTTATGAGAGAAATGCTATTGTAGAGTCCGTTGTCCCCTTCTCCTGATCGATCAGCGTCAGAACCCCTGTCAACTTCAAGTTCAAATGGATTTTCAAACCTTTGTTTTTCAGGTTTGTACTCTTGTCGAAGCCACATGATTAATGGGAATGACTGAGATTTTGGATGGCCAAGGAAGACCAGTACTGCATCCCTGATGCAAAATATGCCAGGCGCGACTTTGTACCCAAGCCTCCAAGTTAACCAGTCTCCCTCAGTCTGTTTCGACGATACGAGAAGTCGTAAAAACAACTTTTAATTTGCAGCAGAGGTATTTGCCAAAAAAAACCAGTACTTTTGGAACAGTGCAAAGCAACGGTGCCAGAACACCCCCGTCACACTAAGCCATCAAATCTGAAATTAGTTCAATTTTAATCGGGGCCGTTTCACGGAGTAATCATCTAGGTCGTTGTGGTGAGACCTAGTGAGTCTCGTTTCTCGTTAGCGAGACGTTTTCTTATTTTGATTCGTTAGAGAAATTTAATTCCTCCCACCGGGCTGCTTTTTTATATCAAAAATCTCAGCTCCACTTCACGATCAGAAACCGCAAGCTTTCGAGCCAGTTACAAAGATTTCACTACACGCCTGGCTCCGCGCGCGCCAACATTGAGCAAAAATCCTATGGGGCCTCCTTAAAACTTGTTATTTTTTTACAAACTCTAGCAATGTGGAAAATATCTTGTTTGATTCAAAATTTTATTAAAACTTTGTTTGACCGAATACCTGTGGTTTTGAACAAGTCCTAAGCGCTATCTAAGTCAAGTGTTCTTATCCACACTGGCCAAAGTGACGTCAGAATTCATCTTTACTCTCATTAGTCAGGTGTGAAGGACCCAATGCTGGAACTGTGTGAATATTATCAAAACAAACATGCTTTGACGTTTGGCTCCAAAGAACATTCAGATGTTGAAGAGAATCAAACAAGAACAGCAACGTCAAAAGAGTAAGCACGATTAAGGAAGAGACTCTTAGTTTCTGCCGCTGCAAACTCGAGAAGTTATGAACCATCAGAATCTAGCTCATCAGCCCACATGTCTGTGCACAAATCAAGGATTTTCTCCGCAGTGCGCGAAGACATTCCTTCGTTTTTAGAAGAGGGATGCACTGATTTACCAAAAGTAAGGGCTCGCAAAGTTAAAATAGCAGCGGTTAATGGTGGAAAAGATGGCAATGATAAATACCCCTCTTTTCACAGTCCAGAAAGTACGAGTAATAAAAGCGTTCAAATGGCCTTGTGGTACACAAAGACCTCCAACACTAAACAGGACAAAGGTATGGTGGTACATTCAGGCGGTAGGGCCAACATAAATGTATACAGGAACTTGCAAGAACAACAACGACGGCAGGCCACAACAGGAGTGAGGTGTGCTGGCTGCATTCTCCCGCCGACCCAGCCACCCACTGCGGTGTCACCAATGTCTCTACCCCCGGTAAAACCAGGGCCACAAAACAAACTGCCTGCCAGTACAGGCCGTCGATTTGGTCGACTAGAAATTTATCAAGAACCAAGAAGTCAAGAAAATCGACGGCAGGGTGTTTGTGAGAGCAAAGATGGCAGTGGCGTTGAACGAAATTTCGTTAGAGTTTTGAACAAAAGATTTTAGTCGATTGTTTCCGTGTTTCGTTTCTAACGAAGATACGTATACGTTGATATTCTAAGTCGATGTCTAATATTGATATCTCTCCTTAGAAAAATTTAAATAAGAAATCGATCGTTTTTTGATCATATTTGAACACATTTTAAAACTACATGATCTATATTGATATAACAGTCGACAGTGTGGCTGAATTTAGACTGTGAATTAATAACTGTGGTTGGTATCAACCGTGAAACTGTAAATAGAAAAATCAATTGTTAACATTCCCGGAGTAAAACATTAAAAAAAGGTTCAAAGATGCAGCGCTACTACTGCTGCTCAAAGGTAAGTCGTAAAAAGTCATGGTGATAAGTGAAAGTGTTGTTTGCAGAAATGAAAGAGCTAAATCCAAAAGCTATAATATGTAATCAGAGTATGAAAACAAAAATGAAACAAAACTAATGCAAAAATGACACAGAACAAAGCAAAGCCAAGAAATTTTTCTTTCAATATCCTTCGTATGCATCAGCATATAACCCATATTCATTTTTAAGAGGTTATGTCCAAGAATTTTCGCCTGCCAGACTATTACTCAAATTCCCCCGACCTCTCTTTATTGCGACCAACCTATTTCGTGCTTATAGCGCAAGAATTTCAATGTGAGAATGAGACTAATTATCCAATTCGTTACGTAACTGACCTAGTAAACGCCATCTTGAATTCCCCCCCCGCTACACATGCGTTTGCGGGGCGCTTACGAAGCGACGTCACACTACACAACCGGCCCACTATAATTGAGGAGAGCGGTTATAAAGTGCTTAAATTTTTAGCCTAGTGATTGTGGCTTAGATCTTCACCCACATTTTTTTTACATAAGACTGCTACACCATATGCTGTTATGAGGCCAGTTAGTCCACCATCTCCTTCCGTTCACTTTGTCCTATTCCTATAGCTTGTACAGCGTGTACACTTCTGTACATGACATACTAGATAGAACATCTTCAAACCTACATCTCATGCATCTTGTTTGATTCTACATTTGACTTTATTTCAAACTTGTTTTATCTGACCGAACTCCTGTGGTTTTGAACAAGTCCTAAGCGCTATCTAAGTCAAGCGTTCTTATCCACACTGGCCAAAGTGACGTCAGAATTCATCTTTACTCTCATTAGTCAGGTGAGAAGGAGCCAATTACAAGTCTTATAAGCGGTCGCGGTCAGTCACAGACTAAAAGTTAGCTGGTAATTGATTTATCAATTATTACATAACGATTAAAAAAACCAAAAAACAACCACAACACCAACGACAACAATAGCATAACGAAAATGATTACATTATGACCAAAACGATTGGAGAGCGATCTACGGAAGATTTAGGCGGGACAGTTTTTGATACCTCTCACTATAAGTAAGGAGTGAATCTGCCCTGCACTGGTGAAAATCCAGTATTTTCTTTTTTTGAACTCGTTATTTTTTTACAAACTCTGACCTTAAATTGCCACAAGATCACGTATTGTTCATCTTTGGCGGAAGATCAGTCAGCTCATTTTGAGAGTGCCAAAATGTTTTATTGTTCCATATACATATATATAGTACAAATATATTACTGTTTCATATACACATACAGCACTATTTCCACTATGCTATAGCTATGTACTACAAACCGTTAGCCGTAAGAGCCATCACCCAATTGAGACCCTCGTTGTTTCTCCACCCCTAATTTACAAAGACACTTTGAATGCTTCAAGACCTATGGCATTCCTGTTTTTCGAAAATACGTCGACAAACATATGGGTTACGTGAGAAAACGCAAATACCAATATTGGTCCCCTGCTTTCGAGGTCCGCTGGCGTGCGTTCCATGATAAGACTGAGTGACTTAGTAAGTCCGTAAGGCTTATTGCATATGTTTTGAAATAAATGTGGGTAAAGGGAAAATAACGAATGGATAAACGTAGAGTCTTCGAATGAGATAACTTTAAAATGCCAGAGATGAGCGAGGAAAATTTTTTTTCTAGTTAACATTATTGTTCCTAAGTAAACAGAGCTCACGTTTGAATTTCCAATTCATAAAGAAATTTAATTTGTAAGCCACATCTTGAGAATTATCGCACTGTTACGCTCACAAAAGGATGTTTAAGTTTAAAGTTTGGTTCTGTAAAGCAAATTAATTTCAAAATGCAACCGAACTATAATTTTTTTACCTCTTACACTACTTCTCATGTGAGTTGTTGCCCCGGCCAAATTTGTGTTATTTTTACACATACGAAATTTCAGTTTCGTCATTTAAGTTTCCGTTCAATTTAGTCTGCCCGCTTTTCTTATTCAATTTGCAAATGAATTAATTTATATTCCACTTACGAAATAACAGAAAAGGACAACATCAACATCAACCACAGTGTGAAACACAACGTTTGGCAAACATTACACTTTTTTGTGCTAAGGGGACCCCTGTTAGCCGATCGACCAACTGCAACCCGTGGAATGTTCGCAACAATACTCAATAACAGGAATTTTGGAATCACTAAACACTGTGAAATATGGCTAATATCGTTACTGTGGTTTGCTAGATGGTAATACTGGTAGAAATTGCTGATTGAGATCATTAAAGTTGTGCCATGAGGGGAATTTTGTTGGAAAGTTTTGGCGCGTAATTTTGTAGTGCTGGACGCTGATAGTGGGGTGTTATGGCGTCACGGAATCGAACCTCACTCTCCTCGACCGCTCGTAATTCTTCGTCGGACAAATCTTTGAGATCAGCGACGCCACCGCTTTTGGCATCGACAGGGAAATTAGCAGCTTCTTTATCAGGTAAAGTTTCTACGTAAAAACAACCGTTCAAAGGTCTAAAGTACACAGCTACGACACAACAGTTCCTCCATATCGTAAATTGTTAGTTAGAACAACTTCTTCAGTCTCGGAACCCTAACCAAACGAGGTCTTTCCAAACAGAAAGAGCCGGTTTTTGCCAAAACAAAGGGTCACTCATTGAATAGACTGGTGTACGAGATGTGCTTTCTGATATTTCATTAATGCCAGAAAGAATTTGATCATTTCGCATTATCTGAAACCTAAACCTCTTTACACCCTAACATCAGTATCTATATTCTCCATACTTTTCTCTGTACAATTCCTCTGGTACTGACAAGGAGAATTTGTTTGACAATCAAAGCTTCTAAAGTTGGTGATAATTTGCCTTATTCTCATTATCTCAATGAATGACTCAGCAGTATTATTGTAAGGAGAAATTAAATACTAATCACTCTCAGGGTTCAAAGGTTACAAACACAAATATCTCACAGTCTCCACGCCAGGTGAATTGTCAGTGAAAAGGCGCTCGGTTCAAACATTAGATTAACGTTCCACAAATAAAAGATTGTCCTGCGCTTCGTCTAATAGAAATCCTAGGTAAATCGGCCAACGAAAAGCGGACAAACTCAATAGGTAATTGATAACAGTTAAAAGACCTTATCCACAGGCGCTTACGTTTGGCCGTCATGTTCAGCGGGCCATACAGTCCAACAGATTCAGCGTAAGAGATAGACAACCAAATTTTTATTGGCTGCCTGATGTGACTGACGTATGACGTGTGTTGGAAAAAACTCAAAGGACGAAAAGAGATGTTTAAAAATATTTTCAAAGCAGGGCACTGAAGGCTACAGGTTATGGTAAGTACTGTCTGCGAAAACATCTGATTCACTACCATCAATTTGCCTAAACTGCATCAAACCTCTTTCAGTTATGAATTATGTGATAAATGACTTGGCGGAAGAGAATTCTGATATGTGCGATAGAAATTGATAGAAATTCATAAACGGCAAAGTCGCTTTTGACGTTTTTAACCCCACCTTGACCTACCAAACATTGACTAAATTCGACGAATTAACTGGTATTTTAACCGGCATTGGACATGATGATTTCTTTCAAGCTACTTTCTCTTAAAATTAAATTCCGACATCCTCTGAGTTCGCGGAAAGACTATCTATTTACACACTAACCTCGCGCAGAATTCCAACCGTTATGTGAAAAACATGAATTCATAATGCCCATTACAATAGCTTAAATGATATTCATTTTGTTCCTTGCACTGAAGGAAAGATAAGGACAGACGGATGTTTGTTATCCTACTTTTGAAGCGCCATCTGATGAAAATATATTTCGGTTTTTTACGTCTAACTTTTTTTACCGATGATGGATGTGAGCATGCAAAAATGAAACAATTTACTTTGGTTACAGGTGACATCCGGTCTCAGTATAAATTGTTTTGCAAGAACCGTTGGATTCTTAATCCAAAATTACAATCAAGACTTGTTACAGTGCTGAATTGGAGCTTCTGTCTTGAAACGGTAAGCTATTCGTGCTCGATGACTATCTCTTCATGAGCTGTTGATTTTTCAGTAAGTGCGATTTGCGTCATCGAAGGCAAACTCGGTAAATAAGAATAACGGCTGGGTTGATCAGTGTTGTACCCTTAAAGAACAACACATTGCTATTTGCGTTTATTTCTTAAGGGTGTTTATCTAAATAAGACGGAAATATTGTAACAATCACCTGATATCATGTTCGAGGGGCTCTCGTTTCATATAAGTGAGGATCAGCAAATAATATGTCTTTTAGGGAGGGGAGGGAAAGGGGAATAATGACCCTGGACTACTCTTGCAAAGCAGAATTTTCTTAAGAATGAACATCATCGGTCATCTATTTGAGTTTACGCATTCTCTTCAATCGAGCAAACGATTTAAGGTTGAAAAGTAGTGCACCGAGCGATTAGCCGAGTCAGTCAAAAGTTTAAAATCCCATGTGAGAGCCGAGGTTAATAATTATGCTCGAAAACTTGGTGAACGAATTTAACTTGAAAAGCCTCTTCCTGAATAGGTCAAGTTTTTTTCCACAGATTCTTTTCCTGAAACTCAACGAAACTTTCTTCAAAGAACGGGTGATTTTTCCTCAGGAACTCCCAATTACTCGGAATTTTCCGGAAGTTTCACTTTCCAATAGTTATTGGGGTGGGCATATTCTTAATGGGGAAGGGGGCAGGGAGGAGCTTTATAGCAGCATCCAACAAAGATTTAGGAGCAAACCGTGATGTTTCATTATCATTACTGATGGGGGAGCTAGTTACAAGCAACCGAAGATCCTTTTGGTTACCCTCCCGAGTAGTCTAAGCAGGTGAAGCCGTTGTTACCAATTTTTGATAACTTGAAGGAAAAATGAGAACTGTGATCAAAGATATTTAACTAAAACAGTGAAAACAGGAACTTATTGAGTATAATATAATATTTTAAGCAATTGGGGTTTTTTTTATCATGAAACTAATCCGTGACGTACGGGCCATTAATAAGAATACAACAAAGCTGGACACGATTTAAAAATCAAATATGTCTCTTACACTCAACGGATGATTCCCTCTCAGTTTTCGCTTGACCCTACAAAATCCAAAATTAAAAATATTAGGGTGTACAAGAGTATTGCCTTTTTACCCTGAAAGGAAAAAACCTGTGAAAAGTGGAACTTTTCGCTAGTCGTAAACATGACCTCCAATGATATTTCTAAATATTAATATGGCTGGTTGAGGAAGATATCATGAATGTATAAATATGTCAGCATCGAGAGATTGTTTGTCTCCGAGTCGTCAAATAATTCTTTGCCAGAACGCAACGGGTAACTTATCATTTCTACGGCGAACAAATTGGCCCCCCAAACTACATCCCATCAATTTTTGTCCGAAATTTGGGCGATCAACTATTCAGTGGAAAATATTTGACTCTGAAAGAAAGACTTTGCCAGATTGAAATAAATTTTCTCGATGATTCTTGGCTTTAAGCCGATTCAGTCCGTTTACATTCAGTTTAATAGCGTGACAATAAACAAAAAAAATGTTAATAAATTCCCGACTTTTCACCATCTTTTTTTCTTTTTTTTCCCTAGGAAAAAGTTGTCCTTCGAAAGATCTCATACAAGTCCCTTTACCTTCATCAAAATGAATAAGGAACGTTTCTAACTTCAAAAGGTAATTTGCATCGATGCTGACTGTTTTAGAAATCCAAACAACACTAGTATTGTTATGAAAGCTAAAAAAGAAAATTATAAGAATAACAACATTAACAGCATATAGAAATCTCACTGTCCTCCCCCCCTCCCCCGTTTTTGAAAAGAAACTACGACTTCTTCCATTGAATGAGATATATAAAGGAAATAACATCATTGAGTAGGTAAGGTTGTTGTTACCAATTTTTGATAACTTGAAGGAAAAATGAGAACTGTGATCAAAGATATTTAACTAAAACAGTGAAAACAGGAACTTATAAAGTATCATATAATATTTTAAGCAATTAGAGTTTTTTATTCTAAACGAATCCGTGACGTACGGGCCATCAATACGAATACAACAGAGCTGGACACGATTTGAAAATTAAATTTCTCTTACACTCAACGGATGATTCCCTCTTAGTTTTCGCTTGACCCTATAAAATCCAAAATTAAAAATATTACGGTGTACAAGAGTATTGACTTTTTACCTCGAAAGGAAAAAAACCTATGAAAAGTAAAACTTTTCGCTAATCGTAAACAACATATTTCTTAATATTAAAATGGCTGGGGAAGATATCATGAATGTATAAATGTCGGTATCGAGTGATTGTTTGTCTCCGAGTCGTCAAATAATTTTTTGCCAGAACGCAACGGGTAACTTATCATTTTTATGGCGAACAAAATTAGCCCCCCAAACTACATCCCGTCAATTTTTGTCCGAAATTTGGGCGATCGCCTATTCAGTGGAAAATATTTGACTCTGAAAGAAAGACTTTGCCAGATTGGTATAAATTTTCTCGATGATTCTTGGCTTTAAGCCGATTGAGTCCGTTTTGTTTTTCAGTTTAATGGCGTGACAAGGAACAAAAAAATAATGTAGATAAATTCCCGACTTTTTTGACCATTGTTTTTTCTTTTTATTTCCGGGAAAAAGTTGACCTCTTTCGGAAGATCTCATACAAGTCCCTTTACTTTCATCAAAACGAATAAGGAACGTTTCTAACTTCAAAAGGTAATTTGCATCAATGCTCCCCCCCCCCCCCCGTTTTTGAAAAGAAACTACGACTTCTTCCATTGAATAAGATATATAAAGGAAATAACATCATTGTTTATATTTCGGTTCCCTATAATACTTTTTCAAAAACATCGACAAATGATGCGCCTTTTACAACGATTTCCACAATCAAAATGCAAAATCATCAAATAAAGTTCATACCGCCTATTTACGGATAATTATAACAAACACTCTATAGAATACAGGACCTTCATTCAGAGGTAGCTAATATGGAACATTCTCCCAACACATGCAAAACCTATGAGTAATAAAATATTTTTAATTTAGGAAGCAGATCAAAGAAAACCTACTTTCTGATTTAATTTCTAGAAACGCGAACTCCTTGTAACGAAATGCGATTATTATTAAGATATGAGCTGGGCAGTTTAGAATTAGCAGTAAATAGGATGATGCAACACGAGCTCCCTTGAAAGTCCAGTAAATCGGTTTCGTTAAGAGCATTGCTCCTTCTTACACAATTGAACTGATTTACTGTCAACTAAATACGAATCAGCAGGTCAAATGAAACTTGTTGTGTTCTCTTGGTCTCTGATTTGCGTGACTGGCGTGACAGTGTAACGAATACTCCAGTAGAACAGGCGGCAAAGGTGTGTTCCTCTTTGACGGACAGTGTAAAAATCTGTAGACGAAAAAATAGGCTAGAGTCCAAACTCCGTAGAAAATATGTATTAAACTTGTTAAATAAACCACAACATTTAACTAAAATAAAAACTCCGAAACTTCTTAAGAACGTGTCCATATGAGATCCAAGCAATATCAAAATTTGAGTCCAAATGGTACCCTCCAGAATATGATACTATTCTGTGTACATACTGGTATTAGTCCAAGTTAAAAGCCCGCCGAATATTTTTGCCAAAGTTCGAACAGTTCACCAGATACAGTGGTTCGAGTAAAATGACACGCAATTTCAAGTAAAACCGTGGTAAATTCGCCCATGAAGTTTACAACTTGCTCAGAGACGATGGGGTGCAGATGTAATAAAGAATCTTTGCCAATTTCAAATGAATAGTATACTTATTCGATGCAACTAAATTTGAAGAGGATGCGATAACTATGTTCAAAAGTATTAATGTATTCAAGAAAACCTTCAAAAATCGAGATTTTTCATGACTCGAATTTTTAGTGAAAATCGCTTGAAATATCTCGGATGCGGCCATGTTTCTGCTCATAATTACTCCATTTCCATAAAGTTAATTTGCTTAGGAGTATATAGAGGTGATAAGATCCGTGTGAAGTTACGTACGCATAACCATGCGAAACATATATTTTGCATCGGTATTTCGCTCACGACGACGAGCGAATGACAAATGGGGATTATGACTGTGATCTGTTGACATCTAGTAAAACATGCTAATGATGCTGTTGAAGACATTCTGGGCTCATTTCATATTTGAATACACAATATTAGGTTTAAAAAATGCACCTGATGAAATAAATCTCATTTAGAGTGCTAATAAAAGTACACTTGCCAAGCTTGGTGTACGCGGGAAACAACCGGCCGGTCACTGACTTTATACACCCAACCGTATGCAATATTTTAGAATAATGGCTGCGGCTGGAAACTGCTCAGATATTCTTCAAGACTCACACTGGCCACTTGTTTGAATGATCAGTCGTTTGCATAGAGAAGATAAAATGCTTTACAGGGGGTCTTTACACATCGAAAACGATCTGTACCATCTGCACCTTTTGAGAGTAATAGTACCACAGGGTACCCAAGGTATCAGGGTATTATTATCAGAGGATTATCCCCTTTCTGGACCAGAAATGCTGATTTGATTTTATTGTTTTGTTTGAGTTGGGGGATATTATATCTATTTCTTTACATCTGGTTCATCCCAAACCCTTTCCAAAGAGTCTAGATCAAAAACGCTATATTCTAGTCCGCTACCCGTGCGCCTCTCCCTAAAGTCACTTCCAATCCAGCCTTACCACTCGGCAGGTTTTTTTAATGAAAAGGGAGGAACCACTGCACAAAAAGGCATACGATTTGAAGGACCAGACTGAAGACACCCCTTCCCAGAAAGTCCTGCATGCGAGGGTTCGCGATTCTGTAGTTTAAAGCGTGTTCACAGAGTTAGCTGATGTTTCACCCTCTCGCGGAGATTATACCGCCGAATCTCTCTTTCCAGTGGTTCTAGATCTTGGTGACCAATGTTGATGTCACTGGCCTGCGGCAATTTTCCGGTATTCTTTAAAATCGCCAGTCTAAAATAATAGCTTGAAATCTGCTGAGCTCTGAGCCTCTCCTCTTTGTCGAACAAGCGTTCGCCAGTACCCTCCCGACATAGTGTACGTATTCGTTTTAAAGCATCAGGCGGGGTCACCTTGCGCCCAGTCTCTTCACCAACAAGAAATAGTTCGAGAAGGAAGTTCTTCGCCTGTTCCGTAAGTCTACTGCACTTCCTTGCCTTGAGGGCCCAGCCACGAGGCACGCTGTTGGAGCTGTTGGCGGTAGAAGTACTGGAGGTCTTGTGGGTCTCTGGTATTTTTGCTTTCAGAGAGGAGCATTTCGCCGCCCATTGTCGTCTGATGTGATCGTACTGCATCTCCCGGTGAAGTTTGTACTGGCGCTTGCCGAAGTCGAGATGGCTGACAAGGTAGTGGTTAGAGCGCCAGACTTAAGTACACCCTTCTGTAGGACATGAAAACAAGGCGCTCGCAGTTTCTTCGCAGTTACGTTCCCTCACATCTTTCGCTGATGGTGGATTTCTCCACCAAGTAGCTGGCCTTTTCAACGCGCCTTTTGCAGTGTCTGGTGTCTAAAAGGCTTCAAAACCTTTATACCTGTCACTTGCTGCGTTGAATCCATGGGAATAGCCCTTTTCCGAGATCCTACTCCCACACGAAATGCGCGCCACACCTTGATACTACCACACTCGTACTAGGAATTATTTAGCTGACTTATGCCCGCCTACTTTACGGGTGTTAACATTTGCTTTGCTTGGTCGAGCCCCCGTACGAGTCAATAGCCTCCTTCAGCTGCGCTGCATTAGTAACATCATGACCTGCAAACCAATATCCACAGGCATGAGTAAGTACATGTTTGAAGCTTTAGGTGCTGTGGCCTATATGGGAAGTGCGCGAAGCATGCTGGATCTTCGAACATGGGCTTTATACTACGAGGCGCAATGTTGTACCTGTTACCACTGTTGCTTTATTTTCGATTTTTAGACTCCATTGCAGTTTTATTGATAATTGTAACCACGGACAGACAATATCGAATTTGTTTGCGTGGCGCATCAATGTGGCGATCTTACCTTCGTTGACATATCTATCAACGTGCGCCTTGAGTGGTGCGATCTTTCGGTCGCACACATCATTGCCACTGTTTGCCTCACTGAAGCTGTGGTCCTTCAACACAAGCCCCTGACGTGCGATAATAACGGCGGCCCTAAAAAGGAGAGCGGAAGCGCGAACCAATCTTGATAGCAGGCGTCAAAAATGTGGACCAGTGTACACACCTAATATAATGCAGGTAAAAAGCACAATTTTTAGTTGCCTGAAACAACTGTGCAAATCCGATATTGTCATGGTCCAAAATTTCCTTTTCCTGTAGATTTGAATAATACATCATACTATATACAGCTTTATAGAGGTAATTGACAAGTGCTGGCGATAATTTCTTCCTGACCGCTCCTGACCACAGTCTTTCTGAAAATTCAAATACCAATTGCCTCAAATTCCATATCCGTATTTTCTGTGCACGAAATTTAGAAAACTTTTATTTTGACCTCAGCAAGTGCAAAAAAAAGCCTGTATTGCTGAGCTTGGTGCCCACTACTGATTCGACATCGAAGGAAATGTCGATAACCTTTGCTCCTGGTTCATCAATTATTTGTTTTTTTGGACTCGATTTCTTCCCATAGCTGCCTTTCACGTTCTCCTGAAACACGTTTCAGCTCACGACCTCTGGCTCTCTCGTCTCGCTTGGCGGTAACTTTAAGATCGGCTTGAAGCTTTTCGACAGAACCACATTTCTGATGACCTAGATTTTCAGGTCGGAACCAAATCTGGATCGTAACGATCCCACAGTTTAGCCGCTTTTCCGGAGATAAAATGTTTACCACAGACACGGTCGTGGAAAGTTTCCGTACTTCTTCTCGTTGACTAGTAATGATTGGAGGTATTTTGCCATATTAATTCCTTATCACGACCACTTCGGGTCCCACGGCTACAAATCGCGCATAAAACAATTTTTTTATCATAAATACAACTTCTGGTCATATGTTTACAGGCAAGTGATGTGCACCAATATGGCGGCCAATTAAAATGACATCACGTGACTGAAAACCATCTATCGGTCGAGGGCTTGCTCTTTAGGTATGTCAGTCAAACACGTCGCGATCTTAACCTATCTGCATGTTTTATCGCATGCGCTTACTCAGTCTGACGTGTGAAGTCCATATGTGCCTTACTTCAAAGCCTTATTGGCTCGTTGTAGTTGTTATAAGTCTTTCTTTTTACTTGCGCCCAGTTTTTCGACGGTCATTTGAAATCTGCTTTGTTGCAGACAAACAAATAACTGTACGCGAGCTAAATGACTAACTCTGTGCATATAAGATATAAGTTACTGGTAGGGCCATGAAATCGCTGCTGAATAGCTGACTAGTAGTCACCTGATGCAGTTGATCGTATCCTCGCGTCTTTCACATATAATGTTATGCTGGTGCGTACAAGTGGCGTGGAAGTCTTTCTCGTCGGAAGACAGCGCATAAGCCTGGAAGTGATCTGCGCAAGGGCTTTCCTCGGTAACATGCAGCTTGTAATCGGTCTTAAGGTATACCTTAGCTGATCGGAGCTTTTTAACGGTGCTGTTAATCCATTCAGTAGAAATGCCTGCGAAAGAAATTATGACCAATATTAATCAAACCTAATGACTACTATGCACGTTTGGTCACTTTCATAAAAAATGACAAATTTGAGCAATTGCACCAACCTAGTGACTCGATAGTATGAAAGGCGGCTTCCTTCACTTGTCACGCTATCCAGGCCTGAGAGGCTCTTCTTTTCGATGCGACACACACCTGTTGAAAGATTGCATAGAACGATACGGTATCTTTTATTGAAAAGGCTAATCTACATATGTTAGTCATACCTGTCAACGCTGTGAGAGAATAATAAACAAGCAGATTGTACAGGGTTACTTATTTTAAGCACAGCGAAAAGGGTTGATCTTGTGAGAGGTTAAAACTCCACGTGGTGCGCACAGTGTGCACCACGTTTGGGATCTGTAACACCTCACCAGTTGACATTTGTAGCTTTTTGGTGCTGTACGCCACATCTTGGGCAACTGATGAAGCCCAGGAAGTGATCAAGTTTTTGGCTGTCGAGCCTGTAGCGATCCACAGATTGCCGCTCTTCAGTCACACCGACTCCAACCACTGCCGCGTGCTTCCTTGCGTGGTCTATCCGCCATATGGTTAAGCCTGATATCATCTGCTGTAGCTGCGATTTCGTGTAATGCTTAACGAAAACGGAAAGTACTGTCATCTTTGTGTATCACGAGGTCGATTCTTCATAAAGGGAAATCAGCTCCTTTATCACCTTGTTTCCAGGACTTTCGTCTTCTGGTCGTGCGGTCTGAACGGTAACAAGATCAAACAACTCTTCCGAATGCAGTAAAGGCTGGCGGTGATAGCTTCTGCCACTTTACGCTTTATGTAATACTGCGTACTCTTTTCGCACTCAGCTAGTGGTTGAGTAAGCTGGAATCGGATTGAGCCGATCCTTCCATCTGTTAACATGCTAATATTTCTATTTACTGCTTCTAAACCTGAGTGCCCTCTTCGCGTAGAGGTAGGCATGTAATCCGACTCTTCATCCTCCTCAACAACCAGCTGCGACATTTCGTCTTCTAGCACAGAAAGGTCAGGAAGCTCCAGTTCCTCCCTATACATACCCGGTCGGTTCTTAAAATACAAGAAAGCTATTTATATATTAGAGACGGATCGTTATCTTGCTGGCAGGGGGATGAAAAAGTTTTGATTGCAAACAATTTATTTGGTTTGTCGCTTGTGCAAATAATTTATTTCAGTGATTAAGGCTCTGTAAACAACTTATTTCAAAAGTTTTCAGCTCCCCCCCTCCACCCCCCCCAAACTTTGGGGGTGAATAATGGACCGTTGGGGAAGAATTTCGGGTGCCCTACAAGACTAGAGATATGTACATCCGGCATTGTCTCGGTCATACTAATATTGGATATAATCAAACAACGCAGGAACATTTTTCAATTATCGATAGTTTGACGGAAATAAGTCCGCTTTTATTCCAATCACGCCTTCCTAAAAAGTACATCCATAATGCTTTGACACTGTCGATGTTCTCATGTTTTTAAATTGTTTTATATTTATTTAGCCGGTCGTACGTAATCAATTTATTTTTGCAGGTGCAGCAGTCAAAATACTCACTTGTAATCTTGTGGATCTCTTTAGGGGTATATCCTCCACCTGGTGTTTTTCAGAACGCTCGATAGTAGGAGTCCCCTATAAAAATGAAATTTCTACAGTTTCTTTTGAGCGCACAAATATAAGCTATTAGGGACGGACCATTATTTCTCTGACGGGGGCGAGGGGGGATAGACAAAACTGATTATTCTGCATGGAAACAACTTATTATTTCCTTTTTGCAGCGGCAAACAATTTATTTGGGGGTTGCAAACAATTTACTTCAAATTTTCCATTTCCCCACCCCACTTGCAAATAGAGTATACATTCGACTTGCACTCGCTGCTAGGACTTTTCGAAATGAGAACTGTATGTGAAATGTTGCCTTATTGTTGCATTAAAGCCTAAAACTAAATTTATTGGGATGACTACCGGTTTACAAAAGCACTAATCTTTTAATTTCACAGTATTTTACCAGTGTATCACTAGTTATCTCCTTGGAGCAGCGCTCAGTCTCGCTGTAGTTAAATAAACATTTGCTACATATCCCTTGAAAACCAAACAAATAATGCTATCTTAACTCGGAAGCATGATAAAACTTATATTTTATCTCATGCTGTGTTCATTTTAAATGTAGCCGGTATTCCGAGACAACATTAAATTATTACAATGAGTTACCTTGTCCAGTCTCGCGAAGTACACCGAAGTGTAATCAAATTTTTCTCGACATCTCCTTGGAAATCCATCTGTACGGTTTCTGTTTGCTCTGATGCTCAGGATATTTACAAACTTTACTTGGCCGTCATCCGAAGCCAAATTCGTTCCTGTGCTCGGGACAAATTGTGAGATCTTCTTCGCACTCGTCGAACAATCCAAAGCGGGCCAAACATAGTTTACCGTCTTCCTCTACTCCTTCCCGGGGAGGCTTGAAAAACAACCATACAAGTGCTCTTTTGTGCTACTTGTACAATTCTTCACAATAAAAATGGATCTAGCGCTCTTTTTTCGAGTATAAAGGTTACATTCTTTCTTAGAATATTTCTGAAAAGAATCGAAAAGACACATTTAAAATCGCCCGTCTTTACGAAATGTCTGCTGGTATGGTTATACATGGAAAGCGTAGGAAATGTCGGTGTCTGGTGCGTGCCAAGCAATCCTCTCAGCGCGTTACCAAAAGAATGCCGTTGGAAAACAAAAACAGTTTAATTTATACTGATTGAATTCGTATTTTCGATATATTAGATGATTACTTTGCTTTTACTGCAAACAAATAAGTACTTTTTCATCTGTAACCGAGGTAGTATAAAAGGGCCTAAAAGTTGCGGTGCAATAAAAAATAACAATCAAATAAAAAGCGGCCTGGCTTCCCATATGATTTTTAGATAAGATAAAACTGGAATGAAACATGAAAATGGTTTTTCAAAATACTCCTAAAGATCTTCTCGAAGCTTTCCTTGCGTTATGGAGACTTATAAACAAACGGACTCTATATTACGATACTCTGGCACGTGTCACGTGACCCTCCAAGGCACGCTGGATTGCTGTATATCAAGAGCAAATTCTTCATCTAAAATGTAACATAACACACTGTTATTATTATCATTGCTTAGATCATCAATTACTCAAGCTGGAAAAAGCATTGAAATGAATCAAAACATGGCCGCTTGTTTGCTTTTTCTCGCTATTTTAGGGGTATTTTCCGTTATTTCGCAAAATGTTGAAAATTGTCAAGTTTGATTGATGGCTCACAAATATAAAACAGGACAATCATCTATATTTATATTTTGTACATAAAGAGCTAGGTTTCTACTTTCACTTAAGGAAATATCTTTTTGGCTTGAGATTTTGGAGAGACACCCACATCATGAATTCACTGCATTTTTGGCAAGGATTTTTGCACATTTTTTAACAAAAACTGAAAACTCGTACAGCCCTCTTAATATAAGTATATAGATAAACCGTTTGGTCTAGATTGTAGGTTCATTGTGGGCAACAAGTGAGCCAAATTTGAACTAAATCAGGGGAAGGAGGGGTCGTGTAGACTCGGCTACATGGCTGTCGGGTGGAGACAAAAAAAACACGGGGTTAGATAAACTGCGCGAACGAAAGCTCAAAAACAATTAACTAAACTCCGCTACTACGAGCAACAAAAGTACGCGAAAAATGTCCATGTCAGTTTTCCAATTCTTTGACGCAATTTTCTAACTGTGAAATCACGCGCGCCGCGCTGTGAACACAAAAGACTACAATGTAGGGAGGGGAAAATAAAAATTGTAATTTGAAATTTAAAACTAAAAGATTTTTTACAAACAGTCCGTGTATAAGTTTTGACTAATTTCTCTTTTTCTTTCAAACTGAGAAGAAACAGGGTCAAGATGGACAGCATAAAAGAAGCTATATCAGCTATCTCCATAGGTATAGCGGTCGCCGAGTTCCTTCGCAAAACTGGTCGCGTGTTGCAAGCCATCGAGGTGTACAGGGAGTGTTTGATCATATTACACAGTCAGGCGCAGGCTATTGATAGTTCATTGGCAAACTTTACGTTCCGAGCCATCTACAAAAAAATAATCTGTGCTTCCGTTTACATAAAGGATTACACAAGTACAGAAAAGTACATCAGGGAACTCCTCCTATACCTAGACTATAATGACACCGCTGAAAAAGGATGGCTACATTTAAACCTGGCAGAAATACTTCAGGTACAAAGCAAATTTATGGAGGCCTGGAAATTTTACGAATCAGCAATCAATATCATGACAACGATTGGAAACACACATGGCCAGGTACTATGCTACTCAATGCTCGGATTAATGTTCCGATCACTCGGTCAACATGACAAGGCCCGAGAATATCAGGAGAAGGCACTCGCTATCAGAATAGAAATTGGTGACAGAGAGGGAGAAGCAGCAAGCTACGGAAACCTAGGAACTTTGTTCGAATCACTCGGTCAATATGACAAGGCCCGAGAATATCAGGAGAAAGCACTCGCTATCAGAATAGAAATTGGTGACAGAGAGGGAGAAGCAACAAGCTACGGAACCTAGGAGCATTTTTCCGATCACTCGGTCAATATGACAAGGCCCAAGAATATCAGGAGAAAGCACTCCCTATCACAATAGAAATTGGTGACAGAGAGGGAGAAGCAACAAGCTACGGAAACCTAGGAGCTTTGTTCCGATCACTCGGTCAATATGACAAGGCCCGAGAATATCAGGAGAAAGCACTCGCTATCAGAATAGAATTGGTGACAGAGAGGGAGAAGCAACAAGCTACGGAAACCTAGGAGCTTTGTTCCGATCACTCGGTCAATATGACAAGGCCCGAGAATATCAGGAGAAAGCACTCGCTATCACAATAGAAATTGGTGACAGAGAGGGAGAAGCAACAAGCTACGGAAACCTAGGAGCTTTGTTCCAATCACTCGGTCAATATGACAAGGCCCAAGAATATCAGGAGAAAGCACTCCCTATCACAATAGAAATTGGTGACAGAGAGGGAGAAGCAACAAGCTACGGAAACCTAGGAACTTTGTTCCAATCACTCGGTCAATATGACAAGGCCCGAGAATATCAGGAGAAAGCACTCGCTATCAGAATAGAAATAGGTGACAGAGAAGGAGAAGCAACAAGCTACGGAAACCTAGGAACTTTGTTCCGATCAGTCGGTCAATATGACAAGGCCCGAGAATATCAGGAGAAAGCACTCGCTATCAGAATAGAAATAGGTGACAGAGAAGGAGAAGCAACAAGCTACGGAAACCTAGGAACTTTGTTCCAATCACTCGGTCAATATGCCAAGGCCCGAGAATATCAGGAGAAAGCACTCACTATCAAAATAAAAATTGGTGACAAGGATGGAGAAGCAACAAGCTACGGAAACCTAGGAACTTTGTTCCAATCACTCGGTCAATATGACAAGGCCCGAGAATATCAGGAGAAAGCACTCGCTATCAGAATAGAAATTGGTGACAAGAATGGAGAAGCAACAAGCTACGGAAACCTAGGAACTTTGTTCCAATCACTCAGTCAATATGACAAGGCCCGAGAATATCAGGAGAAAGCACTCGCTATCAGAATAGAAATGGGTGACAAGGATGGAGAAGCAAAAAGCTACGGAAACCTAGGAACTTTGTTCCAATCACTCGGTCAATATGACAGGGCCCAAGAATATCAGGAGAAAGCACTCGCTATCGAAGTAGAAATTGGTGCCAGACAGGGAGAAGCAGCAAGCTACGGAAACCTAGGAACTTTGTTCGAATCACTCGGTCAATATGACAAGGCCCGAGAATATCAGGAGAAAGCACTAGCTATCAGAATAGAAATTGGTGACAGAGAGGGAGAAGCAACAAACTACGGAAACCTAGGAACTTTATTCCAATCACTCGGTCAATATGACAAGGCCCGAGAATATCAGGAGAAAGCACTCGCTATCAAAATAGAAATTGGTGACAGGATGGAGAAGCAACAAGCTACGGAAACCTAGGAACTTTGTTCCAATCACTCGGTCAATATGACAAGGCCCGAGAATATCAGGAGAAAGCACTCGCTATCAGAATAGAAATGGGTGACAAGGATGGAGAAGCAAAAAGCTACGGAAACCTAGGAACTTTGTTCCGATCACTCGGTCAATATGACAAGGCCCGAGAATATCAGGAGAAAGCACTCGCTACCAATATAGAAATTGGTGACAGGGATGGAGAAGCAGCAAGCTACGGAAACCTAGGAACTTTGTTCCAATCACTCGGTCAATATGACAAGGCCCGAGAATATCAGGAGAAAGCACTCGCTATCAGAATAGAAATTGGTGACAGGGATGGAGAAGCAACAAGCTACGGAAACCTAGGAACTTTTGTTCCAATTCACTTCGGGCAATATGACAAGGCCCGAGAATATCAGGAGAAACCACTCGCTATCAGAATAGAAATTGGTGACAGAGAGGGAGAAGCAAAAAGCTACGGAAACCTAGATACTTTATTACAATCACTAGGTCAATATGACAAGGCCCGAGAATATTTGGAGAAAGCACTCGCTATCAGCATAGAAATTGGTGACAGAGAGGGAGAAGCAACACAGCTACGGAAACCTAGGAAACTTTGTTTCAATCACTCGGTCAATATGACAAGGCCCGAGAATATCAGGAGAAAGCACTCGCTATCAGAATAGAGATTGGTGACAGGGATGGAGAAGCAGCAAGCTATGGAAACCTAGGAACTTTGTTCGAATCACTCGGTCAATATGACAAGGCCCGAGAATATCAGGAGAAAGCACTCGCTATCAGAATAGAAATTGGTGGCAGAGAGGGAGACGGAACAAGCTACGGAAACCTAGGGAAACTTTGTTCCAATCACTCGTCAATATGGACAAGGCCCGAGAATATCAGGAGAAAGCACTCGCTATCAGAATAGAAATTGGTGGCCAGAAAGGGAGAAGCAACAAGCTACGGAAACCTAGGAACTTTGTTCCAATCACTCGGTCAATATGACAAGGCCCGAGAATATCAGGAGAAAGCCCTCGCTATCAAGAAGAGAAATTGGTGGCAGAGAGGGAGAAGCAACAAGCTACGGAAATCTAGGAACTTTGTTCCAATCACTCGGTCAATATGACAAGGCCCGAGAATATCAGGAGAAAGCACTCGCTATCAAATAGAAATTGGGTGGACAGGGATGGAGAAGCAGCAAGCTACGGAAACCTAGGAAACTTTGTTCGAATCACTCGGTCAATATGACAAGGCCCGAGAATATCAGGAGAAAGCACTCGCTATCAGAAATAGAAACTGGTGACAGGAATGGAGAAGCAACAAGCTACGGAAACCTAGGAACTTTGTTCCAATCACTCGGTCAATATGACAAGGCCCGAGAATATCACGAGAAAGCACTCGCTATCAAAATAGGAATTGGTGATAGGCTGGAGAAGCAACAATCTAACAAACGTCACTGCTTTGTTTCTCTCACTCGGCAAGTATGCAAAGGCTGACGACTATTTAAAGAAGGCAATGGCAGTTAGAAAGGGTATCGATGATAGAAGTGGAGAAGCAACAGTTTACAGTCACCTTGGTAGAATTTGTTTTAAGCGTGGTGAATATGACAAGGCTCAAGACTATTACGAGAAAGCCCTTACAATTGTCATGGAAATCGTGAGAGAGAAGGAGTAGTAGTCCACTACAACAATTTAGCAGTATGTTTCCAATCGCTTATTAAATATGACATGGCCGAAGAATACCTTAAGACGGCTCTTCTTTTAAGTAGGAATATTGGACACAACCTGGACGAGTTTTACTGCCTTTGTAATCTATCGGTGTTAAAGGTGTCACAATGTCATCTTGAAGAGGCTTGTTCGTATCTTTTCAAGGCATCCAAAAGTTCGACACTTTGAGAGGTTTTCCTTAAGAAAACGATCAGTTTCAAATAGCTCTTTTAGAACAGCACGGCACCTTTTCCTACAAGTTGTTCAGTAGGTTGCTGTCTTCCACTGGAAAACCTCAGGACGCCCTTTACGTCGAAGAGCTGAGAAGGGCAAGAGGCCTGGCCGACTTGATGGCAGCTCGATACTCTCTTCAAGAGCAGATCTCAAGCGATCCACAATCTTGGTGTGGCATTCAAAGGATCATCACAAAAGAAGCAGACTGTGCATGCCTGTACATTTCGGTTGGTGAAGATGAGGTACGGTTTTGGATATTTACAGCAACGGGAGCTATTCATTTTTTAGAAAAGAAAGTGAGCCTGGACAAAACAAGGTCACCGTAATAGTCCCTGAGTTAGATGAGTTTTTGAAAGAAGTCTTCCGCAGCCACGTCATTTTACCCGAACAGAATTGCGAAGATCGATCTTTAGATGACACCGAACTGATGTCACTTCACTATGATAACCGCTCAGTGCCTCGTGACCATGATACCGAAGATTTCAAAACAAGCCTTGAATTGTGTTACAAGATAATCATTGCTCTGTGGCCAGTTACTAAAGCAGCCCGAGATCATAATTGTCCCTGATTGCTGTGTGTACCAGGTGCCATTTGCAGCCTTGGCTGACGAAGGAGGCAAGTATTTATCAGAGACATGCAGGATTCGGATAATTCCCTCCCTGACGACTCTCAAGCTTGTTCAAGACAGTCCTCCAGACTATCACAGTCAGACCGGGGCACTGATAGTGGGTTGCCCCAGTGGTTGGAACGGTGATTTACATGGGAAGGTGCAGAAATATTACACCAACAATACGCAGGCAATGAAAGAAGCAGAGATGATTGGAGGACTTCTTGGCATTTTTAAGGCCCTTTGATAGGAGATTCCGCAACAAACACATTCTGTACTCCCAAGCGATAAGTTCAAGTGAAGCCTGATAACACATTGCTGCCCATGGTGATGCCGAAAGAGGGGAAATTGCTCTTTCGCCTATGCAACCCTACCCTACTCCACCTTTCCCTCGACGAAGAAGATTATCTTTTGACGATGGCGCGATATTTCAAACACTCAGTTGCGAGCTAAACTAGTGGTGCTTAGTTTGTTGTCACAGTTGCTCGTGGACAGATTAGAACCGAGGAGTTATTGGACTTGCTCGAGCGTTTCTTAGGATCGTGAGCTCGTTTCAGTGGGTTAGCGGCCAACGATGGGTCCCTGGATGACAGTAGCCACAGAGAAGTTCATGACTTGTTTCTACAAACATTTTTTTCCGCGAGTTGAAAAAAGCGCCCAGTGAAATCTCTCCACAAGGCCAGGAAAGTGGTGAGAAATAACGGCTTTGATAAAGTTTCTCAATGGGCGCCATTTAATGATCATGGGCGACAACGTGACATTTTTGAGTTTGGAAATTGGCCTGTGTGCCTAGCGCACCTTAAGAGCCAAGACTTTGATAAAACCTCTGTAGCAGAATGAATGAGACTTAGTAAAGCTTTGGAACTATTTAATTACTAGCCTGTACGAAAGAGGACACCCATCTGCGAAGGGGACCACTCGGATCGATACACAGAGGAGGGCAACTTCTGTAATATGCTCATCAGACATCTAAGTTTAATAATCCGAAATAAGATCAGCAATATAGTGTTATAATTCTTATAAGAGTCCCGTAAACTAAACAAACTTCCAACTTTTTTTAAGTCATCAGTCAGTGAATGAGCCAACCAAAAGTGGATAATTTTAGTTTTCGAACGACGATTAGTTCGTCAAGGAAAGAAAAATTTAATCCTTTTCCAAAGTTGATTGAGTTTGTCAAGTTTCAAGAGACTTTTGAAACAAATGTGTGACGTTTTGGAAAAGAAGTTTTTCTTTTTTGGAAATTTTCTTGCAAAGCTTTTGATAAGAAATATTGTGGTTTTGTAACAATTTGCTAAAATAAAGACATTAAAAAAAAGAAAAAGAGATACACTTGATATAGTAATGCAAACCCTTGTATTCTCATATGGATACCCCAGTAGTAACTTTATCAATTTAACCCCAAAGGAGAGACAAGCATCTAATTTCTCCTTTAAAGTGTCATGTTTTTTTCCATGAATTTAGGCATTAACCGTTATGAGAATAATGGAAATGATCAACACCTTGCGTATAGGAGCTCTTGACTTTATTAAGCAAAATCTCCTTATCAGCACCTTGGGAACAATGTATAGAAAACATTATGGAGAATAAGCATACTGATCATAGGATGTAAAAAAGGGTAATTGATACCCTGCTATGCGTAGATAACGGTGGTATCCTCACACAGGACCTCTTATTGCTTATAGATACTTTTGTATCCTCATTATTCTTCACTTTCCCTCTCTGGCCGCTACTATTTCACTCTGTTTTATCCAACTGAACGTCTCTCGAAAAAGGTTACTTTATTATAAAAGGACAATTTATGTAGATGGTATTATTTGAGATCAATATCAGTAGCGGGAACAGACCCTTATATAAAAAACTAACAAACCCAAGAAAGAAAGGTACAATTTTAACAAAACACACCCTTATATAAACTCGGCATTGTACATAGCGACTATTCAAGAGGTACAATTACAAAACCCCTGGATGTAAGATACGAATCTAAGACCCTGGATGTAACGAAAGCCATTCACGATCGATGTCCACATCTGTGCGCAGACCCCTAGATGTAAGAAGAAGCAGAGAAGCGTCTGGTAGAGTGCACCGGACTACAAAAAGTCCTTCAGATGCGCGAGTTTGAATTACTCTTAACATGTCCGAAATGTAAAGGGTTCTGGATGTAATTTTGCAAGGGACAGAACAACTGAGAGATTGGACTTTTAAGATTGCCAACAGATCATGGGTGGCAATTAAACACAAAAAGCTCCTTAAGTCAAAAACGAGAGGGAGGCCAAATTACCCGAACCTCTGCCAGGCTCTCGGGTTAATTGGAAATGAGCAAAAGAACGAAAATGGCGGGTTCATGCAGCCGTTTCCCTTAAACAAACACAAACAGTCGTTCATCGCTCGCCCGCCAGTGAGTTAGAGCCTGAAACAAGCTAAAATAACTCACACCTGATTAATCACTCAAAGGCAAAATAACATGTTCATCAAAATCTATTGATGAGTTACTAGTATAAACATAAATGTACAAAAGATTCGGCCCCGGCGATCACTAAACAGCAACATTATTGGATTTCTTTTATTTGACAAACAGCAAATCATAACGCCTAACGCTTATTTCTGCCACAGACGTGTAAAGGCTTCACTAATTCCATTTTTATCATGAATGGCCTCCACCGATTTTCTTCCGGTCAAAGAAACCATCGAAGTGCTTCGCCTTCTTTGAGGATCATAAATCCTCCAGGGAGTGATCTCCCTATAGGCCATCAGATTATCTGTTCATCAGTAATATGACAGCGAAGCTGTGGAAGGAGGAAACCAATCTTTATTTATTTCATTACTTTTCGCGGACGTTTAACAGCGGTGCCATTATGTGTTACGAGGCAATCCGGTGACCTAGTATTTTGTTTAGGGTATTGCGATTATCTGGTTTCCAAGACACAACATAACCAAGTTTCCTCCTAAACAGGTTTTATGAGACCATGGGTTCAGCGTTTTTATGATCTCTTTTAGTTCGGGTTTTGTGGTCTTTTTTTTCGGTTTTTCTTATTTCAAAGGCTTGGATATCCGGTTTCAACTGAAACATTCCGAAACCTTAGGTTGTTAGAGATTTTATCACGCGGTTTTCAAAGACAATTCCATGGCTCGTTCTTCAGGCGCTTTAATCTGATTTTCAAGTTTTCACTCTATCTTGAATGCGGATCGCCCCCCCCCGAAAAAATACGTATTTTTCAGCGATCTAACAATGTCACAGGAATACATTTCATTGTAGTGCCTACGCGCGGATGGTTACACGGTTTTTACACAGGAGATTATTCCGTTTCACTCAGCACTCTGTGAAATTTGGAAGGAAAAACTATCTATGAACCTGTTTTCACTTTCCGGATCTTCATCCAAATCCACATATTTTCCCAATCGTAAAATTTTAATTCAACAAACATTTTACCTTGCTAGCAAGTGAAATGGGGATCCACCTACCTGTGGGATGTCTTAGCAGCTGCCTCTAACCAATATTTGTTAAGTTGTGGATCCTCCGTTAAGTGTCCTTTGGAATTAAAGGAACATCCTTTAATAAGAGACCATAACGAGACTAGAGATGTACATATTGATATATTGGAAAATTACTAGACAGTCAAGGGGCCCAGCCCTCACTAAAGTTTGTGTTTTAAGTAGAGAAAAAGAAAGAAAGAAAAATTTACATTTATTCATTCTCTGTGAATAGAAATTTTCACAAGAGGTAGGATTATTTTTCACATAATTTAAGCTAAAAAATTAACTACATTGTACTTCGGCATGTTCTGTTTCAGGGCACTTTTAAGAACAATTTTTTACTTTGTTGATAATTTTAGCCCAACCTGATGAAATTGACACTCTCATCACTCCTCATCAAACAAGACGCACCACAAGTGCTGTCAGGGGTCTTGGTGGCTCTGTACAACAGCCTAAACAAATCAAAGAAAGTGGTTAAAAAGAACACTGCAAGATAAAAACAACCATGCACAGATCAACACATTTCATATTTTTAATTGAAATTTAAAGGCTACCTGGAAAAATTTTGCCACTGGTCAAATGTAAATGTGGCCCACATACATCTTCCTCCCCAAGGAGGAAGGTACAGCTAGTTGGACCTGCTGTAAGGGTCCTTCAATATCTGAAAACAATTTTTCAACCTGGTCAATCAGGGACCTTTACAAATGAGAACAACCTCTAATCATGATCTATGGTGACATTCAGTTATTACTATGAAGGGATAATTTAACAGATAGTTAGTGAAAATTAGTAGAGATGAAGGTTAGAGATAAACAGCCATTAACAGAAAATTATTAAATGCATACAACAGCTTGGAAGCCACTCACAGTCACAAGTGACACAGTAGCTATGAAATCCTGACTGAACACCCTAAATCTGTTTTCATTTAATTGTTGCTAGCCTGGACAAACTTGGTATCTACTAGCTTCTACTTTTCATAGAATGCAAAAAAGTGCTGAATGAGAGATCAAATTACATCTGGTGACATTTGTTTTAACCAAGCGTATAATACAAAAAAAAATGTAACAAACTGTCACTCACCAAATAGACTTCCAGCATCTCTCTATGTCACGCTTTTTGGCCAACTCACTTCTCCTCCTAGCAAGATTGAAAAAACAGATTAACAACCAAGGTGATAATTGTAATAACCCTACATATTTTAATAATCTAGGATTAAATAATATAAGTTGCAAAAACATTTGCCATAAACAACGTAATTGAAATAGCCATATAGGAATGTATAAACTAGCAGTCTTACAAACAGCTTGTAGCACTCACAGTTCACAAGCTGTGAACCAGTATTTAATGTGTATTTATACTACTATTTTGAGGGGTTTCATGGATTTTGTAGCTTGTAGCCTTTTTTTCAGTTTTCTTGGAATATAACTTTTCAATTTTAGTGATAAACTCTGTTGCTGAATTGGTCTGAATAACAGATTTTCTGGGATCCCAGGAGACCAATAAAATAGGCAGTTGCTCAGATTCTACCTTGCCAAACAGGACCCTTCAATGTTGTTATTGAAAGTCCCAAAACTTTAAGTGACGTAAATAAGAGACAGTACTGTATATTGTGTCAACAGAGGGAAATATTTTCCATTAGGTAAATTTGTATCCATACCAGACTGGATGTTCTCTCACTTATTTCCCGGGTTTGTGCCTTTGGTTGAGATTATATCTGTAAAAGGGTATCATTAAGTCAAAGCACGATTTCTAACTTCAGTTGCACATTAGATTCTTGGAACTTCCAAACCTTTCTAAACCACAACAGCCCGGGTTCGCCCAAAGCTAAAGAAAGGACAAAACCCGGTCTTCACAATGTCCCCCAGTACCGGTGGGCCTGCACCCCACAACAGCCTTATCAACTAAGGCCCCCCACCCCGTCTCCCTCAACGCAAACCCACGCTGAACCATGGAGCATACCCCATGCCCCCAACAAAGCAGGGAGACTATGTTTACAGGTGCAACTCCAGGATGTGCATTAAAAAATCAGGTTCTTGCAAAAAACAATTCACTCTTCAACAAAGTTTCCTTTATTTGAAGTGGAATGGTCAAAAACAATAAAATTCAACTACGTTTGAATGCTGCTTAAAGAGATACTTTCACAATTTTGGGCTTATGAACTTAAGACTTATCTGTTTTTTGCCATATAACTGTTCATACCTTTCAATACATCCATGATAAAAATTAATGTCTGGGCTGCAACAGAACAAAAAAACTGTCAGTTGTCAATTGCTCAGTTACTAGAGACATAGATCACATGCAAATTACTCAGTAATATTTGGAATCATTCATATTTAAAAGTAAGTATTTTTGGCATTGAATTTCTCATTAATTGCAAGAAATATATACCTTTTGAGGAAATTTATCACTTATGCGGAAACGCAAGACAAGGTACACTTGTAAGTATTTCTTGCACCTATTCATGCACAGACAAAATGTTTAAAGTAATGCACCAGTCTGATTGTTAAAACTGTAATATGATTGCGAAGCCATCAATCATAACAGAAATGCCTAGAATGCAAGCGTAAAGCTGTAAGCTCCCATGTAAACACCTTTTTACTTCTAAATAAATGCTACACAGTGTACAATGTAAAAAAAAAGACACTTGCCCACTTTTCATACCAGGCAGTTGGTTATGAGATCTAACAGACACTATTTGCAGATCTTGGGAATTGCTTTTGTGGCTGAGACCCACACCCTGTCCTGCAGACATCAATATAGACAACAGCATAATGCATTTAATAATCATAATTACAAATAATAATAAAAATACAAATTTTATAATTCTCTAAACAGATGGCCCATTTCACAACATGGTTTTCAACAGGGGGCCATAAAAATGAAATAAAATAACATGAATGAAAATAAAGTACAATACATATGACTTAATGGTAAATTGAAAACCTACTTTTTTATCTTAGTCTATCATAAAATGGTTTGGCACCAAACTGTAATAGCTGAAGTAGCTGCATGCATTTGTTAACATAATCTCTCGAAGAATTTGTACTACATTTTGTAAGTACAGTACATGCAGTTACAAGTCTGTGGATCAGTCTTGACAGTTTTTAACAATACCCATATATAAGTATGAGAGGGTTTGGAAAAAACCACAAAAAAATTCATTGTGTTGCACTTGCGTTTTATTGTTGATGTTTTACATGTAACTCCAAAATTTTGGAATCTAAAAACTCTGTCATAATTGGTATAATATTTCTGATTGCATGAGAGACCAAGGTAGGATTTCTCCTCACAGTATCAATAAGATGGCAAGTGATCAGAGTAAAGATGAATATAACTTAAGGGATAACTAGTTGATCAAATACCAAATTCTCTGAACTAACCTCATAAGAATTATACAGCAGACAGTAGGGAGATCTTGGGGTTGAGAAGGTTAATTGATAAGATTTTGAGGCTAGGTCACAAGAGAGGAGTTTGAGTAAATCAATACTATCAAACCTTGATTATCCAGATTATTTGATTATCTGTACTTGATTCTCTGGTCTTAAAGAAATAGTCCCTCTTGAGATCTGTGACAATGTTTTCCCATCAAACAAAGCTGAATTACTGAAACAATTTGATGACAATGACAGCATGAGATAGCACTTTAGGTGGTAAAAACAGTTTTGTAAATACTTTTGGCAAATATTAACAGTGAAGTACATTCATTAAAGAATGTACTTTTATTTCTTCTGTGGTATAAATCAAGTCATTATGATACATATAGGCTCATTAATATGTTCACAAATGTTTCCTCACCTCCACGATTCCTTCCCATTGATACGAAATACGTAAACCAGGTTTTGCTAATTTTGTCATGCACTGAGCGAGAAGCACAGAGTCGTCCGCTGAATAAAGGCATTCTGCAGCGAGAATGAGATTGAAATAGACCATCTTTTGTGAAATCTTCTGTGCTTTTCCCCCAACAATATTCCACAACCTTAATTCTACTCCGACCAACTCCAGTCACATTTGCTGCCATGTTGTCTTTAAGAGTTTTTACACAACATTTCTGATCAGTTAGAACGGTCATTTTCGCACCTAACAAACACAGATAATTCCCACTAAACTGCAGCCAGCTCCAAGCTCTAAAACTCGACATTCCTGCAAATAATGTAAAGGAAATAGATCTCGATTATCGAACATCTTAGCGAGTGCAATACTTCCATCCCAAACAGTTGTTCCAAGAGCTGTGTAGCTCTGTCGAAGTTTTATGAGAGAAATGCTATTGTAGAGTCCGTTGTCCCCTTCTCCTGATCGATCAGCGTCAGAACCCCTGTCAACTTCAAGTTCAAATGGATTTTCAAACCTTTGTTTTTCAGGTTTGTACTCTTGTCGAAGCCACATGATTAATGGGAATGACTAAGATTTTGGATGGCCAAGGAAGACCAGTACTGCATCCCTGATGCAAAATATGCCAGGCGCGACTTTGTACCCAAGCCTCCAAGTTAACCAGTCTCCCTCAGTCTGTTTCGACGATACGAGAAGTCGTAAAAACAACTTTTAATTTGCAGCAGAGGTATTTGCAAAAAAAAAAACCAGTACTTTTGGAACAGTGCAAAGCAACGGTGCCAGAACACCCCCGTCACACTAAGCCATCAAATCTGAAATTAGTTCAATTTTAATCGGGGCCGTTTCACGGAGTAATCATCTAGGTCGTTGTGGTGAGACCTAGTGAGTCTCGTTTCTCGTTAGCGAGACGTTTTCTTATTTTGATTCGTTAGAGAAATTTAATTCCTCCCACCGGGCTGCTTTTTTATATCAAAAATCTCAGCTCCACTTCACGATCAGAAACCGCAAGCTTTCGAGCCAGTTACAAAGATTTCACTACACGCCTGGCTCCGCGCGCGCCAACATTGAGCAAAAACCCTATGGGGCCTCCTTAAAACTTGTTATTTTTTTACAAACTCTAGCAATGTGGGAAAATATCTTGTTTGATTCAAAATTTTATTAAAACTTTGTTTGACCGAATACCTGTGGTTTTGAACAAGTCCTAAGCGCTATCTAAGTCAAGTGTTCTTATCCACACTGGCCAAAGTGACGTCAGAATTCATCTTTACTCTCATTAGTCAGGTGTGAAGGACCCAATGCTGGAACTGTGTGAATATTATCAAAACAAACAACATGCTGACTCGTTATTTTTTACAAAACCTTGCGGCAAGGACGTCAATTTAAAATGATCAGAAGAAGCAGCGTAAATAACATTTGAACGCGTAGGTACTGAGATGAGGCAAAATTAAGATGCGAGCGAGAAGAACTTGACGTTTGGCTCCAAAGAACATTCAGATGTTGAAGAGAATCAAACAAGAACAGCAACGTCAAAAGAGTAAGCACGATTAAGGAAGAGACTCTTAGTTTCTGCCGCTGCAAACTCGAGAAGTTATGAACCATCAGAATCTAGCTCATCAGCCCACATGTCTGTGCACAAATCAAGGATTTTCTCCGCAGTGCGCGAAGACATTCCTTCGTTTTTAGAAGAGGGATGCACTGATTTACCAAAAGTAAGGGCTCGCAAAGTTAAAATAGCAGCGGTTAATGGTGGAAAAGATGGCAGATGATAAATACCCCTCTTTTCACAGTCCAGAAAGTACGAGTAATAAAAGCGTTCAAATGGCCTTGTGGTACACAAAGACCTCCAACACTAAACAGGACAAAGGTATGGTGGTACATTCAGGCGGTAGGGCCAACATAAATGTATACAGGAACTTGCAAGAACAACAACGACGGCAGGCCACAACAGGAGTGAGGTGTGCTGGCTGCATTCTCCCGCCGACCCAGCCACCCACTGCGGTGTCACCAATGTCTCTACCCCCGGTAAAACCAGGGCCACAAAACAAACTGCCTGCCAGCACAGGCCGTCGATTTGGTCGACTAGAAATTTATCAAGAACCAAGAAGTCAAGAAAATCGACGGCAGGGTGTTTGTGAGAGCAAAGATGGCAGTGGCGTTGAACGAAATTTCGTTAGAGTTTTGAACAAAAGATTTTAGTCGATTGTTTCCGTGTTTCGTTTCTAACGAAGATACGTATACGTTGATATTCTAAGTCGATGTCTAATATTGATATCTCTCCTTAGAAAAATTTAAATAAAAATCGATCGTTTTTTGATCATATTTGAACACATTTTAAACTACATGATCTATATTGATATAACAGTCGACAGTGTGGCTGAATTTAGACTGTGAATTAATAACTGTGGTTGGTATCAACCGTGAAACTGTAAATAGAAAAATCAATTGTTAACATTCCCGGAGTAAAACATGCAAAAAAAGGTTCAAAGATGCAGCGCTACTACTGCTGCTCAAAGATAAGTCGTAAAAAGTCATGGTGATAAGTGAAAGTGTTGTTTGCAGAAATGAAAGAGCTAAATCCAAAAGCTATAATATGTAATGGAGTATGAAAACAAAAATGAAACAAAACTAATACAAAATGACACAGAACAAAGCAAAGCCAAGAAATTTTTCTTTCAATATCCTTCGTATGCATCAGCATATAACCCATATTCATTTTTAAGAGGTTATGTCCAAGAATTTTCGCCTGCCAGACTATTACTCAAATTCCCCCGACCTCTCTTTATTGCGACCAACCTATTTCGTGCTTATAGCGCAAGAATTTCAATGTGAGAATGAGACTAATTATCCAATTCGTTACGTAACTGACCTAGTAAACGCCATCTTGAATTCCCCCCCCCCCGCTACACATGCGTTTGCGGGGCGCTTACGAAGCGACGTCACACTACACAACCGGCCCACTATAATTGAGGAGAGCGGTGGTTATAAAGTGCTTAAATTTTAAGCCTAGTGATTGTGGCTTAGATCTTCACCCACATTTTTTTTACATAAGACTGCTACACCATATGCTGTTATGAGGCCAGTTAGTCCACCATCTCCTTCCGTTCACTTTGTCCTATTCCTATAGCTTGTACAGCGTGTACACTTCTGTACATGACATACTAGATAGAACATCTTCAACCTACATCTCATGCATCTTGTTTGATTCTACATTTGACTTTATTTCAAACTTGTTTTATCTGACCGAACTCCTGTGGTTTTGAACAAGTCCTAAGCGCTATCTAAGTCAAGCGTTCTTATCCACACTGGCCAAAGTGACGTCAGAATTCATCTTTACTCTCATTAGTCAGGTGAGAAGGAGCCAATTACAGTCTTATAAGCGGTCGCGGTCAGTCACAGACTAAAAGTTAGCTGGTAATTGATTTATCAATTATTACATAACGATTAAAAAAAAAAAAAACAACCACAACACAACGACAACAATAGCATAACGAAAATGATTACATTATGACCAAAACGATTGGAGAGCGATCTACGGAAGATTTAGGCGGGACAGTTTTTGATACCTCTCACTATAAGTAAGGAGTGAATCTGCCCTGCACTGGTGAAAAATCCAGTATTTTTTACTTTTAAATTGAACACTTATTGTTATTTTTTCAAACTCTGACCTTAAATTGCCACAAGATCACAATATATGTTCATCTTTGGCGGAAGAGTTTCAGTCAGCTCATTTTGAGAGTACTATCAAAATGTGCAAAATTTATTGTTCCATAGGCGCTGAACAGGTCATATATATAGTACAAAATATTACTGTTTCATATACACATACAGCACTATTTCCACTATGCTATAGCTATGTTTTACTACAAACCGTTAGCCGTAAGAGCCATCACCCAATTGAGACCCTCAATTTGTTTCTCCACTCCTAATTTACAAAGACACTTTGAATGCTTCAAGACCTAAGGCATTCCTGTTTTTCGAAAATACGTCGACAAACATATGGGTTACGTGAGAAAACGCAAATACCAATATTGGTCCCCTGCTTTCGAGCTCCGCTGGCGTGCGTTCCATGATAAGACTGAGTGACTTAGTAAGTCCGTAAGGCTTATTGCATATGTTTTGAAATAAATGTTGGTAAAGAAAATAAAAATAACGAATGGATAAACGTAGAGAGTCTTCGAATGAGATAACTTTAAAATGCCAGAGATGAGCGAGGAAAATTTTTTTTTCTAGTTTAACATTATTGTTCCTAAGTAAACAGAGCTCACGTTTGAATTTCCAATTCATAAAGAAATTTAATTTGTAAGCCCACATCTGAGAATTATCGCACTGTTACGTTCACAAAAGGATGTTTAAGTTTAAAGTTTGGTTCTGTAAAGCAAATTAATTTCAAAATGCAACCGAACTATAATTTTTTTACCTCTTACACTACTTCTCATGTGAGTTGTTGCCCCGGCCAAATTTGTGTTATTTTTACACATACGAAATTTCAGTTTCGTCATTTAAGTTTCCGTTCAATTTAGTCTGCCCGCTTTTCTTATTCAATTTGCAAAATTAATTTATATTCCATTTACGAACTAACGAAAAGGACAACATCAACATCAACCACAGTGTGAAACACAACGTTTGGCAAACATTACACTTTTTTGTGCTAAGGGGACCCCTGCTAGCCGATCGACCAACTGCAACCCTTGGAATGTTCGCAACAATACTCAATAACAGGATTTTGGAATCACTAACACTGTGAAACATGGCTAATATCGTTACTGTGGTTTGCTAGATGGTAATACTGGTAGAAATTGCTGATTGAGATCATTAAAGTTGTGCCATGAGGGGAATTTTGTTTGAAAGTTTTGGCGCGTACTTTTGTAGTGCTGGACGCTGATAGTGGGGTGTTATGGCGTCACGGAATCGAACCTCACTCTCCTCGACCGCTCGTAATTCTTCGTCGGACAAATCTTTGAGATCAGCGACGCCACCGCTTTTGGCATCGACAGGGAAATTAGCAGCTTCTTTATCAGGTAAAGTTTTTCTCCGTAAAAACAACCGTTCAAAGGTCTAAAGTACACAGCTACGACACAACAGTTCCTCCATATCGTAAATTGTTAGTTAGAACAACTTCTTCAGTCTCGGAACCCTATCCAAACGAGGTCTTTCCAAACAGAAAGAGCCGGTTTTTGCCAAAAAAAAGGGTCACTCATTGAATAGACTGGTGTGCGAGATGTGCTTTCTGATATTTCATTAATGCCAGAAAGAATTTGATCATTTCGCATTATCTGAAACCTAAACCTCTTTACACCCTAACATCAGTATCTATATTCTCCATACTTTTCTCTGTACAATTCCTCTGGTACTGACAAGGAGAATTTGTTGACAATCAAAGCTTCTAAAGTTGGTGATCATTTGCCTTCTCTCATTATCCTCAATGAATGACTCGCAGTATTATTGTAAGGAAATTAAAGACTAAGCACTCTCAGGTTCAAGGTTACAAACACAATATCTCACCGTCCCTCCACGCCCCAGGTGAATTGTCATGAAAAGGCGCTCGGATTCAAACATTAGTATTAACGTTCCACAAATAAAAAGATTGTCCTGCGCTTCGTCTAATAGAAATCCTAGGTAATCGGCCAACGAAAAGCGGACAAACTCAATAGGTAATTGATAACAGTTTAAAAGACCTGTATCCCCACAGCGCTTATACGTTTGGGCCGTCATGTTCAGCGGGCCATACAGTCCAACATATTCAAGCGTATAGGATAGACAACCAAATTGTTTATTGGCTGCCTGATGTGACTGACGTCATGACGTGTGTTGGAAAAAACCATCAAAGGACGAAAAGGAGATGTTTAAAAATATTTTCACTAGCGGGGCACTGAACGGCTACAGGTTATGGGTAAGTACTGGTCTGCGAAAACCATCTGATTCCCTAACCATCAATTTGCCGTAGAACTGCAATCCAAACCTCTTTCAGGTATGAATTATGTGATAACAGGACTTGGCGGAAGAGAATTCTGATATGTCGATAGAAATGATAAGAATATTCAATAAACCGGCAAAGTCGCTTTTGTGACGTTTTTTAACCCCACTTTGACCTACCAAACATTGACTAAATTCTGGCGACTCATACACTGGTATTTTTAACCGGCATTGGACATTTCATTTCTTTCAAGCTACTTTTCCTCTTAAATTAAATTTCCGACATCCTCTGAGTTCGCGAAAGACTATCTATTTACAACATCTACCTCACCTCGCGCCAGAATTCCAACCGTTATGTGAAAAACATGAATTCATAATGCCCATTACAATAGCATAAAATGATATTCATTTTGTTCCTTGTCCACTGAAGGATAAAGATAAGGACAGACGGATGTTTGTTATCCTACTTTTGAAGCGCCATCTGATGAAAATATTTTCGGTTTTTTGACGTCGAACTTTTTTTAACCCGATGATGGATGTGAGCATGCAAAAATGAAACATTTTACTTTGGTTTACAGGTGACAATCCGGTCTCAGTATAAATTGTTTTGCAAGAACCGTTGGAACTCTTCTTAATCCAAAATTAACAATCAATACGTGTTACAGTGCTGAATTGGGCCCAGCTATCTGTCTTGAAACGGTAAGCTATTCGTGCTCGATGACTATCTCTCATGAGCTGTTGATTTTTCAGTAAGTGCGATTTGCGTCATCGAAGGCAAACATCGGTAACTAATAATCACGGCTTGGGTTGATCAGTGTTGATACCCTTAAAGAACAACACATTGTCTATTTGCGTTTTATTGTTCTTAAGGGTGTTTATCTAAATAAGACGGAAATATTTGTAACAATCACCGGAATATCAATGTTCGAGGGGCTCTCGTTTCATATAAGTGAGGATCAGCCAATAATATGTTACGTTTAGGGAGGGGAGGGAAAGGGGAAAATTAATTGACCCTGGACTACTCTTGCAAAGCAGAATAATTCGTAAGAATGAACATCATCGGTCATCTATTTGAGTTTATACCGTCCTCTCGTTCAATCGAGCAAACGATTTAAGGTTGAAAAGTAGTGCACCGAGCGATTAGCCGAGTCAGTCAAAAGTTTAAAATCCCATGTGAGAGCCGAGGTTAATAATTATGCTCGAAAACATTGGTGAACGAATGTTAACTTGAAAAGCCTCTTTCCTGAATAGTCCAGTTTTTTTCCACAGGTTCTTTTTCCTGAAAACTCAACGAAACTTTCTTCAAAGAACGGGAGTGATTTTTTCCTCATGAACTCTCGCCAATTACTCGGAATTTTCCGGAAGTTTTCACTTTTCCCATAGTTATTGGGGTGGGCATATTCTTAATGGGGAAGGGGCAGGGAGGAGCTTTATAGCAGCCTCCAACAAAGATTTAGGAGCAAACCGTGATGTTTCATTATCATTACTGATGGGGAAGCTAGTTACAATAAAAAAAAAAAAAAAAACAACCGACAGATCCTTTTGGTTACCCCTCCCGAGTAGTCCTAAGCAGGGGAAGCCGTATGTTACCACTTTTTTTGATAACTTGAAGGAAAAATGAGAACTGTGATCAAAGATATTATAAGCTAAAACAGTGAAAACAGGAAACTTCTTGAGTATAATATAATATTTTAAGCAATTGGGGTTTTTTTTATCATGAAATCCTAATCCGTGACGTACGGGCCATTTAAAAGAATGACCAACAAAGGCTGGACACGATTTAAAAATCAAATATGTCGTCTTTACACCTCAACGGATGACTTCCCTCTCATTTTCGCTTGACCCTACAAAATCCAAAATTAAAAATATTATGTGTACAAGAGTATTGCCTTTTTACCCTGAAAGGAAAAACCTGTGAAAAGTGGAACTTTCGCTAGTCGTAAACATGACCTCCACTGATATTCTAAATATTAATATGGCTGGTTGAGGAGAAATCATGAATGTATAAATATGTCAGCATCGAGAGATTGTTTGTCTCCGAGTCGTCAAATAATTCTTTGCCAGAACGCACTGGGTAACTTATCCTTTCTACGGCGAACAAATTGGCCCCCAAAACTACATCCCATCCTTTTTGTCCGAAATTTGGGCGATCAACTATTCAGTGGAAAATATTTGACTCTGAAAGAAAGACTTTGCCAGATTGAAATAAATTTTCTCGATGATTCTTGGCTTTAAGCCGATTCATTCCGGTTACATTCAGGTTAATAGCGTGACAATAAACAAAAAAATGTTAATAAATTCCCGACTTTTCACCATCTTTTTTCTTTTTTTCCCTAGGACAAAGTTGTCCTTCGAAAGATCTCAGACAAGTCCCTTTACCTTCATCAAAATGAATAAGGAACGTTTCTAACTTCAAAAGGAATTTGCATCGATGCTGACTGTTTTCGAAATCCAAACAACACTAGTATTGTTATGAAAGCTAAAAAAGAAAATTATAAAAGAACAACATTAACAGCATATAGAAATCTCACTGTCCTCCCCCCCTCCCCCGTTTTTGAAAAAGACTACGACTTCTTCCATTGAATGAGATATATAAAGAAATAACATCCTTGAGTATGTAAGGTTGTTGTTACCAATTTTTGATACTTGAAGGAAAAATGAGAACTGTGATCAAAGATATTTAACTAAAACAGTGAAACAGGAACTTATACAGTATCATATAATATGTTTAAGCAATTAGAGTTTTTTATTCTAAACGAATCCGTGACGTACGGGCCATCAATACGAATCCAACAGAGCTGGACACGAGTTGAAAATTAAATTTCTCTTACACTCAACGGATGATTCCCTCTTAGTTTTCGCTTGACCCCTAAAATCCAAAATTAAAAATATTACGGTGTACAAGAGTATTGACTTTTTACCTCGAAGGAAAAAAACTATGAAAAGTAAAACTTTTCGCTAATCGTAAACAACATATTTCTTAATATTAAAATGGCTGGGGAAGATATCATGAATGTATAAATGTCGGTATCGAGTGATTGTTTGTCTCCGAATCGTCAAATAATTTTTTGCCAAAACGCAACGGGTAACTTATCATTTTTATGGCGAACAAATTAGCCCCCCAAACTTACATCCCGTCAATTTTTGTCCGAAATTTGGGCGATCGCCTATTCAGTGGAAAATATGTGACTCTGAAAGAAAGACTTTGCCAGATTGGTATAAATTTTCTCGATGATTCTTGGCTTTAAGCCGAGTGAGTCCGTTTTTGTTTTTCAGTTTAATGCGTGACAAGGAACAAAAAAATAATGTAGATAAATTCCCGACTTTTTTGACCATTGTTTTTTCTTTTTATTTCCGGAAAAAGTTGACCTCTTTCGGAAGATCTCATACAAGTCCTTTACTTTCATCAAACGAATAAGGAACGTTTCTAACTTCAAAGGTAATTTGCATCAATGCTCCCCCCCCCCCCCGTTTTTTGAAAAGAAACTACGACTTCTTCCATTGAATAAGAGATATAAAGGAAATAACATCATTGTTTATATTTCGGTTCCCTAAATACTTTTTCAAAAACATCGACAAATGATGCGCCTTTTACAACGATTTCCACAATCAAAATGCAAAATCATCAAATAAAGTTCATACCGCCTATTTACGGATAATTATAACAAACACTCTATAGAATACAGGACCTTCATTCAGAGGTAGCTAATATGGAACATTCTCCCAACACATGCAAAACCTATGAGTAATAAAATATTTTTAATTTAGGAAGCAGATCAAAGAAAACCTACTTTCTGATTTAATTTCTAGAAACGCGAACTCCTTGTAACGAAATGCTATTATTATTAAGATATGAGCTGGGCAGTTTAGAATTAGCAGTAATAGGCTGATGCAACACGAGCTCCCTTGAAAGTCCAGTAAATCGGTTTCGTTAAGAGCATTGCTCCTTCTTACACAATTGAACTGATTTACTGTCAACTAAATACGAATCAGCAGGTCAAAATGAAACTTGTTGTGTTCTCTTGGTCTCTGATTTGCGTGACTGGCGTGACAGTGGTAACGAATACTCCAGTAGAACAGGCGGCAAAGGTGTGTTCCTCTTTGACGGACAGTGTAAAAACTGTAGACGAAAAAATAGGCTAGAGTCCAAACTCCGTAGAAATATGTATTAAACTTGTTAAATAAACCACAACATTTAACTAAAATAAAAACTCCGAAACTTCTTAAGAACGTGTCCATATGAGATCCAAGCAATCAAAATTTGAGTCCAAATGGTACCCTCCAGAATATGATACTATTCTGTGTACATCCTGGTATTAGTCCAAGTTAAAAGCCCGCCGAATATTTTGCCAAAGTTCGAACAGTTCACCAGATACAGTGTTTCGAGTAAAATGAACACTCAATTTCAAGTAAAACCGTGGTAAATTCGCCCATGAAGTTTACAACTTGCTCAGTAGACGATGGGGTGCAGATGTAATAAAGAATCTTTGCCAATTTCAAATGATAGTATACTTATTCGATGCAACTAAATTTGAAGAGGATGCGATAACTATGTTCAAAAGTATTAATGTAGTCAAGAAAACCTTCAAAAATCGAGATTTTTTCATGACTCGAATTTTTAGTGAAAATCGCTTGAAATATCTCGGATGCGGCCATGTTTCTGCTCATAATTACTCCATTTCCATAAAGTTAATTTGCTTAGGAGTATATAGAGGTGATAAGATCCGTGTGAAGTTACGTACGCATAACCATGCGAAACATATATTTTGCATCGGTATTTCGCTCACGACGACGAGCGAATGACAAATGGGGATTATGACTGTGATTCTGTTGACATCTAGTAAAACATGCTAATGATGCTGTTGAAGACATTCTGGGCTCATTTCATATTTGGAATACACAATATTAGGTTTAAAAATGCACCTGATGAAATAAATCTCATTTAGAGTGCTAATAAAAGTACACTTGCCAAGCTTGGTGTACGCGGGAACACCGGCCGGTCACTGACTTTATACACCCAACCGTATGCAATATTTTAGAATAATGGCTGCGGCTGGAAACTGCTCAGATATTCTTCAAGACTCACACTGGCCACTTGTTTGAATGATCAGATCGTTTGCATAGAGAAGATAAAATGCTTTACCAGGGGTCTTTACACATCGAAACGATCTGTACCATCTGCACCTTTTGAGAGTAATAGTACCACAGTGTACCCAAGGTACAGGGTATTATTATCAGAGGATTATCCCCTTTCTGGACCAAAATGCTGATTTGATTTTATTGTTTTGTTTGAGTTGGGGGATATTATATCTATTTCTTTACATCTGGTGCATCCCAAAACCCTTTCCAAAGAGTCTAGATCAAAAACGCTATATTCTAGTCCGCTACCCGTGCGCCTCTCCCTAAAGTCACTTCCAATCCAGCTTACCACTCGGCCGGTTTTTTTAATGAAAAGGGAGGAACCACTGCAACAAAAAGGCATACGATTTGAAGGACCAGACTGAAGACACCCCTTCCCAGAAAGTCCTGCATGCGAGGGTTCGCGATTCTGTAGTTTAAAGCGTGTTCACAGAGTTAGCTGATGTTTCACCCTCTCGCGGAGATTATACCGCCGAATCTCTCTTTCCAGTGGTTCTAGATCTTGGTGACCACTGTTGATTCACTGGCCTGCGGCAATTTTCCGGTATTCTTTAAAATCGCCAGTCTAAAATAATAGCTTGAAATCTGCTGAGCTCTGAGCCTCTCCTCTTTGTCGAACAAGCGTTCGCCAGTACCCTCCCGACATAGTGTACGTATTCGTTTTAAAGCATCAGGCGGGGTCACCTTGCGCCCAGATCTCTTCACCAACAAGAATAGTTCGAGAAGGAAGTTCTTCGCCTGTTCCGTAAGTCTACTGCACTTCCTTGCCTTGAGGGCCCAGCCACGAGGCACGCTGTTGGAGCTGTTGGCGGTAGAAGTACTGGAGGGTCTTGTGGGTCTCTGGTATTTTTGCTTTCAGAGAGGAGCATTTCGCCGCCCATTGTCGTCTGATGTGATCGTACTGCATCTCCCGGTGAAGTTTGTACTGGCGCTTGCCGAAGTCGAGATGGCTGACAAGGAGTGGTTAGAGCGCCAGACTTAAGTACACCCTTCTGTAGGACATGAAAACAAGGCGCTCGCAGTTTCTTCGCAGTTACGTTCCCTCACATCTTTCGCTGATGGTGGATTTCTCCACCAAGTAGCTGCCTTTTCAACGCGCCTTTTGCAGTGTCTGGTGTCTAAAAGGCTTCAAAACCTTTATACCTGTCACTTGCTGCGTTGAATCCATGGGAATAGCCCTTTTCCGAGATCCTACTCCCACACGAAATGCGCGCCACACCTTGATACTACCACACTCGTACTAGGAATTATTTAGCTGACTTATGCCCGCCTACTTTACGGGTGTTAACATTTGCTTTGCTTGGTCGAGCCCCCGTACGAGTCAATAGCCTCCTTCAGCTGCGCTGCATTAGTAACATCATGACCTGCAAACCAATATCCACAGGCATGAGTAAGTACATGTTTGAAGCTTTAGGTGCTGTGGCCTATATGGGAAGTGCGCGAAGCATGCTGGATCTTCGAACATGGGCTTTATACTACGAGGCGCAATGTTGTACCTGTTACCACTGTTGCTTTATTTTCGATTTTTAGACTCCATTGCAGTTTTATTGATAATTGTAACCACGGACAGACAATATCGAATTTGTTTGCGTGGCGCATCAATGTGGCGATCTTACCTTCGTTGACATATCTATCAACGTGCGCCTTGAGTGGTGCGATCTTTCGGTCGCACACATCATTGCCACTGTTTGCCTCACTGAAGCTGTGGTCCTTCAACACAAGCCCCTGACGTGCGATAATAACGGCGGCCCTAAAAAGGAGAGCGGAAGCGCGAACCAATCTTGATAGCAGGCGTCAAAATGTGGACCAGTGTACACACCTAATATAATGCAGGTAAAAAGCACAATTTTTAGTTGCCTGAAACAACTGTGCAAATCCGATATTGTCATGGTCCAAAATTTCCTTTTCCTGTAGATTTGAATAATACATCATACTATATACAGCTTTATAGAGGTAATTGACAATGCTGGCGATAATTTCTTCCTGACCGCTCCTGACCACAGTCTTTCTGAAAATTCAAATACCAATTGCCTCAAATTCCATATCCGTATTTTCTGTGCACGAAATTTAGAAAACTTTTATTTTGACCTCAGCAAGTGCAAAAAAAAGCCTGTATTGCTGAGCTTGGTGCCCACTACTGATTCGACATCGAAGGAAATGTCGATAACCTTTGCTCCTGGTTCATCAATTATTTGTTTTTTTTGGACTCGATTTCTTCCCATAGCTGCCTTTCACGTTCTCCTGAAACACGTTTCAGCTCACGACCTCTGGCTCTCTCGTCTCGCTTGGCGGTAACTTTAAGATCGGCTTGAAGCTTTCGACAGAACCACATTTCTGATGACCTAGATTTTCAGGTCGGAACCAAATCTGGATCGTAACGATCCCACAGTTTAGCCGCTTTTCCGGAGATAAAATGTTTACCACAGACACGGTCGTGGAAAGTTTCCGTACTTCTTCTCGTTGACTAGTAATGATTGGAGGTATTTTGCCATATTAATTCCTTATCACGACCACTTCGGGTCCCACGGCTACAAATCGCGCATAAAACCATTTTTTTATCATAAATACAACTTCTGGTCATATGTTTACAGGCAAGTGATGTGCACCAATATGGCGGCCAATTAAAATGACATCACGTGACTGAAAACCATCTATCGGTCGAGGGCTTGCTCTTTAGGTATGTCAGTCAAACACGTCGCGATCTTAACCTATCTGCATGTTTTATCGCATGCGCTTACTCAGTCTGACGTGTGAAGTCCATATGTGCCTTACTTCAAAGCTTATTGGCTCGTTGTAGTTGTTATAAGTCTTTCTTTTTACTTGCGCCCAGTTTTTCGACGGTCATTTGAAATCTGCTTTGTTGCAGACAAACAAATAACTGTACGCGAGCTAAATGACTAACTCTGTGCATATAAGATATAAGTTACTGGTAGGGCCATGAAATCGCTGCTGAATAGCTGACTAGTAGTCACCTGATGCAGTTGATCGTATCCTCGCGTCTTTCACATATAATGTTATGCTGGTGCGTACAAGTGGCGTGGAAGTCTTTCTCGTCGGAAGACAGCGCATAAGCCTGGAAGTGATCTGCGCAAGGGCTTTCCTCGTAACATGCAGCTTGTAATCGGTCTTAAGGTATACCTTAGCTGATCGGAGCTTTTTAAAACGGTGCTGTTAATCCATTCAGTAGAAATGCCTGCGAAAGAAATTATGACCAATATTAATCAAACCTAATGACTACTATGCACGTGTTGGTCACTTTCATAAAAAATGACAAATTTGAGCAATTGCACCAACCTAGTGACTCGATAGTATGAAAGGCGGCTTCCTTCACTTGTCACGCTATCCAGGCCTGAGAGGCTCTTCTTTTCGATGCGACACACACCTGTTGAAAGATTGCATAGAACGATACGGTATCTTTTATTGAAAAGGCTAATCTACATATGTTAGTCATACCTGTCAACGCTGTGAGAGAATAATAAACAAGCAGATTGTACAGGGTTACTTATTTTAAGCACAGCGAAAAGGGTTGATCTTGTGAGAGGTTAAAACTCCACGTGGTGCGCACAGTGTGCACCACGTTTGGGATCTGTAACACCTCACCAGTTGACATTTGTAGCTTTTTGGTGCTGTACGCCACATCTTGGGCAACTGATGAAGCCCAGGAAGTGATCAAGTTTTTGGCTGTCGAGCCTGTAGCGATCCACAGATTGCCGCTCTTCAGTCACACCGACTCCAACCACTGCCGCGTGCTTCCTTGCGTGGTCTATCCGCCATATGGTTAAGCCTGATATCATCTGCTGTAGCTGCGATTTCGTGTAATGCTTAACGAAAACGGAAAGTACTGTCATCTTTGTGTATCACGAGGTCGATTCTTCATAAAGGGAAATCAGCTCCTTTATCACCTTGTTTCCAGGACTTTCGTCTTCTGGTCGTGCGGTCTGAACGGTAACAAGATCAAACAACTCTTCCGAATGCAGTAAAGGCTGGCGGTGATAGCTTCTGCCACTTTACGCTTTATGTAATACTGCGTACTCTTTTCGCACTCAGCTAGTGGTTGAGTAAGCTGGAATCGGATTGAGCCGATCCTTCCATCTGTTAACATGCTAATATTTCTATTTACTGCTTCTAAACCTGAGTGCCCTCTTCGCGTAGAGGTAGGCATGTAATCCGACTCTTCATCCTCCTCAACAACCAGCTGCGACATTTCGTCTTCTAGCACAGAAAGGTCAGGAAGCTCCAGTTCCTCCCTATACATACCCGGTCGGTTCTTAAAATACAAGAAAGCTATTTATATATTAGAGACGGATCGTTATCTTGCTGGCAGGGGGATGAAAAAGTTTTTGATTGCAAACAATTTATTTTGGTTTGTCGCTTGTGCAAATAATTTATTTCAGTGATTAAGGCTCTGTAAACAACTTATTTCAAAAGTTTTCAGCTCCCCCCCTCCACCCCCCCCAAACTTTGGGGGTGAATAATGGACCGTTGGGGAATTTCGGGTGCCCTACAAGACTAGAGATATGTACATCCGGCATTGTCTCGGTCATACTAATATTGGATATAATCAAACAACGCAGGAACATTTTTCAATTATCGATAGTTTGACGGAAATAAGTCCGCTTTTATTCCAATCACGCCTTCCTAAAAAGTACATCCATAATGCTTTGACACTGTCGATGTTCTCATGTTTTTAAATTGTTTTATATTTATTTAGCCGGTCGTACGTAATCAATTTATTTTTGCAGGTGCAGCAGTCAAAATACTCACTTGTAATCTTGTGGATCTCTTTAGGGGTATATCCTCCACCTGGTGTTTTTCAGAACGCTCGATAGTAGGAGTCCCCTATAAAAATGAAATTTCTACAGTTTCTTTTGAGCGCACAAATATAAGCTATTAGGGACGGACCATTATTTCTCTGACGGGGGCGAGGGGGGAATAGACAAAACTGATTATTCTGCATGGAAACAACTTATTATTTCCTTTTTGCAGCGGCAAACAATTTATTTGGGGTTGCAAACAATTTACTTCAAATTTTCCATTTCCCCACCCCACTTGCAAATAGAGTATACATTCGACTTGCACTCGCTGCTAGGACTTTTCGAAATGAGAACTGTATGTGAAATGTTGCCTTATTGTTGCATTAAAGCCTAAAACTAAATTTATTGGGATGACTACCGGTTTACAAAAGCACTAATCTTTTAATTTCACAGTATTTTACCAGTGTATCACTAGTTATCTCCTTGGAGCAGCGCTCAGTCTCGCTGTAGTTAAATAAACATTTGCTACATATCCCTTGAAAACCAAACAAATAATGCTATCTTAACTCGGAAGCATGATAAAACTTATATTTTATCTCATGCTGTGTTCATTTTAAAATGTAGCCGGTATTCCGAGACAACATTAAATTATTACAATGAGTTACCTTGTCCAGTCTCGCGAAGTACACCGAAGTGTAATCAAATTTTTCTCGACATCTCCTTGGAAATCCATCTGTACGGTTTCTGTTTGCTCTGATGCTCAGGATATTTACAAACTTTACTTGGCCGTCATCCGAAGCCAAATTCGTTCCTGTGCTCGGGACAAATTGTGAGATCTTCTTCGCACTCGTCGAACAATCCAAAGCGGGCCAAACATAGTTTACCGTCTTCCTCTACTCCTTCCCGGGGAGGCTTGAAAAACAACCATACAAGTGCTCTTTTGTGCTACTTGTACAATTCTTCACAATAAAAATGGATCTAGCGCTCTTTTTTCGAGTATAAAGGTTACATTCTTTCTTAGAATATTTCTGAAAAGAATCGAAAAGACACATTTAAAATCGCCCGTCTTTACGAAATGTCTGCTGGTATGGTTATACATGGAAAGCGTAGGAAATGTCGGTGTCTGGTGCGTGCCAAGCAATCCTCTCAGCGCGTTACCAAAAGAATGCCGTTGGAAAACAAAAACAGTTTAATTTATACTGATTGAATTCGTATTTTCGATATATTAGATGATTACTTTGCTTTTACTGCAAACAAATAAGTACTTTTTCATCTGTAACCGAGGTAGTATAAAAGGGCCTAAAAGTTGCGGTGCAATAAAAAATAACAATCAAATAAAAAGCGGCCTGGCTTCCCATATGATTTTTAGATAAGATAAAACTGGAATGAAACATGAAAATGGTTTTTCAAAATACTCCTAAAGATCTTCTCGAAGCTTTCCTTGCGTTATGGAGACTTATAAACAAACGGACTCTATATTACGATACTCTGGCACGTGTCACGTGACCCTCCAAGGCACGCTGGATTGCTGTATATCAAGAGCAAATTCTTCATCTAAAATGTAAACATAACACACTGTTATTATTATCATTGCTTAGATCATCAATTACTCAAGCTGGAAAAAGCATTGAAATGAATCAAAACATGGCCGCTTGTTTGCTTTTTCTCGCTATTTTAGGGGTATTTTCCGTTATTTCGCAAAATGTTGAAAATTGTCAAGTTTGATTGATGGCTCACAAATATAAAAACAGGACAATCATCTATATTTATATTTGTACATAAAGAGCTAGGTTTCTACTTTCACTTAAGGAAATATCTTTTTGGCTTGAGATTTTGGAGAGACACCCACATCATGAATTCACTGCATTTTTGGCAAGGATTTTTGCACATTTTTTAACAAAAACTGAAAACTCGTACAGCCCTCTTAAATATAAGTATATAGATAAACCGTTTGGTCTAGATTGTAGGTTCATTGTGGGCAACAAGTGAGCCAAATTTGAACTAAATCAGGGGAAGGAGGGGTCGTGTAGACTCGGCTACATGGCTGTCGGGTGGAGACAAAAAAAACACGGGGTTAGATAAACTGCGCGAACGAAAGCTCAAAAACAATTAACTAAACTCCGCTAATACGAGCAACAAAAGTACGCGAAAAATGTCCATGTCAGTTTTCCAATTCTTTGACGCAATTTTCTAACTGTGAAATCACGCGCGCCGCGCATGTGAACACAAAAAGACTACAATGTAGGGAGGGGAAAATAAAAATTGTAATTTGAAATTTAAAACTAAAAAGATTTTTTACAAACAGTCCGTGTATAAGTTTTGACTAATTTCTCTTTTTCTTTCAAACTGAGAAGAAACAGGGTCAAGATGGACAGCATAAAAGAAGCTATATCAGCTATCTCCATAGGTATAGCGGTCGCCGAGTTCCTTCGCAAAACTGGTCGCGTGTTGCAAGCCATCGAGGTGTACAGGGAGTGTTTGATCATATTACACAGTCAGGCGCAGGCTATTGATAGTTCATTGGCAAACTTTACGTTCCGAGCCATCTACAAAAAAATAATCTGTGCTTCCGTTTACATAAAGGATTACACAAGTACAGAAAAGTACATCAGGGAACTCCTCCTATACCTAGACTATAATGACACCGCTGAAAAAGGATGGCTACATTTAAACCTGGCAGAAATACTTCAGGTACAAAGCAAATTTATGGAGGCCTGGAAATTTTACGAATCAGCAATCAATATCATGACAACGATTGGAAACACACATGGCCAGGTACTATGCTACTCAATGCTCGGATTAATGTTCCGATCACTCGGTCAACATGACAAGGCCCGAGAATATCAGGAGAAGGCACTCGCTATCAGAATAGAAATTGGTGACAGAGAGGGAGAAGCAGCAAGCTACGGAAACCTAGGAACTTTGTTCGAATCACTCGGTCAATATGACAAGGCCCGAGAATATCAGGAGAAAGCACTCGCTATCAGAATAGAAATTGGTGACAGAGAGGGAGAAGCAGCAAGCTACGGAAACCTAGGAGCTTTGTTCCGATCACTCGGTCAATATGACAAGGCCCAAGAATATCAGGAGAAAGCACTCCCTATCACAATAGAAATTGGTGACAGAGAGGGAGAAGCAACAAGCTACGGAAACCTAGGAGCTTTGTTCCGATCACTCGGTCAATATGACAAGGCCCGAGAATATCAGGAGAAAGCACTCGCTATCAGAATAGAAATTGGTGACAGAGAGGGAGAAGCAACAAGCTACGGAAACCTAGGAGCTTTGTTCCGATCACTCGGTCAATATGACAAGGCCCGAGAATATCAGGAGAAAGCACTCGCTATCACAATAGAAATTGGTGACAGAGAGGGAGAAGCAACAAGCTACGGAAACCTAGGAGCTTTGTTCCAATCACTCGGTCAATATGACAAGGCCCAAGAATATCAGGAGAAAGCACTCCCTATCACAATAGAAATTGGTGACAGAGAGGGAGAAGCAACAAGCTACGGAAACCTAGGAACTTTGTTCCAATCACTCGGTCAATATGACAAGGCCCGAGAATATCAGGAGAAAGCACTCGCTATCAGAATAGAAATAGGTGACAGAGAAGGAGAAGCAACAAGCTACGGAAACCTAGGAACTTTGTTCCGATCAGTCGGTCAATATGACAAGGCCCGAGAATATCAGGAGAAAGCACTCGCTATCAGAATAGAAATAGGTGACAGAGAAGGAGAAGCAACAAGCTACGGAAACCTAGGAACTTTGTTCCAATCACTCGGTCAATATGCCAAGGCCCGAGAATATCAGGAGAAAGCACTCACTATCAAAATACAAATTGGTGACAAGGATGGAGAAGCAACAAGCTACGGAAACCTAGGAACTTTGTTCCAATCACTCGGTCAATATGACAAGGCCCGAGAATATCAGGAGAAAGCACTCGCTATCAGAATAGAAATTGGTGACAAGAATGGAGAAGCAACAAGCTACGGAAACCTAGGAACTTTGTTCCAATCACTCAGTCAATATGACAAGGCCCGAGAATATCAGGAGAAAGCACTCGCTATCAGAATAGAAATGGGTGACAAGGATGGAGAAGCAAAAAGCTACGGAAACCTAGGAACTTTGTTCCAATCACTCGGTCAATATGACAGGGCCCAAGAATATCAGGAGAAAGCACTCGCTATCGAAGTAGAAATTGGTGCCAGACAGGGAGAAGCAGCAAGCTACGGAAACCTAGGAACTTTGTTCGAATCACTCGGTCAATATGACAAGGCCCGAGAATATCAGGAGAAAGCACTAGCTATCAGAATAGAAATTGGTGACAGAGAGGGAGAAGCAACAAACTACGGAAACCTAGGAACTTTATTCCAATCACTCGGTCAATATGACAAGGCCCGAGAATATCAGGAGAAAGCACTCGCTATCAAAATAGAAATTGGTGACAGGGATGGAGAAGCAACAAGCTACGGAAACCTAGGAACTTTGTTCCAATCACTCGGTCAATATGACAAGGCCCGAGAATATCAGGAGAAAGCACTCGCTATCAGAATAGAAATGGGTGACAAGGATGGAGAAGCAAAAAGCTACGGAAACCTAGGAACTTTGTTCCGATCACTCGGTCAATATGACAAGGCCCGAGAATATCAGGAGAAAGCACTCGCTACCAATATAGAAATTGGTGACAGGGATGGAGAAGCAGCAAGCTACGGAAACCTAGGAACTTTGTTCCAATCACTCGGTCAATATGACAAGGCCCGAGAATATCAGGAGAAAGCACTCGCTATCAGAATAGAAATTGGTGACAGGGATGGAGAAGCAACAAGCTACGGAAACCTAGGAACTTTGTTCCAATCACTCGGTCAATATGACAAGGCCCGAGAATATCAGGAGAAAGCACTCGCTATCAGAATAGAAATTGGTGACAGAGAGGGAGAAGCAAAAAGCTACGGAAACCTAGATACTTTATTACAATCACTAGGTCAATATGACAAGGCCCGAGAATATTTGGAGAAAGCACTCGCTATCAGCATAGAAATTGGTGACAGAGAGGGAGAAGCAACAAGCTACGGAAACCTAGGAACTTTGTTTCAATCACTCGGTCAATATGACAAGGCCCGAGAATATCAGGAGAAAGCACTCGCTATCAGAATAGAGATTGGTGACAGGGATGGAGAAGCAGCAAGCTATGGAAACCTAGGAACTTTGTTCGAATCACTCGGTCAATATGACAAGGCCCGAGAATATCAGGAGAAAGCACTCGCTATCAGAATAGAAATTGGTGGCAGAGAGGGAGAAGGAACAAGCTACGGAAACCTAGGAACTTTGTTCCAATCACTCGGTCAATATGACAAGGCCCGAGAATATCAGGAGAAAGCACTCGCTATCAGAATAGAAATTGGTGGCAGAAAGGGAGAAGCAACAAGCTACGGAAACCTAGGAACTTTGTTCCAATCACTCGGTCAATATGACAAGGCCCGAGAATATCAGGAGAAAGCACTCGCTATCAGAATAGAAATTGGTGGCAGAGAGGGAGAAGCAACAAGCTACGGAAATCTAGGAACTTTGTTCCAATCACTCGGTCAATATGACAAGGCCCGAGAATATCAGGAGAAAGCACTCGCTATCAAAATAGAAATTGGTGACAGGGATGGAGAAGCAGCAAGCTACGGAAACCTAGGAACTTTGTTCGAATCACTCGGTCAATATGACAAGGCCCGAGAATATCAGGAGAAAGCACTCGCTATCAGAATAGAAACTGGTGACAGGAATGGAGAAGCAACAAGCTACGGAAACCTAGGAACTTTGTTCCAATCACTCGGTCAATATGACAAGGCCCGAGAATATCACGAGAAAGCACTCGCTATCAAAATAGGAATTGGTGATAGGCATGGAGAAGCAACAATCTATACAAACGTCACTGCTTTGTTTCTCTCACTCGGCAAGTATGCAAAGGCTGACGACTATTTAAAGAAGGCAATGGCAGTTAGAAAGGGTATCGATGATAGAAGTGGAGAAGCAACAGTTTACAGTCACCTTGGTAGAATTTGTTTTAAGCGTGGTGAATATGACAAGGCTCAAGAATATTACGAGAAAGCCCTTACAATTGTCATGGAAATCGGTGAGAGAGAAGGAGTAGTAGTCCACTACAACAATTTAGCATTATGTTTCCAATCGCTTATTAAATATGACATGGCCGAAGAATACCTTAAGAAGGCTCTTCTTTTAAGTAGGAATATTGGACACAACCTGGACGAGTTTTACTGCCTTTGTAATCTATCGGTGTTAAAGGTGTCACAATGTCATCTTGAAGAGGCTTGTTCGTATCTTTTTCAAGGCATCCAAAAGTTCGACACTTTGAGAGGTTTTCTTAAAGAAAACGATCAGTTTCAAATAGCTCTTTTAGAACAGCACGGCACCTTTTCCTACAAGTTGTTCAGTAGGTTGCTGTCTTCCACTGGAAAACCTCAGGACGCCCTTTACGTCGAAGAGCTGAGAAGGGCAAGAGGCCTGGCCGACTTGATGGCAGCTCGATACTCTCTTCAAGAGCAGATCTCAAGCGATCCACAATCTTGGTGTGGCATTCAAAGGATCATCACAAAAGAAGCAGACTGTGCATGCCTGTACATTTCGGTTGGTGAAGATGAGGTACGGTTTTGGATAATTACAGCAACGGGAGCTATTCATTTTTTAGAAAAGAAAGTGAGCCTGGACAAAAACAAGGTCACCGGAATAGTCCCTGAGTTAGATGAGTTTTTGAAAGAAGTCTTCCGCAGCCACGTCATTTTACCCGAACAGAATTGCGAAGATCGATCTTTAGATGACACCGAACTGATGTCACTTCACTATGATAACCGCTCAGTGCCTCGTGACCATGATACCGAAGATTTCAAAACAAGCCTTGAATTGTGTTACAAGATAATCATTGCTCCTGTGGCCAGTTTACTAAAGCAGCCCGAGATCATAATTGTCCCTGATTGCTGTGTGTACCAGGTGCCATTTGCAGCCTTGGCTGACGAAGGAGGCAAGTATTTATCAGAGACATGCAGGATTCGGATAATTCCCTCCCTGACGACTCTCAAGCTTGTTCAAGACAGTCCTCCAGACTATCACAGTCAGACCGGGGCACTGATAGTGGGTGACCCAGTGGTTGGAACGGTGATTTACATGGGAAGGTGCAGAAATATGACACCATTACCGCATGCAAGAAAGGAAGCAGAGATGATTGGAGGACTTCTTGGCATAAGGCCTTTGATAGGAGATTCCGCAACAAAACATTCTGTACTCCAAGCGATAAGTTCAGTGAGCCTGATACACATTGCTGCCCATGGTGATGCCGAAAGAGGGGAAATTGCTCTTTCTCCTATGCACCCTACCCTACTCCCACCTTTCCCTCGAGAAGAAGATTATCTTTTGACGATGGCCGATATTTCAAAAACTCAGTTGCGAGCTAAACTAGTGGTGCTTAGTTGTTGTCACAGTGCTCGTGGACAGATTAGAACCGAGGGAGTTATTGGACTTGCTCGAGCGTTCTTAGGATCGGGAGCTCGTTCAGTGTTAGCGGCACGATGGGCCCTGGATGACAGAGCCACAGAGAAGTTCATGACTTGTTTCTACAAACATTTGTTCCGCGGTGAAAGCGCCAGTGAATCTCTCCACAAGGCCAGGAAGTGGATGAGAAATAACGGCTTTGATAAAGTTTCTCAATGGGCGCCATTTATGATCATGGGCGACAACGTGACATTTGAGTTTGGAAATTGGCCGGTGCCTAGCGCACCTTAAGAGCCAAGACTTTGATAAAACCTCTGTAGCAGAATGAATTAGACTTAGTAAAGCTTGGAACTATTTAATTACTAGCCTGTAGAAAGAGGACACCATCTGCGAAGGACAACTCGGATCGATACACAGAGGAGGGCACTTCTGTAATATGCTCATCAGACATCTAAGTTTAATAATCCGAAATAAGACAGCATATAGTGTTATATCTTTATAAGAGTCCCGTAACTAAAAAAACTCCAACTTTTTTTAAGTCATCAGTTCAGTGAATGAGCCAACCAAAGTGTGATAATTTTAGTTTTCGAACGCGATTAGTTCGTCAAGGAAAGAAAAATTTAATCCTTTTCCAAAGTTGATGAGTTTGTCAATTCAAGAGACTTTTAAACAAATGTGTGACGTTTTGGAAAAGAAGTTTTTTCTTTTTGGAAATTTCTTGCAAAGCTTTTGATAAGAAATATTGTGGTTTAACATGCTAAAATAAAGACATTAAAAAAAAGAAAAAAGAGATACACTTGTATAGTAATGCAAACCCTTGTATTCTCATAGATACCCCAGTAACTTTATCAATTTAACCCCAAAGAGAGACAAGCATCTAATTTCTCCTTAAAGTGTCAGTCCTGAATTAGGCATTAACGTTATGAGAATAATGGAAATGATCAACACGTATAGGAGCTCTTGATTATTAAGCAAAATCTCCTTATCAGCACCTTGGGAAATGTATAGAAAACATTATGGAGAATAAGCATACTGATCATAGGATGTAAAGGGTTAATTGATACCCCTATGCGTAGATACGGTTGTATCCTCACACAGACTCTTGTATGCTTATAGATACTTTTGTATACTCATTATTCTTCACTTTCCCTCTGCCGCTACTATTTCACTCTGTTTTATCAACTGAACGTCTCTCGAAAAGGTTACTTTATTATAAAAGGACAATTTATGTAGATGTAATTATTTGAGATCAATATCAGTAGCTGGGAACAGACCCTTATATAAAACTACCGTACAATTTTAACAAAACACCCCCTTATATAACTCGGCATTGTTACATAGCGACTATTCAAGAGGTACAATTAAAAACCCCTGGATGTAAGATACGAATCTAAGACCCCTGGATGTAACGAAAGCATTCACGATCGATGTCCACATCTGTGCGCAGACCCCTAGATGTAAGAAGAAGCAGAGAAGCGTCTGGTAGAGTGCACGACTACAAAAAGTCCTTCAGATGCGCGAGTTTGAATTACTCTTAAAATGCCGAATGTAAAGGGTTCTGGATGTAATTTGCAGGGACAGAACAACTGAGAGATTGGATTTAAGATTGCAACAGATCATGGGTGGCAATTAAACACAAAAAGCTCCTTAGTCAAAACGAGAGGGAGCCAAATAACCCTAACCTCTGCCAGGCTCTCGGTTAATGGAAATGAGCAAAAGAACGAAAATGGCGGGTTCATGCAGCCGTTTCCCTTAAACAAACACAACAGTCGTTCATCGCTCGCCTGCCCAGTGAGTTAGAGCCTGAAACAAGCTAAAATAACTCAACCTGATTAATCACTCAAAGGCAAAAATAACATGTTCATCAAAATCTATTGATGAGTTACTAGTATAAAACATAAATGTACAAAAGATTCGGCCCCGCGACTAAACAGCAACATTATTGATTTCTTTTATTTACAAACAGCAAAACATAACGCCTAACGCTTATTTCTGCCACAGACGTGTAGCTTCACTACTTCCATTTTTATCATGATGGCCTCCACCGATTTTCTTCCGGTCAAAGAAACCATCGAAGTGCTCGCCTTCTTTGAGATAAATCCTCCAGGGAGTGATCTCCCTATAGGCCTCGATTATCTGTTCATCAGTAAAGACAGCGAAGCTGTTGAAGGAGGAAACAATCTTTATTTTATTTCATTACTTTTCGGGACGTTTAACAGCTGTGCCATTATGTGTTATGAGGCATCCGGTGACCTAGTATTTTTTTAGGGTATTGCGATTATCTGGTTTCCAAGACACAACATAACCAAGTTTCTCCTAAAAGGTTTTATGAGCCATGGGTTCAGCGTTTTTATGATCTCTTTTAGTTCGGGTTTTTGTCTTTTTTTCGGTTTTTCTTATTTCAAAGCTTGGATATCCCGGTTCACTGAAACATTCGAAACCTTAGTTGTTAGAGATTTTATCACGCGGTTTTCAAGACATTCCATGGCTCGGTTCTCAGGCGCTTTAATCTGATTTTCAAGTTTCACTCTATCTTATGCGGAGCGAAAAACGTATTTTTCAGCGATCTAACAAGTCAGGAATACATTTCATTGTAGTGCCTACGCGAGGATGGTTACACGGTTTACACAGGAGATTATTCCGTTTCACTCAGCACTCTGTGAAATTTGGAAGGAAAAACTTATGACATGTTTTCACTTTCGATCTTCATCCAAATCCACATATTTTCCCAATCGTAAAATTTTAATTCAAAACAGTTACCTTGCTAGCAATGAAATGGGATCCACCCCTTGGATGTAGTAGCAGCTGTCTAAAATATTTGTTAGTTGTGTATCCTCGTTAAGTGTCCTTTGGAATTAAAGGAACATCCTTTAATAAGAGACAATACGAGACTAGAGATGTACATATTAATATTTGGAAAATTACTAGACAGTCAGGGGCCCAGCCCTCACTAAAGTTTGTGTTTTAAGTAGGAAAAAAAGAAAGAAACATTTACATTATTCATCTGTGAATAGAAATTTTCACAAGAGGTGGAGTATTTTTCACATAATTTAAGCTAAAAATAACTACATTTACTTCTGGCATGTTCTGTTTAGGGCACTTTTAAGAACAATTTTTTACTTTGTTTGATAATTTTTAGCCCACCTGATGAAATTGACACTCTCATCACTCTCATCAAACAAGACCACCACAATTGCTGTCAGGTCTTGGTGGCTCTGTACAACAGCCTAAACAAATCAAAGAAAGGTGGTTAAAAAGAACACTGCAAGATAAAAACAACCATGCACAGATCAACACTTTCATATTTTTAATTGAAATTTAAAGGCTACCTGGAAAATTTGCCTGGTCAAATGTAAATGGGGCCCACATACATCTTCTCCCAAGGAGGAGGTACAGCAGTTGGACCTGCTGTAAGGGTCCTTCAATATCTGAAAACAATTTTTCAACCTGTCAATCAGGGACCTTTACAAATGAGAACAACCTCTAATCATGATCTATGGTGACATTCAGTTATTACTATGAAGGTATAATTTAACAGAGTTAGTAAAATTATAGAGATGCAGGTAGAGATAAACAGCCATTAACAGAAAATTATTAAATTCATACAACAGCTTGAAGCACTCACAGTTCACAAGTGAACAGTATCTATGAAATCCTGACTGAACACCCTAAATCTGTTTCATTTAATTGTTGCTAGCTGGACAACTTGGTATCTACTAGCTTCTACTTTTCATAGAATGCAAAAAGTGCTGAATGAGAGATCAAATTACATCTGGTGACATTTGTTTTAAGCAAGCTTATAATACTAAAAAAAATATTAAAAATGTCCTCACCAAAGACTTCAGCACTCTCTATGGCTTTTTGGCAACTCACTTCTCCTCCTATCAAGATTGAAAAACAGATAACAACCAAGGTGATAATTGTAATAACCTACATATTGTAATAATCTAGGATTAAATAATATAAGTTGCAAAAACATTGCCATAAAAAAGTAATTGAAATAGCCATATAGGAATGTATAACTAGCATTCTTACAACAGCTTGTAGCACTCACAGTTCACAAGTGAACAGTATTTAATGTGTATTTACTACTATTTTGAGGGGTTTCATGGATTTGTAGCTTGTAGCCTTTTTTCAGTTTTCTGAATATAACTTTTCAAATTTAGTGATAAACTCTTTGCTGATTGGTCTGAATACAGATTTTCTGGGAGAGACCAATAAAAATAGGCAGTTGCTCAGATTCTACCTTGCCAAACAGACCCTTCAATGTTGTTATTGAAAGTCCCAAAACTTTAAGTGACTTAAATAAGAGAAAGTACTGTATATTGTGTCAACAGAGGGAAATATTTTCCATTAGGTAAATTTGTATCCATACCAGACTGGATGTTCTCACTTATTTCCAGGGTTGTGCCTTTGGTTGAGATTATATCTGTAAAGGTATAATTAAGTAAACAGATTTCTAACTTCAGTTGCACATTAGATTCTTGGAAAATTCAAACCTTCTAAACCCACAGCCCTGGTAGAACAAGCTAAAGAAGAAAAACAGTATTCATTGTCAAAAGCTACAGGTGTGCTGAAACAACAAAAGCCTTTACAACTAAGACAAAAACAGTATCAAATAAAGAAAACCAAGCTGAACAATGGAGCATACACCTGCCCCCAAACAAAGCAGGGAACTATTTTACAGTTCAACTCAAGGATGTGCATTTAAAAAATCAGGTTCTTGCAAAAAACAATTCACTCTTCAACAAAGTTTACCTTTATTTGAATTGGAATGGTCAAAAACAATAAAATTCAACTACGTTTGAATTCTGCTGAAAGAGATACTTTCACAATTTTGGGCCTTTGAACTTAAGACTTATCTGTTTTGCCAATATAACTGTTCATACCTTTCAATACATCCATGATAAAAATTAATGTCTGGGCTGCAACAGAACAAAAAAACTGTCAGTTGTCAATTGCTCAGTTACTAGAGACATATATCACATGCAAATTACTCAGTAATATTTGGAATCATTCATATTTAAAAGTAAGGATATTTGGCATTGAATTTCTCATTAATTGCAAGAAATATATACCTTTTGAGGAAATTTATTACTTGTGCAGAAACACAAGACAAGGTACACTTGTAAGTATTTCTTGTACATTTTCATGCACAGACAAAATGATTAAAGTAATGTACCAGTCTGATTGTTAAAACTGTAATATGATTGCAAAGCCATCAATCATAACAGAAATGTCTAGAATGCAAGCGTTAAGCTGTACCTCCCGTGTAAGCACCTTTTTACTTCTAAATAAATGCTACACAGTGCACAATGTAAAAAAAAAGACACTTGCCCACTTTTCATACCAGGCAGTTGGTTATGAGATCTGACAGACACTATTTGCAGATCTTGGGAATTGCTTTTGTGGCTGAGACCCACACCCTGTCCTGCAGACATCAATACAGACAACACCATAATGCATTTAATAATCATAATTACTACTAATAATAAAAATATAAATTTCATAATTCTCTAAACAGATGGCCCATTTCACAACATGGTTTTCAACAGGGCGCCATAAAAATGAAATAAAATAACACAAATGAATGAAAATAAAGTACAATACAAATGACTGAACGGTAAATTGAAAACCTACTTTTTTTATCTTATGCCCCATTCACACCAAAGCTTAAACATGTTTAAAAGTTGTTTTGTTAAACACAGTTTAATTTTTTTTTTCTTCATAGAAACTATTTAGCCGAATATTTTTGACTTGAATGTAGCACATTGGAAATGCAAGTTAGCAAGTACTTGAATCCAATGGAAAATCAAGTTTTTCAGTTCTCTGTTTATAATTTTCATTCAATGAAAACCAGTTTAACAAAACATGTTTTGCTGGTGTGAATGGGGTATTAGTCTATCATAAAATGGTTTGGCACCAAACTGTAATAGCTGAAGTAGCTGCATGCATTTGTCAACATAATCTCTTAAAGAATTTGTACTACATTTTGTAAGTACAGTACATGCAGTTGCAAGTCTGTTGGATCAGTCTTGAGAGTTTTTAACAAAATACCCATAATTATATAAGTATGAGAGGGTGTGGAAAAAACCACAAAAAAATTCATTGTGTTGTGCTTGTGTTTTATTATTGATGTTTTACATGTAACTCCAAAATTTTGGAGTCTAAAAACACTGTCATAATTGGTATAATATTTCTGATTGCATGAGAGACCAAGGTAGGATTTCTCCTCACAGTATCAATAAGATGGCGAGTGATCAGAGTAAAGATGAATATAACTTAAGGGATAACTAGTTGATCAAATACCAAATTCTCTGAACTAACCTCATAAGAATTATACAGAAGACAGTAGGGAGATCTTGGGGTTGAGAAGGTTAATTGATAAGATTTTGAGGCTAGGTCACAAGAGAGCAGTTTGAGTAAATCAATACTATCAAACCTTGATTATCCAGATTATTTGATTATCTGTACTTGATTCTCTGGTCTTAAAGAAATAGTCCCTCTTGAGATCTGTGACAATGTTTTCCCATCAAACAAAGCTGAATTACTGAAACAATTTGATGACAATGACAGCATGAGATAGCACTTTAGGTGGTAAAAACAGTTTTGTAAATACTTTTGGCAAATGTTAACAGTGAAGTACATTCATTAGAGAATGTACTTTTATTTCTTCTGTGGTATAAATCAAGTCATTATGATACATATAGGCTCATTAATATGTTTCACAAATGTTTCCTCACCTCCACGATTCCTTCCCATTGATACGAAAATACGTAAACCAGGTTTTGCTAATTTTGTCATGCACTGAGCGAGAAGCACAGAGTCGTCCGCTGAATAAAAGCATTCTGCAGCGAGAATGAGATGAAACAGACCATCTTTTGTCAAATCTTCTGTGCTTTTCCCCCAACAATATTCCACAACCTTAATTCTACTCCGACCAACTCCAGTCACATTTGCTGCCATGTTGTCTTTAAGAGTTTTTACACAACATTTCTGATCAGTTAGAACGGTCATTTTCGCACCTAACAAACACAGATAAATTCCCACTAAACTGCAGCCAGCTCCAAGCTCTAAAACTCGACATTCCTGCAAATAATGTAAAGGAAATAGATCTCGATTATCGAACATCTTAGCGAGTGCAATACTTCAATCCCAAACAGTTGTTCCAAGAGCTGTGTAGCTCTGTCGAAGTTTTATGAGAGAAATGCTATTGCAGAGTCCGTTGTCCCCTTCTCCAGATCGATCAGCGTTAGAACTCCTGTCAACTTCAAGTTCAAATGGATTTTCGAACCGTTGTTTTTCAGGTTTGTACTCTTGTCGAAGCCTCATGATTCACGAGAATGACAAAGATTTTGGATGACCAAGGAAGACCAGTACTGCATCCCTGCTGCAAAACATGGCAGGCGCAATTTTGTACCCAAGCCTCAAAGTTTACCAGTCTCCTTCAGTCTGTTTCGACGATACGAGAAGTCGTCAATTCAAGTTTTAATTTGCAGCAGAGGAATTTGCCAAAAAAACCCAGTACTTTTGGAACAGTGCAAAGCAACGGTGCCAGAACACCCTCGTCACACTAAGCCATCAAACCTGTAATTAGTTCAATTTTGATCAAGGCCGTTTCACGGAGTAATCATCTAGGTCGTTATGGTGAGACCTAGTGAGTCTTGTTTCTTGTTAGCGAGACGTTTTCTAATTTTGATTCGTTAGAGAAATTTAATTCCTCCCACCGGTCTAATTTTCTATATCAAAAATCTCCGCTCCACTTCACGATCAGAAAACGCAAGCTTTCGAGCCAGTTACAAAGATTTCACCACACGCCTGGCTCCGCGCGCGCCAACATTGAGCAAAAACCCCATGGTAGGCCCTTCCTGATTATGCTAGCATTTTTTTGGTATTATGTGACTAAAAAAGCATTTTTTTCCATACTTTTTCTGTAAAAAGAATTGCTATATGATATTTAGCATTTTGCATAACTTTGATCTAGATTTCAGCACTCAAAAGAGTTTTAATGCTAAATTTAGAATTCAAAAGCATTGTGATGATTTGCCTATGTGTTTTAGAGAATGATTTCAGTAACTGTATGAACTGAGTGCAGCTGGTCAGTGGTTAACTTTCAGAGGCCGTTCACGCGCAGGTACAAACAAGATGGCATCGGCTAGTGCCACCCCATGTTCTCGATACTTGCAGCTCATAGAAGGAAATTCTGAAGGAGAACATAGACCAGTTCTTTCAACGATAGCTCGAGATCGATCTTTAGAATCAACCAGTGGAAATTACAAGCGGAGAGGAAACAGCGATACAACGAAAGTGACGTTATATGAGTGAGTTAAGCAGTTCCCAGGCGAGAATTTGATTGTCAGAGAAGGACTGAAGTTGTTTTGCAGTGGATGTAGAGAACTTGATAATTTCCTCCCAGAAAAGTGTTCTGAAAATCCATATTTTATCCAAGAAGCATCAAAACGGTAAAGAGAAGTTGAAAAAGTCGAAATTGAAAGACCAGACCATAATGGAGGCATTCAGAAGAGAAGGAATTTCAAAAGATAGCACGTTACCCGTGGAAGAATGTGCCTACAGACTCGAAGTTTTCAGTGAGTTTTTGAAGGCGGGTATCCCGATCGGTAAAGTAGACATGCTACGGTCTCTGTTGGAGAAGAACAGCTATCGACTCACTGGAAGCTCTCATATAGGGCAGTATGTTTCCATGACTTGTGAGAATTGATGTTTGCTCTAAGTCAGCCAATGCCAACGAACTAGCACAAGTTCTTAATCAGTGCCTGTCTGTTGATTATGGGGTTTACTGCAAATTCCTTGCTCGCAGCCATGAGAGACGGTGCAAGCGTTAACCAAGTAGCAGTGGACAGAATAGCATTTATATTCCCTAAGATGCTGAATGACGTGTGCTTCTCTCATACACTTGATAACGTGGGAAACTATTTAGTGATCCCAACACTGGTAGAGTTCGGAAGCCTTCGGATTAGAATGTTTCGCTGTAGTTGTAAAGCCAAGCCGTTATGGAAGGATCTAATAGGTCAAACACCAAGATCATACAGCGAGACTAGATAGTGGTCCAAATGAGAGGTGTATCATCAGTTGATGGTACAGTTTGGAGATGTCGCAAGGCTCATAGGAGAGGCAAAGGACGGAAATTTTGCCCACAGCACAACTTCAAGCAATACTTTCTGACCCACAGCGACTAATGAGCTTGAAGCTTGAGCTTGCCGCTACTATTGATGTTGGCGAACATTTTGTGAAAGCCACGTATTTTTTGGAAGGGGATGGTCCTTTGGTTTTTGCTTGTCATGAGAAACTAAGCGCCGTTTCCCAACTTTGTCAAGCTCCTTGTTTCCTTAACGTCCGTGCAATTGCAACTACAATTTCGGAAGACCCATGTCAGAACGTAACAGCACTTGAACGGAGTGCGAAGGCTTGTGTTGAGCCGGCAATTACGTGGTTTCTGAGAAAGTTCAATGTCGATCTTTATGATGTAGTGGTAGCATTCAAGGCTGCCAGACCATTCTGCCCTGTTACGATCTAGTGGCTTAAGCCCACAAATGCATTAGTAGAGACTCTGAGAGCATTTCCTTTCCTGGATAGTGATACTACCATCGACGGTCTCAAAACCGAGCTTCCTGCCTATTTGGCTTCCGCTGAAGATGTTGTTATCCCGATTGAAGAGAAGAAAGTCGAATTGTGGTGTGAGCACGAGGAGCAACTTCCTCGTTGGGCTTCCGCAGTGAAGCAAGTTCTCCTTGTCCAACCATCGTCTGCTACGGCAGACAGAGTATTTCAATACTGAAGGCGTCCTTCAACGAGCAACAGAATTGTGCTCTTCTTGACTACCTCCGAGCCAGCGTCATGTCACAGTACAACAAGCGCTAAGGACTTCGAACATTAATTAACTGTTTATCGTTGGACAAGTTTGACTGTACCAGTATTTATAAACAAACAATTAAAACACTTTTCACTTTATTCAGTTGCTGATACACACATGATGCCTGAGTTTCTACGTTTTGCTTGAAATTAAACAAAGCATTTTCTGAAATCGAAGTAGCATTATTTTGGGAATCGAGCATAATTTGAGCATTTTTTTTGGCGCAAAGCGGAATTTCTAGGAGCATAAAATGCCAGTTTTAGTATTATAATCGGGAAAGGCCTACCCTATGGAACCTCCTTAAAACTTGTTATTTTTTACAAACTCTGACAATGTGGCAAACATCTTGTTTGATTAAACATTCGATTTTATTAAAAGTTTGTTTGACCGAACTCCTGACATCAGAATTCATCTTTACTCTCATTAGTCAGGTGAGAAGGAGCCAATTACAAGTCTTATTAGCGGTCAGCGGTCGGTCACGAACACCAATGATCACATCATGACCAAAACGATTGGAGAGAGGTCTACGGAAGATTTGGGCGGGACAGTTTTTGAAACTTCTCACTGTAAGTAAGGAGTGAATCTGCACTGCGTTGGTGAAAATGCAGCATTTTCATTTTTTGAACTCGTTATTTTTTACAAACTCTGACCTTGCGGCAAGATTACTTATTGTTCACCTTTAGCGGAAGATCAGTCAGCTCTTTCCTATGACGTCTATTGAAATGATCTGAAGAAAGCAGCGCCAAAAGACTGAAAAACAACAACAACAACAACAAAACGGTTAATGGGAACAAGAAGTCAAAGAAACCGACGATAGATTGTTTGTCAGGGCAGGTATGGCAGTCGTGATGAATGAAACTCAAGTGATCATAAACTGTTCTTTTGCGAAACTTCACAAGAATTTTGGACAAAACATTTTCGTCAATTGACTTGTTTCTTTTTTTTTGTTTTTTAACAACCTTATGTCTATATCTATTTGAGGGTCTCAGTTGGTGTGGGGTGGGGAGTGGGGGCGGGGTAGCTTTGACTGCTGAGTTTAATCTGAGTTGATGGTTAATTTTTTCCGATTTTGACGGCTGAAGGTTAAATTCTAGGGCTGATGATAGAGGATATTTCTTAGATGATTTTAATTATTTAGCTATTTATTATTTTGGAACCTATTCACTCTTCCTTTGACGAATTAGGGTGAGTCGTACTTCTTGCAATAATGTATGATAAGTTTCAAGAATAACTTACTTCCACTGTTACACCTGCAAACCAAATAGATAAAATGTTATAGACCTCAAGCTGGATTAGACAAGGCGGTTTTCCGCAGCTGTTACCTCTTGCGGTCGATGTAACCATATTTGAGAACGTACGCCTGTTTATCACGCCAGTTTGTTGAAATTTTACTCAACATTAGTGCCTTCAGTGAGCTGTTGTCACCCATCCTGATGTCCAAAACTGCGAAGTCTTCTCCATTTTCTTTTCTTTTCCTCTTAATTCCACACTAGGTAATCCAAAAACTACTTCATTGCTCACGTAGTGATTCCACCTGATCTGAAAAAACGGCAGGAAATATTGTGATTACTTTGTGTTTTAAATCACAATTTTACGGAAGAAGGGTAATTTCCGGGAAATTTCCGTCGAAACGAAACGAACCTTTCCCTTTTCAATGAAATGCTAGGCGTTGAACAGGTCTGAATAGAATAGAATAGAATAGATGGTCTCAGGTAAACTGCTAACCGTAAAACGGCCAAAATTTAGCTGAGAGGCGTGAAAATTGACAAATTTTAACCCCTAGTCGTAAAAAAACTTTAGCCGTCAAAATTTTCCTATCTACGATTTATCATTTTGAGAGTGCCAAAATATATATTACTGTTTCATATACATACATTACATATATTACTGTTTCATATACATACATTACATATATTACTGTTTCATATACATACACAGCACTATTTTCACTATGCTATATTCCTGTGTATTACTTTGTGTTTGTATTTTTGTCGTCCTAGAATTGACTTAAGAAACTAACCGCCAACCGAAAAATGCCCAAAATTTTTAACCGTTAACCGTAAGAGCCATCCACCCCAGTGAGATCCTCATTGTTTCTCCACTCTAAATTAACAAAGACATTTTGAATGCTTAAAGACCTAAGGCATTCCTTTTTTTCGAAAATACGTGTACAAACATATGGGCTACGTGAGAAAACGCAAGTACTAATATTGGCCCTCGCTTTCGAGCTCCGTTGGCGTGAGTTCCATGATACGACTGAGTGACTTAGTAAGTCCGTAAGGCTCGTTGCATGTGTTTTGAAATTGATGTTAGTAAAGGGAAAATAACAAAAGCCCCCTCCCCGTTTTGAGCAGGAATGGATAAGCGTAGAGTAGATAACTTTAAAATGCCGGAAATGAGCGAGGAAAAATATTTTTAGTAGTTAACATTATTGTTCCTAAGTAGCCATCCTTAGAGATCAGTGCTCGCGTTTGAATATCCAATCCATAAAGAAATTTGTAAGCCACATCTTGAGAATTATCCCTCAGTTGTGTTCAAAAAAGGATGTTTAAGTTTAAAGTTTGGTTTTGTAAAGCGATTGGCGACGTCCAATCAACTTCGGACGAATCAGATAAACTACGGTTTTACAAACAATCGAAACAATAGAAAATATCCGAACAAAACAATCACACAAATAGTTATTTTGTTAATGATGGGCCCTTGGATAAGTCAAGAAACTAAGAAGGGAGTAAGTATCGATGAAATGATAAACTCCACCCCAAAGACATTTGAAATTCAGTTTTGTTTTAGCGTTCTTGATAACGAATTGAAAGATATTTTCAGAACCTGGCTTTTGTTGAAACAAAATGATACGCTAAACAATGGGATTATGACCTTTGCATTCCTTTTATTTTACAACTTGTTATGGCTTCCTTTAATTTACGCTTGATTGGAATAATTTTACGTGATGTGCTTTTGAGAGAATATCCACACTTTGCGATCACTATTAATTTCAAAATGCAACCGAACTGCAATTTTTTTACCTCATACACTATCTTTCATGCGAGTTGTTGCCCCGGCCAAATTTGTGTTATTTTTACACGTACGAAATTTCAGTTTCGCCATTTAAGTTTCCGTTCAATTTAGTCTGCCCGCTTTTCTTAATCAATTTACAAATTAAGCAATTTAAAGTCCATTTATGAACTAATCGGGAAGGAAAACATCAGCTACACTGGGACACAAAAACATTACTCTGTTTTTCGTGCCTAAGGGGACCCCTGCTAGTCGACCAACTGTGACCCGTGGAATGTTTACAACAATTCACAGTAACACGAATTGTGGAATCACCAAACACTGTGAAACATGGCTAATATCGTTACTGTGATTTGCTAGATGGTAATACTGGTAGAAATTGCTGATTGAGATCATTGAAGTGGTGCCATGAGGGGAATTTTGTTTGAAAGTTTTGGCGCGTACTTTTGTAGTGCTGGACGCTGATAGTGAGGTGTTATGGCGTCACGGAATCGAACCTCACTCTCCTCGACCACTCGTAGTTCTTCGCCGGACAAATCTTTGGGATCAACAACGCCATCGCCTTTGGCGTCGACAGAGAAATTAGCAGCTTCTTTATCAGGTAGAATTTCTCCGTTAAAATAACTGTTCAAAGGTCTGAAGTACAGAGCTATGACACAACAGCTCCTCCGCGAATCAATTATCATAAGCTGTTGTAAGCCTAGTTTGAATTATTTCGGTCGCTGTTTTTTTATTTTATTGATTACATAGTAAAAATAAGCTTAGTTAGCCTCAGTGATCCTGCAAAACCTGAAACATTTAGAAAGAAATAAACTTGTATCAGGAATTTTACAGGTTTAATCTGATTATCCGAAACACGAATGTGCCTAAGCCGTTTTAAGCTCGATGAGCACGTGAAATACGATGTGAAACTTTATTTCCGTTTCGCATACCGTACTTTCGGAATGAATGCAAAATTCGTGCGTTTTCATGTCGGGGCCGAATGTTTCGTCCTTATAACTCGTTTGTTGTGGCTTAAAGGAGTGTTAAAACTTCGTCAGCTGCAGAAGATCATTCAGTTCAAGAACGTTTATGGTTACTATGGATTCCAACATGGCTGCCGGACTCTTGGTTACTCTCTTAGGATTAAGTTAAGTTTGCTTTGTTAAAATCTTTTTCGTTTTAATAGAGGAACAATTATTGATACAGAAGAGGACATTTACAAGATGGATTAATCACTTTCTTCAAAAGGTAAGGGTTATTTGGTAATCCTCTTCCAATTTGTTAAGCTGAGTTAAATTTAAGTCAATTTGATAAGCATCAAAGGCAGTTTCAGGATTGTTATTTTGTTCATTAGATTATGACAAGACATCATTTTGTTAATTGTGTCAATTAGTCAAACTCATTCTGAAAGAATGAAGTCAGTTGGGAAGTCAGGAATGGAACCAGGCTCCTGGCTGTCCTTAGAAGCTAAGCACCTGCTTTCAGCTTTTCCTCGGTTGTCTTTGAATTTTCTTTCTGCTATCTATTCAGTCAGAGGCAGATGGACAGTCTGCTTTTTGGTCAGTTGGCAGGCAGTCAGTCAGTCATACTAGTATCCTGTTTGGTAGTTGTCAGCTTGTTAACTGATCTGTCAAACAGTCAGTTACTCATTCAGTCTATCTATGATTGTTTATTTTGTCTGTTGTTTCCTCCATTATTTCTTGTTTTGCATGTGTGTACCACACTTGAAAGATGTTTCTAATGTTGTTCTTAACTCTTACATTCTTCCATTATCTTGACATTGCTGATTCTAGTATTTAGCATGCACAATACTTTCCAGATATGAACTCTCCTGCTTCCCTGTAGCTCAGTTTGTAGAGCATCTGTTTACAAAGTCACAAATGATGCAGGTTTGATTCCTCACAGGGTACACAGATGTTTTCTTTGTCTCTTACTTACAACAAGTAATTAATGTCTTTCTTTTTATGAATATTTTGGTTGCTTGTGTAGCCAGTGGGGTGTTTGGCCAATTTATTTGTCTCTGTCAGTGTCCATATATCTACAACCACTAGTGAAAGTGATACTTCTTATTCAATGACTTATTTGGTGACAGTCATCATAAAATCAGCTGATTACTCAGTAATATCAATTTTGACACAATGAGAGACCAACTGATAAGTCTTCTAAGGAATTCTAAGATCCTTGTATTTTAGACAACTAGTTTTTAGTCATTCTCTTCTTGTTTGACAGTTTATCTAGTTTACATTTGAACTATCAAATTCATTTGCTTTCAAAACAGCACAAGCCTCCATTACATATTGATGAGTTAATTGAGGAGCTTAAAGATGGCACAAAGTTACTGGCTCTGTTAGAAGTGTTGTCAGGAGAAAACTTGGTGAGAATAACAACTGCAATAGTTATCTTGTTCCCATAAGTCTTGAAGAATGAGCCAAATAGGTTATAACCTAGCACATAACGGGGTAAAAGGGACAAGGTTTTTAAAGAGGCTGTGGTGTTGCATAGTTTTATCAACTAAGTTGATCATTGAATTGGCCACCATGAAGAGATTATAAAGTTAACCTGATGTTCGGAAGCATTAGCCCTGATTCACTTTGATGAGGGGCCAACACTTAAGCTCATGACACATTATTTCTAAACAACATTTCAACTGATCTCAGTGTGCATGTATGACTGTAATATTTGCACTTTCAGCCCAAAGAAAAAGGAAATAAGAGACCACATCACCTTGCAAATGTTGGAGCTGCCTTGAAATTTTTGACAACCAAAAATGTAAGCATATGTAATATAGAGAAGTGAAACTAAATGTATCAGTCATGAATATTAACTTTATTAAAATGTACTGCTCGTGGTTATAGGTAAAAAATATAGTTAAAAAGACTTTTAAGTTGTGTAAAGAAGGAAGTTAGGAGAACACCGATAGGTAAGATCAATAAACATTTTCTCAAGAGGTACAGTACATTTGTTAGTTATTAGTTAATGTTCATTTTTCTATGATGCTGAGGTCACAATTTTTTGGTGGTTTCGGCAGGCATATTCTGAGTAGTCTTTACTAACAGAGATGGTCTTAATAATCCAGTGATTGTGAAATGAACTCAAAAACCTTTTGCCTAACTTGAATGTATGGATTACAATCCCCTCTTTCCATATGTTCTTTTCAGGGATTAGAGAATAGTAACTAAGAATAACTGTTATTCTTACAAGAATTGTAATGTATAGGCACAGAGACAAATGTGTAAATTATGGTGAGATGTACACAGATATGGTTAGAGAACTTACATGTCAATTTTTGCATGTACTAGGTGAAAATTGTAAGCATCCACAGAGAATCTGTAGTTGATGGAAACCAAACATTTGTTCTTCTATTGATCTGGGCCATTATTAACCATTATCAGGTAAGCAAAGTCATGCTCACCCAAGTGGGGAGAGGTTTGGATTCAACAGGCATAGTTCGTTTGAAAGATAATTGGGTTGTGGCCACCTTCTGTTGATGACATCCTGTGTGTGTAAAATTTTTTCAGACTTAGTGTATGTCATGAGGAGGCAGTGTGGCTGAGTGTTAGAGACCCTACTGGCTAGGCTTGTAATCAGGTGGTCCTGGGGTCTGACAAGTCCTCCACTCACAGGGGGGCCAAGCTATCTATTAGAAGATAATATTATAAAGCTTTGTATGGGGGTTTAGGCTCTGCTGGAACCAAATAAATAATATAGCATATGAACTCCGACTCCTTGGCTGCACTTTGTGTATTGTCAACTGGTCTGCATCCTACTAGTTTGGATTTTTAACCTGGATGTTCATTTATTTATTCATTCATTCATTCTTCTGTATTATCCTTGAAAAGCTCCCTTGGGGGAGTGGTCAATTAACCTAATATCACTCCCAAGATCTCATGAGCAATTCTCCTTACTGCCTGTCATTAAATACTTATGATGTCAGTTTGGAGAATTTGGTATTGGATCAACTTGTAGTTCCTTAATGGAGTTTTCTTCTTTATTCTCAACACTTGTGTGCTTGAGAAGGAGAAATTCTTTCTTAATCACTCTTGGGAGTTAAAGGTTTAAGTATACATCTCAACATGACTATGGCTTGCCATTCTTAGCGAAGGACCTTTTTTTCTACACAATTAGTGTTTTTGTCTATGGAAACTTTTATTAATCAACTCAGCAACTCATTACTAAGATTAGACAGTATGTTGTCTGATAAACATTTATATTGTGTACCAGGTGGAAGGATTTTATGCAAACAAAAAGAAGTCTAGGACAAAGAAATCTCTCCTGGAATGGTCTCAGAAAGCTATCCAAAAAGCTACAGGGTAACTTCCATTTCATCTTCATTGTAATTTAGAGCAAAGATACTTATTAATATATTAGAGCAGTTTTCAAATAAGTAACCAAAGCCAAAGTAATCACAACTACCAGTCAGGACAAAGGTTACCAGTGTATATCTGGCCCCTGATGAAGACTAGCAGAGTATACTCATTGCAGTAGTCATGAATGCATTTGATAGCCTGACTCTAAATCAAGTGACATTAATGATTTTACAGATGTTTCATGTATTATGTAACTTCAGTTATCATATCGCCACAGGATTAGTGAAGCTGTGAAAAACTTTAACACCAGCTGGAAGAATGGCATGGCATTCCTGCAGATTATTCATGCATTTAGGTAAGATTGTACGTACAGCCAAAATTTATCATACAACCAGCCCTATCAATTAAAACTTATCAGTGAAATACTAGTTTAGTGATGTTCCCTGTGGAGATATTAGACATAACTGACATAATAACTGAACCTCATTAATGTATCTCAGTATTTCACGAAATTTGAGGTCGAATCTGCTCTGCCACCTGGCTATGTGTTCAGACATTTCACAGCCTCAACATTATTCTCCCAGAATGCACTAGGTAATGACAAGCACCCCGCGAGCAAAGTGAGTGCAAAGTTTGTTGTTTGTCGCGTGTTTGACGTTTCCGCTGTGTCTTTTAATGATCACCTGCTTCATCCTCCGCCATTTGGGAATTAAATGTTGGTAGAAATTTCTAGTTTAGTCGTTCTGATATTTGGAGGGACTGAATAAGCACAGAACTCTAAACTGCATGAACACTTGAATGAAGTTGCGTATTCGTGCTGTATGCTTATTTTTTTCCAAAATAAAACGATAATGAGGACAAAATGTACGATTTTTGAGGCATTTTTGGGCATATTTTAGTGATGGTGACTCGTTATGTAAAGGAGAGTTAAGTAATCAGGACAGTCTAATATCACTGAGTCAAGACGAACCACTTACTAAAAATCTTTCCTATCTTTTTACATACATGACGTTGTGCAGGGTACCTGTCACCTATCAACCATAGTACATGTACCTCAGCGATAGAAAAAAAGAGCATCTTTTTTTAGGGTTCTTTTTTGTTCAAGTCTGGGGTGTAAATTTTAACACATCAAGAGATCATGTGGAGTAGCCAGAAAGGTTTTCAATGCGTACAAAAAGCGCTCATTTTTTTTGTGTGTGCGTATGAAGTAGATGTATATATGAAATTTTCAAATTACGCACATTTTTAATGGCACGAATCGCTCTGCGTAAAGGGGTTTGGAAATGAAGATTAAACCTCATTTAAATACACTTATGGATCTGCAAGTAAATTAATTTGCAGGTGGTTTTGTTTTAATAGATGAAGTTATTTAATTAGTGCCGTGTTTGGAAAACATGGTTGTTTTCGCAACATTTCCCTTTTTGTCAAGTGTTGCGCTTGAAGCTTTAAACTCGAAATCTTTCGTTCTAACTGCAACCTGGAAATGGGCGGTTGTACAAGTTTGGTCAGTTGTTTACGAAGGCGGATTGGAAAGCGGTAAATTGGGCTAAAATTAACAATTAAAGAATGCATTCACACGAGAGGCATGAGGCTAGTCAATACCGATTCTTAGCTTTGGTCGACTGTCTCGAAGTGAAGCAGGCGCCGTGAGAATTGTTGCTCCTCTTTAGGAGGGTGCTAGCTCTCGTAAAATCATCACAACAAGGATGGTTGTCTCCCTGCTCGCTACAATTTACCTCAGAGTTTGATTTTGTTATATGATCAGCAGAAAAAACGTGGTCAGAAACGTAACGTCTTATGATATGCAACAGTGTTCGAACCCTAAACTTTCCATGTGTAGCATAGAGTCGTGTCTTTTTGGACTGCCGTACAATTGTGTGTATAACTCATTGAAGTTCTAACTTGCATATGCATTACTGTGGTTTGAATTTTTAGGCCTGATTTGGTGGATATCGGCTCAATGCAAGGTCGCAGCGACGTTACAAATCTGAAGGAAGCGTTCGATGTGGCTGAGACACATCTTAAAGTGCCCAAACTTTTGGATCCAGAAGGTGTGGGAATATTCCGTTAACTTACCTATGGTGAACAGTTTCAAATAAACTTCGGTAGGGTTAAGTGTAGCCCAGTAATGGAACGATTTTTCTGCGCAGTGAAATAATTGTCTCTGGGTCCACAACACAAGTGTTTTCTTTTCGTTGAAAACAGTGAAAAAAAAAACAACAAATTATGTTCTTCAAGAAAGATTTCTTAGTAAAAACCTTGCACTAAATTAGACACAGTCTTCAAACTAAACAAACACCAAATAGGATTTAATCTTGGAATCGATATGAGAGGAATCTTTTCGTAAATGGTTATGTTTTGAGAGCAAGCTTAATATCAACGTTGGTTATTCGTAGGCTCTTCTGTCAGATTCACACCTCCAACAGGTTCAATGGGTCGCGTGACTTTTCGCGTGACTTTCGTGCGACTTTCGTGCGCCTGGTACTGGCTTCGCCTTCCTTCTTTGTTCTCTGATTGGTCCGAGAGACCAGATACCGTTTCGAGATTGATAAAGTTAATCAATAGTTTAAATTTTGAGTTTTAGGACATTCTTTCAAGCGTGTGACGTTTTCTTCACAGACCTTACTGTGGAAAAACCTGATGACAGATCTGTCATGACATATGTGGCGACACTCTGTGACACTCTTGAGGCACAGAAAACGAAGTCCCCAAAACGACCTGCCTCACCGTCGAAAACCACACCAAAAAGACCGTCCTCGAGCTCTCCGAGCCCCTCTTCAAAAGGAGTCGGGACTAGAACTCTTAGTCCCGAACCCAGCTCTCCCGGGTCGCCGACAGAGCAAGCCAGAAGGAGCCCCTCTCCGGCAAGAACAAAATCAACAGGAACAACTTCTCCAACGAAGGGAGGTAACGAAAAGGCAGTTACCTCCTCACCTACCCCTCCCATAAAAACAAACGAACAGACTAGAAGAAGTTCATTGCCTCTGAAATCCAAAGATCAGAAAACTTCCTCCGCGGGAAATGAAACAGTCCGAGGAAAGCTGACTACACCCAACTTAAGCTCAGCTGCCAAGGAAAGCTTTAGAAACGGAACCCCAAGTCCTAAAACGTCTACTGTGGAGGAACCCATGGACATCTCTCCCACTAGAGAAACGAATCCCTCGCCGCCGAAGAGACGCGAAACTCGATCGCCTAGCCCTTCGCCAACTTCGGCTGCACCGAAAAAGCCTCGGGTAAGCCATGGGAAACTGTCAGTGGCATCGGATCATGCTGATAGGTTGAAGAACAAGAGGCATTCACTCGCTGTGGAAAGCAAGAAGCTGTCTGCAGCCGGCGATTCCGGCCGCAAGAAGAGGGCAAGCTTTGCCGGGTCGCTCAGTTCGGTGCGTAAGCTTAGCTCAACGGGACCTGCGCCGATGGATGTTGATTCCTCTTCGAGTGATTTGGAAGAGTCCGAGGTGAGATCACTTTTTCGATATTTTATTTTTGTTGTACTTGTGCGCCTGATAGTAGTTCAGTGAAACAATACGTGAGCGCACCAATCATCGGAAAGAACTAGCAAAGAACCATAAAAAGAGGAAAAAAGAAAGACAAACACACAGACAAACAGACAAGGGTTAAGAAAAGACACTGAAAGATGTGAGATTTCGCAAAAAAACATGCAGTTATACAAGTTTTGTGTAATTAATACTAGGGTCGCGGCGCACAACGACGGTCGGTTGAATTTTATCATAACAATAACAAAAGCAATGATAGTAGCAAAAAGGGGAATAACCCCGATTATTGAATTGAATTGGCAGCAAGAGTAAACTACCGCATCATACTCACAACACTGATGAAAAAAATATTGAAAATGAAGAAGTTAATAGATAAATGAAGATGGGAAAAAACAACAGCGGGCTCAAAAGCAATCATGACACCAACCTTTCAGCTGTCGTTTCCCTACCGCTAAAATTATGTAAGCGGTTATTAAGAATTTTTTCCTGGTTGTGTAAAATAGAATTTTATGCACGCTGCATTTTGAATTGCAAGCTTCTCCAGTGTAAAAGTTGCCGTTTAAGATGAAATTCGCGGCATATTCCTAGAGTTCATCTTTTCCTTCGTTTAAACGTGGTGTATTAGTTTTCTGTTAGACTTTGGTGCCGTTGATTTCAAATCTTTCGTGAATTATTTCATTCCCATCATCGTTTCTATGATACCACTCATCACGTCAAAATATCCCAGCTCTTATTAATATTTATGCTTCAAGAAAATCCTTCGTAATTATTGTGTTTATGCTGATGAATATACAACAGACATTCAAAATGTCTGCCTGCGGTGAGAACATTTGACGCGAAATCAGTTCCACAATTTGTGGCGATTTGGAGCAGATTTACAGCCTTCTTTTGCTAGAGAATGACGAAGTACGTTTTTCTTAGATATCTGCTGATAATATTAAGTGCACACGTTAAAGTTTGTTTTATTATATTATAGTTATATGCCTTGGAGTGTTGGCACAGTACATATTAATTGCGTTATAAAATTTAGTAAATCTTCCTCCAGTCGCGGGAAATTTCAGTCGATTGAATCAGTTATCGTAAAAGAGATTAATTTTAGTGTTTTGGAATGAAAACTTCCTCGTTAACATTCCTAATCGCGGTAGTAAGAAGTCAGATTCATCTCATTGGTGTCCATTAAAACTTGCGTTAAGCTTATTTTTATACAAATGCCGAGTGTTTTGTTTTGTTTTAATTATTTAAAGGCCAAATTCGTCCAAGATAGGCAAGATTAATTTAGAGGAACTGCTTCAGCTGAATATTGAATTGCGGTATTACGTAGACTGTTAAGTACCTTTAGCTGCACCTGAGTTAGAAAAACAGTTTTATTTTTAGACGTAAGCTTGTGATGTCCATGTTGTGACTGTTTCAGTTCTGTTTTGGTTATGTTTATGATTTATCATGGATGAAGTGGTGTTAACTTGCAATTGCAGTCTACCTACGATCTTGCTTTCAAATGCAAATACCGTGGAATATGCTGTAAGCTTTTCGCACAACCACTGGCAGTGAATTGCCTTCCTGAAGATGAGCCCTCCAGTTCGTTATGTAGCTTTGTGCAAAGACTTAATCCGTTCAAGACGAATGTGAAACGTCAGAAGAACAAACTTAACTTTACATTTGATTCGGAGAATATACTCACTTTTTTCTAACTTCGATTTTACGGACTAACTGCGGAGAAAATCTAGCAAAACATCAACTGGTGCGTTGGAAACGTGCGAACTTTTATAAAGCAGCCTATTCGAATATTGATCTTTTTCTCAATGAAAATACGATGATTCACGTTCATTGTTCTCGATACATTCCTGATGGAGTTATTATTTCTTATGAACTTCCATTCATTCTGAAATTTATATATCCAGTTGAATCCTATTTAGGATGCAAATCAGCTAATCTTTTCTCAGTTTTATTGCTGCTTCAAAGCGATATCCATTTTTTTTTATGCTTTTTGTCGAACAATGTGGTTTACATTCTAATTTACAAAGTCCTCCTCACCTCCCAAGGTTCGCATTTTGTTTTGATACGGAATATATATTATATCTGTATTGAATCGTTATTATGTGTCACGCGTCACAGCACGCGACGAGTCTTAAAAATCAGGTTCGGATATTCTCATTGTCACGTAATGTACAATTGACTATGCCATATTATTTACGTGACCTATGTGTTTTGACTGCCAGTTCACTTCGGACAAAGCTTAAGCCTGTACAATAGTTCGATGAAGTTACAAGGACATTTTTTTGTTACATGTTGAGCATTTTTTAATGATACTCCTCTCTCATTTGAAACTCTGTCAATTAACTTAGGATAGTCGTCGCCATGGCAAGGAATATTCCTTAAACTTGCATGTTCATTTATTAGCTGTTGATTTAACTTGAATTTGGAGAGATGAGTCTCCGCATGCTATCGTAATTATTTTTTTGTGATATTATTTATTTGAGGTATAAATGGTTCTTCAGTTCAAAATTCGCTACACGATCATTTCTGATCTCTTGTTCAACAAAGAACTGTGAAGTAAAGTTCACATTATCTCTTAGATTGGAGAAAGGAAATTTAAACAAGGTTTTGAAATTAAAATATATATATATATATATATAAGTGATTGACTTCATTCAAAGGCAGTCAGGGTCCCGCTATACTTCCGGCAAGAAATGAAGTGTCATTAAGTGGTGTAACATGTCTATTTTTTTTTCTCGGTCTTTCCGCATGTCAAATGTGAATTTCCAATGTAGACGTTGCAATGTTGAGGACAAAACCTTTTGTTTTTCTTTGGCCAAGGTTTGGGAAGAAAACAATTTTAAGATCAAAGCGACGTGTAAAATTTTCAAGCAAAAAAAATCGTTTAGTTTTAAAGTTATATTTTCTTAAGATTGTGCATTTGTAGATAGGCAAATCAGCGATAGGCATCGCTGATTTAAAAGGGTGTAGTTATTTCGTTCGATTTGAAATGCTGAAACAATATTTAATGTATAGTTCTTTGGTAATAGGGTTAAAAGTATGCCTCAGGCAACATCCTTGAATGGTTCAACACTTTAAAAGATTAATTGAGGATCTTCTGTCGTCTATTGAACGTTATTCAAGATATCGCCGAGAGAAAAAACATTTGAGCTATAAAATGTAGAATTCATTGAATTGACATTTTCGTCTAAGCTCTGTCATCTGTTCCTTTTTTGTCTTCAATAATTTTCTCCGCTAGACAGATGTTCAGACTTAAGCCTGATGAATATTCATGTATCGAGTACAATATCAAAACCAAGATGGCTCCTTCGTCAGGATAATGTTGACATTAGTATTTGGTTTGCATTTTATATTCAGAGGTGGGTATTAACTCATCAGATAAGGACTCTTGTGTAAGATATATAGGTTTTTAACTGTTTCTGTGATTGCTTTTCCTCCGACATAAGGAAATAGAGATTTATCAAATGGAAATGGAAATTCGAAGGTGAGAATGACAGTAACGCATTAAAAATTTTGGTAGAAATGTAAATTTTAGAGTTCAACTTTAATTTATACATAGCTTTGAAAGGGTACTTTATTTCAGTTACCTATTTTTTAAAAGAAGTCGCGATTAATTTTAAAGGCTGGCTCTTTTACCGTAAGAATATATACTGAAGTATTAAGGACATAATGAATTTTTGGTTAAATTTACGATGCAAATTAATCGTCAATGAAGTGACGATTGCCTATCGAGTTTTGACTTTCGTTTCTTGTCTGAAAGATTGAAAATATTTCTGATTATTTTAAAGTAAATATGGAAGAAAAGCGAGATGTGATCAAACACCGTTAAAACAGTTAAACTGTAAGAACCTTCATCTTGTCGTTTGAATATTAAGGTAAGGACAGACTGAAAAATAATTGAACGGGAAACTCAATTTCAGCGACCTAATCTTTACACTGTCATTCTATTGTATAAGATGTAGTTTCCGGGAACAGACTGAAACAAAGCTGCCATGACCTTACACATACATCGAACAAACTGTTGAGTATTTTTTACAATTTATGTGCGACAACTTCTTGGAATAATTTGTAATGTTGCCCTCATTGCTTTTGCTGTGGACAGCAGTATAATTCTGTAGCGAAGGTATGGAAATTTTTTTATCAACATCTGTGCCGTACAGAGAATAGCAAAGAGTAAGAAATGTTTACATATGAAGTATTGTACAAACTATTTTAGTAGGCTAATTTTTCGCTTCTTTTTAATACACTTTTATTAGGGTCGTCACAGTAAAAACACAAAATATATATACTTTCCGCCCAAATACTGACATAAACGATATAACTTCTTAATTGTTTTAAGAGCAGTTGAATTTGGAGTACTTAGGTTAAGCATTTCAGTAAAAGTACATTTAGTTTCAAGCAGGTTATGAACCGTGGTTCTAGAAGTGACAAATTCAAAAAACGATAGCGAACAACCAATACACACAAGCATATAACATTAACATTTTTTTTTTAACGTAAGACTGATATCGATACAAAAGCGAGCTGTAAGTCCATCGTCCTTACCATCATAGTGATGCGGTGTACAAGCTACATCTGATTACTCTTCTACCCTGAACTGTCATACTATGGCCCAATAGTATAATCTATATTATAATTACTTACCAATTTCAGCTTTTGAGATGCAGCAAGTAAATCTTGTCGTATAGGGTTCCATCCTTGGATACCGCAACTCGTTTCTAATTGCCCTCTTAGTCCCAAGCAGTGCAGGCTTCAACACTTACTGACTGCCCTGTCAGTTTACAGCGTAAGTGTAGATTGCGTACATCACGAGGAAATGATTCAAAGTCCTAAGTGTTTATTGATAGCACTCCAGGGTCTATCGACGGTTGTCAGTAGCTTGTGCTACAGTTTTTTAAAATCTTAAACTTCCAGAGATGGTTCGTTGCCGCTCTACTTAGACTATGATCGCTTTCCGTTACTATAGGTGGTGGTTTTTGTTCTGCTTGTTTGCTCAATTGGTTTGATTCCCGATTTCCGCAATTATTTCTTTGGCATTAAAGTTCTCTCCAGCAAAAATTTCTCAAAATCATCGAAACTGCAAAGGATGGTGGTTACCCAAGGAGGACAATTTGTTTACCATGTGGCGTGACGTCAAGCATGAGCTTCTGATTAAGAACGAGGTTTTTTTTCTTACTTTTTTCGCATGCTCTAGGTAACGAGTTAATTGTAATTAAGTTTAGTAATCCAGCTAGTGTGGTTTTGGAGTAGACATGCTAGTCTCAAGATTGGTTAATGAAACTTTTATACTTGCTGAAGAAAGGTTTTTAACCACTTAGTTTTGTGTGGCGAAAGTTTTTTCTCATGTTTTGACGTTAAAACGATTGTTTAAGTTCCATGTTTTCTTTATCTGTTTTAAGGGTTCACGACTCTGCCCTTGAAGTAAACTTAGACAGGTGCGCTTTTCATAAAAACTGTTTTCTAAATTTGCTTGAAACTTTGTGACTCTAAGATAATCCTGTGTACAAATGCTTCTTAAGTCCCCGTCAAAAATTAATTTTCTGGATGAAAGAGCACAATTTGATCAGCAGGTGAATTTTGACGTATTGTTTGATAGATCGTGTTTTTGCGAATGAAACCGATACGATCTCTTTTGTTAGCCTTTGTTGTTGTTTTCCATTTTCGCCGATGTACAACACAGCGTACCTCGTGTGCAAGGTACGCACCATTGTAACCAGTTTTCCAATTACTTTGGAGGATACTTAAGAACAATGCAACGGAATTTAATCTTCTTAAAGAATTCCCAGGAGAAATCTGGCCTGAAAACAACGCTGTGTCAAGGGTTAGGTAGGTTTGAGGTAGTGTCTGTTTTCGTGTCACTATCAGCAATCATCTTTCACGAACAAAGTTCAAGCGTAGCGATTGATCGAAGTGAACGTGTAATTTTTCCTCGCTTGAGTTTAGTATCAGCCACTCATGTTTAAAACGCATTATCATCAGCGTCTTTCTGCTGTAAAAGGTCTAAAAGCTCTTGAACGTTTAAGAAACAAACGAACAGAAAACGCTCTAGTCAAGGAAAGGAAAAGATTTCTCCATGATTACCTTATCAGAAAGTATCGCCATGGTAAGGAGTGTTGGGAGTTTTATTGTTACACTAGTCTAGTATTATGTGTACTCGTACAATGGGATAAACTGCGAACAACAAGAGGACATTAGTTACGCTCAGAAGCCTCGGTATAGAGCTTCCTACCGCACTGTTGTTTTTCTTATGTCGTTTAAATGGCGAAAGGTTTTCTACACTTGCAACGTTTAAGGAAAATCTTGTTATAGTGATAAAATACGCATTCTATCGCATGTGTTTTTTACACATCAAGCAAAACTTCTTCCAATTTCACATCTTATATTTAATTTTCCTGAAATTAGTTTCCTTACTCAACCGAAGCGATAAGCTCAAGGAAATACCTCACGCTTTAAATCACACAATTGCGTGACCGCTGAGAAGCGTCCAAGACATGGAAATGACTTTATCGTCACCTTTTGAGAGGATATTTTCACCTAAGGAAATAAATACCCAAAAAAACTCGCTCAATTTGAACTATGAATTGTCAATCCAAATAAAAGAGGAAAAAAAATTTTTTTTCTTGGGTGTTACGCAATTTTACACATTTCTTTATTAGAAGTGAAAGAAAGCTAGACATTTATTTCAATAGTAGCTAAGAGTCAAGGGTGCTCCGTAAATTTGGGATTTTAATTAAAATTTTTCACACGAACTGCACTCAAGCAGTAGATAAAGTTTTAGTGCGGCACAGAACATCAAAGAACACAGATATCGAGGATAACAAGGACAACAAGAACGCTTCCAATAAATGGAAAAAAATTCGCTTGTTGGGTTTGCAATATTGTAAATTGTCTTTCGCCAGCAAAATCAGTTGCTGAGAGTTAAGGCTATTGTAGGTATTCTTTTTTTTTTTTTTTTTTATCTTTTCCCCTTGACAAGAGGTGTACCTAAATCTTTCATTGGTGGGAGGTCGGTATATTTTCTTAAAAGTGCTCTGTGTTTTTTCTTTTGATGCTAAAGATAGGTGATGCATATCACTGGAAAAACTGGTTAGGTGTAGCTTCGGAAGATAGTGAATGGCTTTCATTATGAAAACGAAACCATTTTTCTACTTTACGTTTTCAGGATGATGGTGACGAGTTTGAGGTTGGATGCGAAAAGAGAGACGTTGAGCATGAATATAAGGAGATCATAGATTGGTTAAACGATGTGGAAAGTCGAGCTTCTCTGATGGAACAACAATGGAGCGAGGAAGGCGAAGAAGATGAATCCAAAAAGAAACGTAAAGGGGTGAGATTGAAATGTTCATCTGACTCAGCTAGCAGCATTTAAGTTGACGATAATTCAAACAAAACGAGAAAAACAAAACAAAAAAAACAAGCAAAAAAGTTCATGTTGATATCGCTCCGTGATGTTGTCGTTGTTTAGTGTTGAACTGTCATACGCAATTAGCAACAAATAAGGGGAAAAAGACGCTTAGGGTTGATTTAGATGTTAACAGAAACTGCATGGTTATCTTATCATACCCTTTTACTCTAAAGATCTCATTACTATTTTCCTCTCTGTCTTTCATACATTCTTATAATTTCAGCTTTGGGAATTTTATGCTAGAGCAGCTCAATCGAGCAATACCTCCTTGTTGAAAAATTTTCTTTGTTCTCATTACCTTACCGGCTGGTATTGTATTTCCATGCCCCTTCCTACAGTGAAGGGTGAATCTTCCACTTGCATTTAGATGGCATGCTCGATGCAGTTTTTGCCGAGATTCTGATAACAATCGCCAACATCCTGTCGGATCGTAAGTAAATGGGTGAAGAAGTTATCAGTGCACCTCTGTCTTACGAAGCAATCATCTGATCAATTTAATTCTGACATCTATAAGCATACGTGACTCACGGTTCTGTCTAATCAAGCTTTTAGTGGCATACGCTGAGTTGGTAGTCTGTTCAATGTGGTCCATCCCCTCCCTCAGCGCAATTTTTGTTGAGTTGTCTTGAAGTTCTTTCTAACATTTGTGCACTTAGCTCTGGTTTTCTGTCAGGTAACCAACCATAATCATAGATCAAATGTTGTCGATTATTCGATTTATTACACAGTCACACAAATGTCAATTTTTCTGTGGGTTTTACGTTGGGTGGCAGTGAAACACAAATTTTGAGGACACGAACATATAGAAAACACAGTGAAATTATCTCTTCGCATTATTGACCTTTAACAGAACTTAAATCAAACATAATCAATTATCTATCTGGCGATTTGAAATTTATGACGTGACGCGTAGGCGATTGACCGTATCCCCCTTACAAGGATGATGCAGTCAAAACGTGACGAACTACATCATTTGTGATTACGTGAGCCAAACGGTTCGGCTTTGTCACACTCCAGCGGTAATTTTACCAAGCTGACCGCCCGAACCTGACCTTTACTGAAATCTTAACAAAACTATTCAGGCACATCATGAAAAAGTAAAGAATTACACCGTTCGACAAGATTTAAAGATAAGACTAATGACTATACAATACAATTTGAAATTTCGTGGGTGAGTAGAAAAGGTCAATTCAGAGGCAGACACCACAAAAACAACTGTCTACCACATGACCCTTTTCCAGGCCCCAACGAATTGTATGGAAGACATTTTCCATTTATTTTATTTCACACTGGTACTGGAAAATAACACTTTTATATGTGATAACCAATCCGTAGCATACAGACAGAAAGATCAGGGCTTTTTGTTCATTTTTTACTGCTTTCCTTTTGTGAAGAAATTTGAAATTCGTATCAGTCAGCTTGTTTAGGATTTAAAATGTGCAGCATTTCATGCATTCACTCAAGCGTAGTATCTGTAATCACTGATCCGTTTAACAGAGCTATAATTACCAAAAACAACGCTTGCAATTTTCCACCTTTAGCGTCGCTTTTTAATGTTTTTCTGTTGAGTGATGTGTCTAAGCAACTGTTAATCCATTGTTTAATTTCAAGCTATTTTACTCACACAATAGGTAAAAACTTAGAAAAACAATTGCGACTTATCTTTTCACGTAATTTGCATTGATAAAATCTTCGACCATTTATGCACTAACATCGAAGAAAACGACAATGAGCCTGCTGTAAGCTGCCTTTATGACTCAAAATTACGATCGTCGTCGTTCAATGTACGTTTTTCTGGGCACATTTACTTTTTACGAACATGGCGCTCTGACTTCTGGTTACTGGATCGCTGCACGTCGCTGTTGCGATAATTTGTCGACAAACACTCTCGAGGTACGTTAAATAACTTACTTAGTCAACGAGGAACATTTAAACAACCTACTTAATCAAGTGAAGAGCGAAGCTCCGTCTTCACTCCACTTGACCAGACAAATTTCAAAACGTAACGGTATTCCTACTTTCACACAAACCCGAATGAATTTTCCGAAGAGAAAGGCGCTTTACGAAAACGCTCGTCATGGTATTAAAATTTGAATGTAGTGGATGTGAATGTACGGAATGTTCCAGCGTCTTTTTTTTGTTTTCCTTTTCAAAAATCTACCTTCGTTACATAACCAGAGGGCAATGGCAAACTTATGGCAAAATTATCAGGAAAGTTATACGGGCCACTTGAAGTCGTGACTGCACTTGTTAATTGAGGGTTAGATTGAAATCCAGAGCTCTCTTTCTGCTGATTGTTTGCTTGCAAAAAAGGCGAAAGATACCGACAACGATCACTTTGCCGCTTAAGTTGTTCACCGTAAAACACCGATTATACATAGATATTTTTGTTGTTATGGACATCGTTTCGACTACAATGCAACGGCAATCGCTGCATACATCGAGGGCATTGATGCTGATCAGGCGATAGGCTTGTAGCCAATTTTATTATGATAACCGTTAATCACTGTGTTATTTTGACACAAGTTGTAGTCGTCATACCACGATTAAATGTTAACACAGATTCTCTTAACTGCTTAATAGCTTGGAATGTTTGTCGCTTACCAATTTATACAAAAGGAAAACTGTAAAAAGTTCAGGTTACGTAAATAAGAAATTTGAAAGAAGTTATCCATGGATTGTTTTTGTGATAAATAACGTAATTCTGCTGGGTCGTTACATTGGGTCACGCTAAGAGATAATTAGGGGACCATTGTTTTCTCTTGGTCACGCACATGAAGCCACGCACTTTGGGACACCCAGCTTTCCGCGAAATGTGTAAGTGGAGAAATGAGTCGCGCTACATTCCCACATAATTCTAATGTATGTAGAAACCCACTGCTTGACCTTTGTCAGAAAGGCAGTTCGTATTGATCCAAGATTAAAAGTTTAACTTCCGGTACAGTAATTCCTCTTGAGGAAAAGTTTATAGTTTGGAGGGATTTTACAATGAAGTTCTTAACTTGGAAGGCATTATCATTTAGAATGTTTTATTTCTTCAACAGAAACAGATACAAATCTTTCGACAGCAAATTCAGCGCCGTGAGTATCACATTAGTCGGATTGTAGAGAAAAAATACCCCGAGTTCACCCTTGCTGAAGACAAACTTAAGGTGCTGGTCACAAAGTGGGAAATAGTCAAACAGAAAGTAACCGTGTTGGAAGAGAGGATCTGGGAAGTAGGACGTTACGTGAAGAAAGATGGCAAGCTTGGTAACCTGCTGTTGTGGTTACACGAAGCCGAGGCCCTTCTTAACTATTATGAATCGGACGAGAGCTGGCTTTGCGAGGTTCCCGCAAAATTTCTACTGAAGCAGCACGAGGTTAGCCTTAATAGGTGGCTTGAGGGTCTTTCTTTCGTATATTTGGAAAAAGAATAGGACGATTTTTATTCGACAGCTTTCTTGAGTGACATTGATGACATTGATCGTCTGCGAGGTAGTTTTATCAAAAATTTGCTTCACTCTTTAATTACTAAGAGTGACAAGGTTCTAATTTCTCTTCACAATCTATACCTTGAATCAAATGTTTAAGTCACGAGAATAAAGGAAATGATCAGAAACTAACGAAGCTCTCTATGGTTGTACAAATTCTCCTCGTTAGAACCTAGGAAATGTATAGAGAACAGTATGGAGAATATGCCTACTGATGTTAGGGTGTAAAGGGTTAAGGGCTGGACGAACTGGTAACGGTTGGGACTGGTAACACATTCATTAACATGTCCTGCGTTCACATTTCGTTTAAGTTCTTGTTCTGAGCAGTATGGCGAGCTTCCAAGATGAGACACTATGCCTTTTTTGTGATTTCTTGATGATAGAATTCGTGCTCGAGGCTACCAAGTTCACGTATAGAATATACACTCGAATGCAAAAGCGTTGAGACCCAACGGCATCATGGGAAGCTACATAATTAGTGGTTCACCTCTCTCACTATTTACTTTTAAAAAATATTTTTCTATGATGATCCTTTCTTTCAAGAAAGCTTTGATAGCTTTCGTGCAAATTATGGCAGTTTTCATCTTTATTTGACCTTCAAGGCCGTAAGGTCTCACCGTTCATTGTAAACGCTTTTAAGGTGTCAGTGATTTTGAAATCGAGCGTAGACAATTGCGCTAAATTTTAATCCTCCCCTTAATTGGTGAGGTTTTGCTTAGGGGACCTAGGCCTTAAGGGGTTTTTAACGGACGTAGAAATGATAAGCAATAATCTGACTTCCTCGGTGGCTATTTGTTTGTGATGAGTAACCGGCCTTGTCTTATTTCTATCCAGACTTTCTTCAAGGACTTAGATGAACACTGCAAGGGCCTGGATGCAATTCTTCAATCTGGCGTCGACGACGATGTTATGGTGGACGCATCTTTACTGAAAGAAGTCGACATGCGCATCAAAGCAGTCCAAGAGAAGTCCGCTGACAGGTTGTTGAGGCTCGCTTATGAGAAATCCAGGTCGAAAATCTTAGGACAGCTTGATGCTGGACGGAAGCAAATGAACTGTCAACCAATCAAGTACGCCTCGCAGGGTCACGTGGAGAAGGCTCTGAAAGAATACACGGTGAGTTAAGGAGATTACTGCCCCGAAGTTAAGAGACAAATCCTCCTTACTTCGTTACATAGTACTCGATTGTGTTTGTAAGGAGAACTACTTAGAAGCTGTAAGGATAATTCCTTCCCAAAATTACGTTAAAATTGTTAAGATGTGGTCTTCACAACAACTAGTCTTTCGAACTATTTGCTGATTTTGCCATGACAGTTTGCTAAAGCGGCATCTCGCCAGTTGACGTTTTCCAACCCTTTCAAGATGTGAAAGCTAACTGGTGAAGACACATTTCATTGTCTCGAGAGCATGGTGTCATATTCTAAGGGCATACTGCATCCTACTTTTGATAATTTTCCTAATTCCCATGAGCTGTCTGTGCGGAGAGCTAGGGAATTCAAACCTTATCACAGACGAGAGTGGAAGAATTAATTGACGATCCCAAAGCTATCAAATAAACCACCATTTTGTCGAAGTTCCTAGGCTTCTCATGAAAAAAATCCCCTTTTCTCTCTCTACAGATGTTTTTTGTCGACAAAAACATCCTCAAGAAATGCAAGAAACATCGGCGAGATCTTCATCACACTGCCGAGGCGTACATGAACATCCTTCCCGAGTCGCGCACGACGGAAGTCAAAAGCCTGGTATGGAACGTAGATCAACAGGTGGATAAGATCATGGAAGAGGCCAGTTCGCGACATAGACACCTTGAAGATGTTAACAAGAAGTGGAAAACGTTCGATACGTTGATTGAGTCTGTTTGCAAATGGATGGAGGATGCTGAAACGCTAATCACAAACGGAACTCTCAAAGCTTGTAAGGTGCGTACCTTATGTAACATCGTGCGGAATAGCGAAGTCCTAAGATTTGTGCATTAGACTATTTTCATGGAAGGTAGCAGTTAGAACAGCAGCAGTTAGAACAAGGAACCGAAGGAAAGCGACTTGTTTTGTTCTCATAGCATGTAGGTTAATGACCTGGGTTACTCTAAAGTAGTATATTTTATAGTTTATGCCTTGCCTCCAAGACTTTTACATAAAACGAGAGAATCAGTTCAGGGAAATCGACTGAAAGCGATTTTAATTCGCCCTGGTCATGAATTTTAAAGCCAACTATGCGAACATTTTCATGGAACTTCTCATCATTCTAAACTATAGGAATACTTGAAAGATATCGAGAAAATTCAAGCAGACGCGTCAACGGTGCAGGATTGTAGTAAAACAATCACAGTGTACTGCCAAGACCGGGTAAAAATTGAAATAAACCAGAGGCTCCGTGACATGGATCGACGTCTAAACCGGATCATCAGACGAAATTCGCGAATCATGAAATGCGACAAGCGTAACTCTAAACTGGAGCGGTTCGAAGAAACAGTCGACGGGGTGATGGACTGGATTTACGACGCCGAGCTTTTTGTGTCTTCTGCTGTAGAGGGGACATATGAGGCCGTCAGAGAACGGACTCACAGACTTGAGGTAATGCTTGTTTTTTGGCCTCTGTTTTGGTCGTATGTTTGTTTTTTGTTGGGGTGCGAGAGAACCGTGGACAGGCGTTAAATAAAATGTACTTTGCATGTGAAGGTGTCGGCGTGAACCCTTGCCTGGGTTATCGATATGTTCTTGAAAAACTCTCGGCATAGGGCTATAGTTGGGTGAATCTGGAGGTTTTGCTCCAACTAATTGAAAGATTTGGGGGTGAACCGGTAAAGGGAGGGGCACCAACTCGTTTTACTACAAGTGACAAACTCGTGCTCTTTAAATTGTCTTTGATTTAAATATGTAACTGATATCTATAGCTAAAAAGGACAATGTGTTCCTGCTTTTGGATACGAATTTATCTTCTGATGTCCATAAAATTGATAACCGCGCGCGGCCATGAAATATCCTCTGTTTCTCATGGCTTTAGGTGACACAGAGAGAAATCGGAGAATGTGAGTCAAATGTGAACTCGTTAAACAGACTCACTAAAGGCATACTCAAAGACTTCAAAACAGATATGGCTTCCTCCATAAATGCAACTCTGTCGAACATCAACAGAAGATTTGATAAAATTAAAGCTTCAGTTCCCCATAGGTGAGTTAACAGTGAACCTTCTTTAGTCTTAATGTGCAAAGTGAATATTTTGTTCAGAATGCACCTCAGCGTCCATATTGTGTGATCGAAGTAAAAACCATCAATGTATAGTACCCCTTGCGTCTTCTGAAACCTTACATGCTTCTCGATCGCGCGTAAGTCCACAAAAGTGCGTGTAAATATTTTTTTGAGATTTTGAAATCTTTTTTGATGACACTGCATTCTTCTTCTTCTTCAAAAAAAAGTACATTAAACGAAAAGTTCACATGTATGAAAGCTTTTCGTCGTGGTCACAGCAAATTTGAAACATTTATTTGACTCGGAACATTGTTTGGTTCTGGGTGTTTTCAGGTATCACACATTGAAGCAGATCCTACCCCAGCTGGAACTCTTTGAAACTGGTTTCGATGACGAATTAAAATGGTTGGATGAAGCAGTGGTGGGGTTGGAAGCGTATAAAAATGTGAGCACTTTGGAGGAAGTCGGAAGAGAACTTGGAAGACATACGGTTGGTGGAGTGCTAAGTCACCTTTAGTCCCATGTTTATAGATCATATAGTATCCGGAATGATTCAAGTTCGCTTTTCAAAATCCAAGCTAAGCTTCTTCATCCGTAACCATCCTCGTAGTGATTCAGTTTGCTTTGAGTTTGCTTGACAATTTTTAAGGTGAAATGGAATTGTACCGTGAAGTATGAAAAGCAAACGGAAAATCGTGTAAGCGTTACAAAATGGCCGTCATAGGTCAGGGAACGGTTAGAGAAAAACACAATTCTCCAAGCTCTAAAGAAAGAAAGCCAGACACTATTGTTTTGAGAGAGCAAAAATTCTTGTCCTGTGGAAACGTGTTCAAAATCGGAGGACCAAGATGCTGAGTGTTAAGCTCGATCGTTATGACAAGAAAGATGTTCTTCTTTTAATGAACTTTATACGGCTATCCAATCGGGAGAATCTGAGTTACTGAGTACTGGACCGCGAAATTTAGAGGTGTCGGGTCTCATTATTCGTGGAGGATTATTTCACGCTCCAAGCAAAGCGAATAACCATAACCTTTCCATTCTCTTTTTCTTCGGGGCATTTGATAACTTGTGTTCCTGGCGACTTTGGATAAACAACCGAACCCCATCATCTTACACTTAATATGAATACAATTTCTTTTTTTTGCACGTAGGAACTCTTCGAAGACATTGACCAGCATAGTAACTATGTGGAGTCCAGAAACCACCTGTACCTCCAGCTTCGAAACTCTGTGGCCGAAAATGTTGACTTCTCAAAGCCACAAGAGAAACTTCATTCCCTCAACACTAAGTGGAAAATAGTGCAAGGGGGAAGAGAAACACATTCTCAAAATCTAGAAGAATGTTATAAGCTGTTGAAACAGTTTGAAGAGGACGCCAAAAAAATGCGGTCGTGGACTCTGGAAGCAGATTTATCGAAGGTAATCCAAGTCCGCCAGGACTTTTAAAGAAAACAAAATGTAAATTTCGAAATGATATATGTGCAGCAATTGATGAAATCGAGGCTATGAATATGAAAAAAGGTATCTTTGTTTTTTTATGACTGAAACAGATTATTATATTTTCTTCCTTAACAGGCATCACACGACGAGCTAGAAGACGCACAGGCAACATACGAAGACCTTTTAAAAACACATGAACAACTCCGAACCATCATTCCCAATGAACAAGTCAAGCGACGTTTGGAGGGTGAAGCTTCCTTTATCACACAGGAGTGGGGTGAAGTGTACAATCGCGAGAAATCGCGAATGGTAAGAGGCCATGTTGAGGAGTTACGATCATCTTTAGATAGGAACATTCAGGCTCTTGATAAAGAGTGGGCTGAAGTGAATGAACAATTTAGCAGCCAAGGCTACACTGCGGACCTTCATGAGCGTTACCAGGTAAATATTTCCTTTAAGTTAAATTTTTCGGTGAGATTAAGTCCATAAGCTTTTTGGTCTTTTTTGCAAGGAACAATTCTGGAAGTTTTGCGTGTTTTTATTCTTACATAGAACAGTATTTGGATATCATGTATATATCCTCTTTATGCAAAAAAGTAGTCCCTAGAAGTTTTTGTCTTTACAGTTTTCCTTGAGGAAGAAGCTGCCTTTAAAAAAAATTGTCTGAATAGGGACATCGCCAAGGAAACTTTTTTTTGCAAATGATAGCTCTGAAAAACGCAACGCAATCTTAAGAATGTTCCAAACTCTGTGAAAAAATTACGAAGAACTTAATAGGGAGTTGACATCGAAGCCTTTTTGGGGGTAGCGGACTTATTAGTTCCAGAGTTCAACTTAAACTGTTCACGTAATTTTTGTAACGCATTTTCGTCCTTTCAGCGAGTGCTGTCTTCCCCAGAAGCTTTTCGTCGCATCGAGGAAGACTTCGATAACCTTCAGGAAACTAAGTCCAAGGTGAAGTCCCCACAAGAAGAGGATCAGTTTGAGGCAATAATGCAACAACTTCGATCTAGCTGGGAAGATGTGCAGGGCAAGATCAAAGAACTGCACCCCAAGGTCCAGGTTATGGCAGATGCCTACTCTGAATACAAGGAGAATCTACGGTTACTGACGGATTGGGTAGACAAGGTAGAAGAAGCCTGTGAAGCCTTGGAATGCGTGGAAGATTACAGTGAATTTCAACCTCTCATGGAGAAATTTCAGGTTAGTTTAAGCCTCATGGTGGAAAGAAATGAGATGAGCAAATGAATTTTATTAGGAAACATTAGGAATAGGAATATTAGGAATAAGTCTCATTATTTCTTAATGGAAAATGATCTTTATAAGGTATAATGTTACATCCTAAAAAGTGCGGAAGGCCACGCTCTTTTGTTCTCGTACTGCAGAATACACAACAGCCCGCATAAATTAGGGTCGCGTCAGGCCTGTGAATTTATTGATCAGCTTTACAGTTAAGCAATAAGCACAAATCGGTGTTAATTAGTGTTGATGTGAGAGCCATTGACTGCACATGAGCTCACGCTATCTGCCCTAAACTTGCAGACTATGTGAGGCGATATTCAATTAAAAATCTGCCAGTAATGTCTCGAAACCTTCTATTTGTTGCACAGTTTTTTCTTTTTTGTCGGAGAAACAGTTTAAGTCGCAAAACTCCTTGAAAAAAATTCAATCTGTTGCTTAACTTTCATTGGATTGATAAACTTATTTCGAGTATGATGATGCGCCAGTATCATACAACCAGGGACCGCGCAGAGGGAGGGGCTGGGGGGGGCTTTAGCCCCCCCACTTTTTTGCAAGAATAAAAATAAATTAAACAAAAAATAATTTAACAAAAAAATTTTCCTTTACGCATTCTTCTTTAGCCCCCCACTCGAAAACTTGCTGCGCGGTCCCTGACAACGACAAATTCTGCTGTAAATTCACCTCAGCCCGAATGGCGACTCAGCACGGCTATAAGTTTAATTGCCAGGTTTGGATTGGTATTGAGCTCTCCTAACTGCTCAACTTTTTTTTTTAAATGGAAATTGATGCTTTGTCTTTGTCTCCGCATCTGTTTGCTTGGTGATATGTTGATACTGATAGAAGACGTTACATTTCCTTTGTGTGCGCAGGCTCTCTCGTCTGAAATTGACGAAAAAATTCAATCACTACAAAGACTGAATGAGCTGTCACAAAATCTTGGGAGATCCTCGAATAATCAAGGGTTCACCGATGAGGTTCAAGGCGTTACACGGCGAGTACATGCTTCGTTACCTACCGTGCGTGACAAAAGTAACAGACTCTCTACCATGCTCCGGTGCTTTGAACATCAGCAGTGTACTCAAAAACATATCACGTTTCTCAAGGAGGTAAAAAGTCGCCTCGAGGTTGAGTTTTGTGTTGATGGCGTAGTGGATGCAGAGAACGAACTTGAGAATATTAAGGTGAGGAGTCTGGGTCGTAGAATGTCACTTCCTCGGGGCTATTATGGGACCAGGAATAAGTAGGAATAAAGAAATAACGATGAGAGGGAAAGTAACTGAAATAATAAAGTAGATAAAACGTTTGCAGGGGGTCCTGAAAATGTAAAGAGATCTTTGATCTTTGAATCCGTGGAACCAGTCAAATACTGTCGAACACATCTCTCTCATTGTCACGAATAGTATCTGTCATTTCGAATTTTTGCCTTGAAAATGTAACTCTCTTGGGTAAATCTTGACTTGGTGTTGCTAAATTCGAATCTCGGGTTGCGCTGCCTGTCTAGCGATTAGCGCTTTCTTTTAAAGCACACTAGAAGCTCACAGTGTCCCTTGCTATTTAAAGATTACACGATATGATCGAGCTATCAGAGAAACCTGTTGGGTTGACCTGGGATGAATAAGCATTCACTCTGGGAAAAATTTTAATGCCTTCATACCGTGTATGGTATGGCTCCGGAAGTTGTGAGCAAAAGATTTAATAAAATTTATCTTCATGCCGCAGGACATTATCAAATCTTTAGACTCTCACCAAACCCAAATCGAAGAGGAGATCGCCAAAGGCAAAGAACTCAGTCAAGTGGATGGCGTTCTGGATATGGTGCAGGCCAATGTGGCTAGGCTGGAATCTCTCTCAAGAGAGGTATCCCATGACTGTCAACAGAGGAACGAGGAATTGGAGACTGCGTTGAAGAACTGGACCCGCTATAATGCGGCTTTGGAGAGCTTTAAAGAGGCTCTCGCCAATGGGGAAGTGGAACTTATGCGAAGGAAGACATTGATTGTCACTGGGATCGAGACAGTTGAAGAACAGAAGCAAGAAATTCAGGTATGAAAATTTAAAAAAAAGATGAACACACCAACTCGTATAAGAGTTTCAACTAAATGTGAGTTGCTGGAGAAGAAAAACGAATAAAAAGCATTGATAAGTTGAGGATACGTGAGACTGCTCCCCGAGTGTGGTGATCCTGGCCACCGAACAATTGAGCAGGTGATGGGAAATGCACCCGTCAAAATGGAAAACGTTCGGATAACTAAACTCTTTTAGATGTTATTTAACCGCATATTTATAAGACAACGAAATCGAGTCACGAACACGTGCGAGGCAATTACACCATGTGGATACGATTGTAAAGCGCGCACAGTTAGGTGCAACTATCTCACATCCAACGAAAACGATTGGATGATTATTTTTATTGAACACATTCTAAAGAAATTATTCAACATTTGCTTAAAAGAGGGAATGTTTTGTTTATTCCGAGAAAACGTTCCATGGTATTCGAACTCCGATACATGATTAAAAAAGAAATGAAATTTCATTATGAAATAGCATGGCAAAAACATTATTCCTTAGCACATTTTCTCCAGGTCGTGCATTTTATACTAAATAAGCAAAGCGAAAGATAGGCACATAACCAAACAGACAGACTAAAAACAAAATCTAAAGGTTTTTTGTTTTGTTTACTAAGAGCCATCAAACTGCGGCTTGCGTGTCTTCTTATTTATCTTGTAGGACTTTCAACGAGATCTCCAAACTCAATTAGCGGAATTCAACTTCATTTTTTCTCTCGGAACTACGATCAAAATGAAAGCCAGTGAGGATTGCAAAGCGAGAATCGAGGACCAACTGAACAGCATTTCATCACTTAAAAAGTCACTCTTCGACGAAATAGCAGCTTTTCATGAAAACCTGGACAACAAAGCCAAACAGTGGGAAGGGTTTCAGGAACAGATGGACAAATTTGAGGAGTACATGGACAAGGTGGATTCCCGTTTGGAAAGGAGTCGCAAAGACAGCAGAGTGTCACAGGAATGGCTTGCTCAAGTCAAGGTAGGAGGAGATAATGTACCTTCTAAATCATGAGGAGCTTCGAAATTTTTATTCTGACGGAACTATGAAGAGGTCACGCGTCATCACTCTATGTTACCACATACCTGTAGTTTATGAATACACCTAAAGAGTGGTTATTATTTTAGTCATTTATTCATCTTCTTAGCATCTGCACGTTTCAATTGAAAGACCTAAAAAAGTCTTTGTTTTTCTTTTCTTGTTTTCTTTCCTCTTGACAGGGAGTATCAAATGAATTATTTCAACGTCGGCAAAGTTTCACCGTCTTCCAGGAAGAAGCCCGCAAGCTTTCCGAAGGTGTGAATGATGCGGGAACGATGCACTTCAAAGCAAAGTTGTGCAGTTTGAGAGAGCGATGGAATGAACTGTTCGAGAAGGCGAGGATGTCTGAAAGCAACGCAGAACAGGGTCTGAAGCCACTAAATGAGTATCAAAAAGTGTTTGAAGAATTCACTTCTCGGTTTGAAGAACTGGAAGAGAAACTGGCTTCCCAGGTTCCCTATTTTGGAAGTTCGGAAGAGGTCGCTACTTTCATAGAAGGAGATAAGGTATGAAGTAAAAGCTATTTGAAATGCGTCGAGCGTGTAAATTTTTACTGAGTGACGAAAATTATCCAGAAAACAGACACCACTAAGATGCTTTTTTAAAACCGATTGCGACTGGCTCACTTGCGTTCTTTTTGTCATCTTGTCCCCTTTTGGTTTTCTTAGACAATTTCCGACCCTGCCGATAATTTAGAATTATCACGTCGAAAATATCTCTTTTGTTGTTGTTGTTGTTGCTGGTTTTTTTTTTTTACGGCATTGATTTCGTTGAAATAATTGGAAAACTATGGACCAAAGGTTTTCATGCGGTTCATAATCGGCGAATCTATTAATAATATGTTCAATCTTTGTCAAGAGCTTTCACTATGAGGACTCGAACCCTAACTGCTTCCGATTCAAGGGTCGAATGTGCGCTAATAGTTATGAGGGTAAGCGTGACCAGGTATTAATTTATCATAGTAATGTCCTGATCCTCCAACCATTTTGGTGGCCATTTGTTTCAGATACTTCTCGCAGATCTGCGTGAATTAAGAGGTGTCCTCGACAACTTAATCTGGAAAGGTTCCGAGCTTTCGGCCAGCATGAAAGTCAAGGATCTTGATATCAAAGACACTCTGAAGCAACTAGAAGAGAAATGGAGCCAGGCCGTGCAAAATGCCGAGAAAAAGCTTGAAGACTTGGACGACCTCAGAATGGAGTGGGTGGACAAGGAAGAGATGCTGGTCAATATGGAATCTTGGGTAGTCCAAGCTGAAGACAAACTGGAGAGTGAAAGAGGATTGTCGAGTAGGGACGAACAAAGCTTGAGAGAGGCACTAGAATGTTACGAGGTAAGATAGTGAAAAGTTCTCACGAGCGTGGGAATGAAGCTGCATTAGAGATTCCAAACCCTTCTTTTCGGTTGCGATTTTGCGTTTTGCTTGGGACCTCCTTGATGAGCAAGGGGATAAACAAGGTTATTGTGTGACGGAAACTTGCATAGTACTGTTAGGGTAGAAAAGTGTTTATAATTTTTTAACATTTGGTTCTCTTCAGGTCTGGGCTAAATGTTCGAACCAAGCATGCAAAATAGTTAGGTACGGTATTTAGTGTTCGATCACGGAGAGGTGCTTGCAGAATGATACTGTGTACTCCCTGAAAATTGCAAGCGATCCTAAGTAATTACGAAGAACGAGGTGTTGAATGTCACTGTAAAACGTATATTTCTTCAGGCCATAAAACAAGAGATGGAAACCTGTGAAGGTGACTTCAAGTCAGCCGTTGAAAATTATCAAGAGTTGTCAAACACCAGCAAGTACATGTTTTACATCCAAGACAGGCTCGTGGACGAGAAGTGTGATTCATTGCGTAAAAAATGGGACACCCTCACAAACGGCATTCCAGAGAGAGTAGAATCTCTCAAGGAGGAACTGAGCGATTGGAGAAGCTTCCATGAGAAGTTGGATGCATTTATAGCTTGGGTCGAGGAAATGGAGGGGTTTACTAAGATTGAAAAACCACGTGATGAGACGGAGGCCATGCAACAACTGAAGGGACTGGAGGTAAGTACTGTTCCATGTGAACAATCGTGCTATGAGGAACTTCAGAAGAGTGCTTTTTTATTCAATGTCACAGAGTCAAATCCAAGTAAAGTAAGAAATACTGTCAATCAAAACAAACACAATGACAACAAATGACCATGTGGATTTTTAAGTAAGCGTTAGTGATTATGTCTCGATCGGTTTAAGGTTTGTTTCCGTTGGGTGAAGGTGGAAAAAATTTTTAAGACAGATTAAGAGAGATGTTAAAACAAAAACAAAAAACAGCACACTCCCGAAATGCTGGAACGCAGAATTGAAAATTGACCATAGGTCAAAATCTTATCTCGTATAGTTTTTCTTTTTAAGCAGTTGCAACTATAGTCACGTATTAAGAAACGTTTCAAAAATAATCCTGTATACGTTTCTGTTATTGCTTATGTAGTAAGTCATTGAGAACAATCTTCGCCTTATCTTGCCAGGAATTTCAGTCCAGTTTCAGAAGTCGTCAGGACTCCTTTGAATCGCTCGTGAAAGAAGGACGCGAAGTGCGACTTCAAGCTAGTAAAGGTGAAGAAGCCGAAAGACTTGGCGAGAAACTCACGAACTTAACCGATCGTTGGGACGAAATGTTGAGATGGGCTGCTGGAAGATACCAATTGCTTGTTCTTTCACGTCACTACTTAGATACGTCTAAGCATGTGGTGCAATATCTGGAAAAGATCGAGGAGAAGCTAAGTACCGCTAAAGACATACCTCCCGCAGTGCTGGAAAAAATAAAGGAAGAGTCAAGAAAAGCAAAGGTGAGAATGAAATGTTATTGGTGTTTTAAGTTGGGTCAAGGTAAACTCTGCTATACAGAAGCTCAAAATATCTATTTGTGGTCCCTCCCTCCTCTTACCCAACGCCTCTTCGTCGACCCTTAACTGGCATGGTTAAAGATCGTTGGATCTGTAAACTCTGGCTTTGTGGAAAATTTCCCTACAAGGGTAGTATTTTGAGCAGATGATAAAACTTTTTTTTCTCAATTTGTTAACGTGTGTTTTTCGACTGATTGATGCTAGATGTAGTCACTACCATATGTCTGAGAAATGATAGGATTGACCACGATTACGCAAACAGCACTTTGTGAAAGGAAGAAATGTGAATGAGTTTGCTGTGATTGAAAGCTATCTCAGATTGTGAAGAAAAATATGATTGCATGAAGCGCCTTGTGGACCTTAATTCGGCGAACTTCGACAAACCAAATTATTTGTTGTTTAAATGTTCATGCAGGCCAAGGTTGATATTTGGAAGCAGCAATGTCTTGATCTGGACGTGGTGGTGAAGGAAGGACATCTGATGCTGCAGCAAGAGTCAGGTGAAGCCGTTGCTTTCGACGAGAAGCTCAATAATCTCAACAGTGAGTGGCACACAGTCATACAGGATGTGGAGGAGAAGAAGAAAAGCATCGAGAAAACAGCCAAGAAGTGGTGGGACTTTACCAGAAATAAACTCAAAATGATTCGGTGGCTGAAAAAGAAAGAGGGGGACGCGGAGATACAGAACGCTGCTAGCTATCGCATCGATAGTGCCCAGGATCAGCTGACTGCTTATCAGGTATAACCAAATGCTTTTTTTTTCCGTTACCTCGAGATTAACATACAACTTAAACTGCTAATGCTGAAAACAAAAGTTGCGTAAAGGCACATTTCAAAAACCTATTTAGGCCTAAGTTCAGCTATACTGCTACGTTCAAGTATTTCCACTATGATACGAGCCGGTTGATTTTTTCATTGTTTTCTTCTTAGCGTAGTCGGGGTTTAATTTGATATGGTTGTCCTTTATTTTATTGTTGTTCACATTGATGCTTATTGTGTTCTTCTGTCATTATGTCGGCATTTTATTTTTTTTTACTCTTCCTCTGAGGTGCTGTTTGTGTCATCCTTGATATATTCATATTGATTAGTTGCCCTCCCCCATCTCCCTCCTCCCCTGCCGCAGTGAGTCACGTTCACCTCTAGTTCAATTGATTGTGCAATATGATATATAACATAGCTTGTAAACTCTGCTTCCTTAAGATTTAGATGGAATGTTGCTGTTGTCGTATTTCAGGCCATTCTTGACCGATTGAATGCACATAAGCGTGACCTAGAAGCACTGAACAAAGCGGCACAGGATATGATGGAGGTCGACGCAGACGGGAACGCAATGAAGGAGATCCAGGAGCTGATCGAGCGATTTGAAGCTTTGCAAAAAAACATCACGGAGAGGAGAGAGTTCTTTCAAAGGGTAACAGGAAAATGGCACAGGTTTGCTCAACAGAAGCACAAGATGAACGCGTTCTTTAAGAACACGCAAGGGATTGTTTCAAGGAGGCAAGTTAGGAACGCTGACGATTGCAAAAAGCAGATTGAAGAGTGCAAGGTACTGTTAGGCCTTTAACAGGAAATTTTCTTTTTATCATATGAGTCGTTTTATGCTAACTTCAATGAGGAGCATTGTGAAAGGACAGCAAGAGTGTAAACAAACAAACAAAAAAAAGTTTGGGGTGTTTCATTTGATAAACATGGAAGGCCCTCAGAAAATGAAATGGAAATACGCCATATCGCGTGATGTCTCAGCGCTGGAACTCTGATTCGGTCAATAACTGAGACAAACCACTTGCTCTTTGTTTTGTTGCCTTGAAATTTCTCTGGCAACTCTTTTGGAAGTAATAACGACCCTTGTAAGGAGAAACAAGCTACAATTGGATTTTGTGTGTCTGTCTGTCTGTGGTTTCCCTTAAATAGTAATTAACATGAAAGCAAACGTTTCTTTATGGCTGTGTTAACACGTGCAGTGGAACCCTACCTTTCATTGCGTTGCCAAGTATGCTAACTTTACCTGCCTTACATGGGAAGAAATGAATAAAAGGGGGAAGTTTCTCAAAAAACTGGTGCAGCGTCAGTGGGGAAGTATAACAAGACATTTTAGTCTCATCAACTGAGTTTATTATGTAAATTGGCCGCCGTGTATCAGAAAAGTCTGGTGAAGGTGCTGTGCATATCAGGAGTTTTGACTCTCTGTTTGCTGCTGTTTTTAATGTATTATTTTTTATGTCGTTTTCTCAGGCTGTAGGACAAGATTTGGTGGACAACGAGTTGGTTCTGGAAGCCGTGAATCAGGAAGCATTTGAATTACTGGAAGAACTGAAACAAGGACAGGGACTGGTAGATATGCAGGGATTCGAGGAACAGCTCAGATTGGTGAACGCCAAGTGGAATGAGGCCAAAGTTAAGGTAGAACATGAGTATCATTCACTTTTTTCGTTTTCTAGATTTGTTATCCTTCCTGTGACAAATATTGCTCGATATCTCTTGATTTTTCGCCTTGTATTCCTCAAGGTGGAGTCCCATAATTAAGAGAATAGAGTAACTCTTAAGTAGAAATAAATGGTTATCAGGTACTTACGTTTGCGTGAGAAGTTAACCTCAAATGTAACGAAGGCAGGTATAGATGACCCGCTAGAGGTCCGGTTTTAGGCTTCGTTAAAACAGTGTTTTAGGATGTACATTTTTTAAATTAAGTTTAAGGGACAGGTGTAGCCATGTGGCAAACAGAAAAAATCAAGGAATGGGTATTTATCATCCCAATAGGTTGGAGCTAGGCAGCAGGCGTTGGAACAAGTGGCTACTGAATTCGAAGTTCTGGAGAAAGACACACAGGAACTTCAACAGTGGATAATTGACGTCAAGAAGGAACTGGGCACAACCGCTGATCAAGAGGACCAGAATCCTGATGTTGTTATGCGAAGGCGCAAACTTAAGGTTTGTTCATAGTTAAAGTTGCCGAAATAACGTTGAACACGATATTAAATGAAATAGCAATGACCGTTGCTTGATTTAGCCTTCGAGTAGAATTGAATGATATTTCATTCTTCGTTTATCATAGGATTGATAATATTCACCTATATTTGTGTTGCAAGAGGGAAAGGGGTGCTGATTTTTAAGTTGCATGGATCAATTTTGGCTCAGAAATTTACCTGGCTTAAATCAATGACGAGCTTGTTACATGAGAAGATTTATGGGTAGAAGGCAAATTTGACGGAACTTGTGGGGAACAATTGACAATTGCTTTGCTTATTTTTTTTAGGATGAAGTAGCTTCACGCGAGAAACAGCTGAAAAGGCTCAGTCTTCAAGCCTTAAAGATAGTCGAAGAGTTTTCTGATAATGTCGATGTCGACGTAAGCGAGTCCTTCCAACCCTTCTTTCAAGAATGGGGCAGTGTACAAGAACTTGCCGGCATCCCGTTAGACGAGCAACAGAAGGAAACACTAGAAAAACTTAGACGTCCTGCTTCCGTCCCGCCGCAACTCAGTATCCAAGACGATAGTGAGGAGGAATTCCTTCCGGATAAACCCAACAGTGCTCCGTTGCACAGATTAGGAATTCGGAGTTTTTCATTCGGAAGTGAAAACTCTTTGGATGTTCGTGATCGTAAGAGTTCTTATGAATGCTCGATGGACACGCTCTGGAGCTCGAGTAGCACTTTCTCGATCAACATAGAAAACAAAGATGACGAGTTCGATGAAAACGTTGGAGTCTTCATCGAGAACGCTCTTCGAGGCAACCAGGTATTTGTTGGAGGCAGCGAACCGAATTTGTTAGATAGTCGCTCGAGAGAAGGCACTTTATCGGATCAAGACTATACTAAGGTGGGAGCTTCAAAATCAATGGACCATTCATTGGAGGTAGAGGAATGCTCCAAAGAGAGTATGGAGACAGTCACTGGTGAAGAGACATCAAGGCCTGACAGGACAGAGGACGAGATTAAATCCCTGCTGGATGACCTTCTAGAAAGGATTGTAGATACTTGTAAGAAACTCTCAGTGTGTGCTTACACGCCCGATGATTCTGTGGATGAAGTTCAGCGAAAACTTCGAGAGGGCAAGGTTTGCTCAAGTTCTTTCTTATTAAGCAATCTTTGATTGAATGTCAAAAACAGAAAAGAAAAAAATGGGATTGCATTCATTTAGCCGGACTCGATTTTTGTGATGATTTAAATAAGGCTCACCCTCATTTTAACCTATCAAATAGAAATCAAATGTGCTTCAGTCTGGCTACATCTCCTTTCTTGCAAGGCTACAATTAAACTGGTAGAAGAATAGTTGAATATATCCTTTGTAAATGTAAATATTCGCCGATTATGCAAACGGCTTGCAGAGGCAACACATTCTTTTTCAAATAAACGATTTCTCAAATATTCCGTGTTTGCTATTCTCTTTCTAAAATCCTCTCATTTTTCCCTAGATGTTAGAAGACGACTTGCAAAGTCAAAAAGTGGAGCTCGACGACTTAAAGGAGGACATGCTCAAGAAGAACTTAGACGTAGCGTCTGTTGACAAAACTTTAGCAGAAGCTGGAGTTAAACTTGAGCAGGCCATTCTACCCGCCCCAGAAATGGATGTGGAAATAGACGATGTAGTTGAGCAGTTTACCGGGTACATTGTTGCCGTGCAGGAGTGGGGTGCGTGGTTTGGTCCTGCTAAGGCCACACTGGAAAATTGCACAGAACCATACAAGAACAGGGAGAGTTTGGAGGATTTAAACGATCAGTTACAGGTTGGTGCGTCGAAAACAGTGTAGCCCAACTTTTTTAGTTCGCCATTCGAATTTCCTTTTCATTGTTCTTGTGTCTAACCCATCTTCAGTCCTCCTTAGTTTGTTATTACCCCTTTTTTGTTTCAACTTTATTCATGGCTCAAAAATCTAGTTTATCTTGTTCCTGGTTATTGCATATCACAATGAATTAAACTGACTAGAAATAGAGAATTTTGCCACGACATAAAAAATTATCTGTGTAACTGTCAAGCAGTGATTATCTTTTTTTCGTTTCAAGGTACTTCTAGACGAAATGGACAAAAACGACCAACTTATCGGTGAAGTTTACAGCAAGGGCGACACTGTGCTCCAGGTCATCTCGGGTCATAGTAAGGCCACCGTGGAAAGCGAGTTGAACCAGTTAGAAGAAGACTGGGCAGCGTTCTGTCAGGACACGTTGTCAATCAAAGGCGTGATCGAGGAGACCATTCAAATGTGGAACGAGTTTGAAGAGAACAGAGACAAACTGGCCGAGTGGCTGGGAGAATTGGAGCGAACGCATACAGGGTTGTTTACTGGACCGGCAAATCTTGAAGCGCTTAAGGAAAAGTTGGAGGAGAAAGAGGTAATTAACATGTGCATACTTGATAGTCAGTTAAGGCTAAAATGTATTTCGAGTGATTTAAATCTGTTTAAAGCACAATAATATTTTAGAGAGTTAAGATATCTGTAGATTATCCTCTTCTAGACAAATGTCAAAAAACGGCATGTCTTTGCATGTCGAGCCCTGGATCAATTTTTAGTAATGTCATATTATCTATCACATGGCTAGTTAAATCTTAAGTGTCGTTCTAGAATTCTTCCCTGTACCTTGTATTGCTGTTGTTAAGATAGATCGATAGACAGCCAAGGAAAATTAGGAGATATCGTTTCGTGAAGTTTATTTTCGAGAGGCTTTCTCTGGCGCGTGTATGTTGGGGCAGAAGCCTATTTGATAACTACAGTCGAACCCGTATGAAGTGGTCATCCACGGGGAATGGCGCTCAATACAGGTTGACCGCTTATTACAGGTTCCACAGATTAGGGATATTACCAAAAAAATCGATAACAATGTCAGTTTATGCCATAATTAAACCACTAAATGTACAGATTCTCGCTCTAAAATACTACTTACTTTGATTTTGGGAGAAAAACATGGATTAAAAACAACGTGAAAGATTATTCTTAATTTTATTTGAGTAGTCCCACTTTCAATGACCTTTCAATACAGGTAAAAGACAATAAAACAGGCCGTTGGAACTAAGTAAAGTGTGACTGCGACAGTGATTAAGGGAAAACAAATTCGGAACTTCGACAACTTACCGTTTAATACAGAGTGACCGCATAATACGGTGCCCCTTCACACAGGCTCGACTATACTATTTTACCAAATATTTTTTTTCAGAATTTACGCAAGGAAATGGACATCCAAGAACTTGGACTGGACTTCGTGAACGTGAAAGGCCAAGAACTGAGCAATAAAGTTGAAGAGAATCAATCCATAGAAGCTGATCTTCAGCAAATTAACGACATGTGGAACAACGTACAAGAGCTGGTTACAGAACGAACCGAAGATCTCAGAAGTATGGTAGCCGAGCTGAGTGAATTTGAAGAGGACCTTGGTCGTCTCGAAGATGTACTGAACTACACAGAAGTGTGCCTTCATGAGAGCGAGAGCTCTAAAGTTCCAGGTTACAATGGACTTCAAAATCAACTTGCTAAACTGAAGGTAAATTTACAATTTTAATTCTAGACTAATTGCAGAAGGGTCTATATTTATGAAATTAAAAAGAAAAAATTAAAAAGAGAACTATAAAGCAATAATAAATGCCAGCTGCTTCATTTTCTCTGATTTCGACTATTTTCATTTTTAAGCAATCGAAGTTTCTTATGCTTTTCCATCTGAATTTGATCTGCTGCTCGAAGTAAGATCAAAGAACGGGGACATAATGTTTGAAAAGGCACTTGGCAACTAATTTCCAAGTTTTCTTTAAAATGACTGCGCATACAGTGTAGAAGAGTTTAAAAGTAGCCTTAAAAGTAAACTCTGCGTTTTTCTTCAATCTAGAAGAAAGCGTTTTCTTGAGAAACTAAAAAGTAAAGGGGTGGATCTCAAAAGAAACTTGGTGCAGCGTCGGTGGGGGAGTAAAATAAGCTAATTAGCTTCTATCAACTGAGTTTATTCGCTCTGACGAGGGGCTAACGCTTGAAACGTCAGCTTTGAAGCTCTTTACGGTGGCCAATTTATATTAACAACTCAGGTGATGAAACCGAATTATCTTCTCTAAAAATGTTTTCTTTTCTTAAGATTTTGCCTTTCGCTTGTTTCTAGGCCGTTGCAAACAGTTTTGAGGGCCACGTGGCACAGTTCTCCGATGTACACGAGCGAGGCAACCGCCTCAGGGAACGCTGCAACAGCGAGGGAAGGGTGACAATCGACGGTAAACTTCAGACACTTCAACGCCGCTGGTCAGATGTAAGGGAAAAGATCTCCAGCAAAGTTCAGGACGTTGAAGGCGAGATTTGCGAATGGTCGAATTTTACAAAGGAGCTGGATCAACGGTTAACTGAACTGCGCAACTCAGACATAAGTCTGGGAGTAGCAGTTATCAGCACAGCGGAACTCAAAGTGTTAGAGGAGCAACTTGCTTCGGTTAAGGTTTGGCGCCAAAAAAATTGATTTTCTCTACCTGTTTCTCGTTGTTTGGTTGTGGTTTTTTTTGTTTGTTTTTTCATTGTTATGACAATATCACGTCTTAGAGATAAGATCTCTGTTCACGGTAGTGTGTTGACTTTTTTTACGCGTAGGCCCTTTGTGACCAACTTGAACAAACCCAGCCTGAAATCGGACAACTATTGACCAATGGCCGCCTTCTGTTGGACAAGGTCCCGAATGAAGACCGCGCCTTCCTAGAGAGCCAATTAAATGCTCTTGAAGAGTTGCAAGCCAGCGTAATTCGAAAGTCCTTAACAAAGCAAGAAGAACTTATAAAGTGTATCGTTCAGCAACAAGATTTTCAGACGCAAGTCCAGAGTTGTATGCATGTGCTGGAGGAGGTGGAAACATCTTTGGGAGAGTGGGAGCTTGGGATAGCTTCTGGACTGGATGAAATGAAGGAAAAGTTGTCTCTTTGTGAGGTAGGGAAGTGAACAAACCCTTTTACAGGAAGTGAGCAAGCCCTCTTACAGGAGCTATAGCATATGCTATAGTGTTTGAAAGTGTTGTTTTAAAAAAGAAAAAACTAATTAAAAAACTAGAGGCATTTTTTCATTTTGCCGTCTTTTCATCAATCGAGGATAATTTTGGTGCAATGATCAGAGAGAGCGTTTTTTTTAAGTACCCGTTTGTGTTGAAAGCAAAGTTTCATCAGATAAGTAAAAAATTATTTTCCCTGCTTTATTATTTTTTCAGCCTTTACTTGCGGAATTGCAGACGCAGAAAGAATTTGTCAACAATCTCAGCGACAAGGGAAAGAAAATCGTTCAAGATAATCCTCAAAAGAAACGAGAAACGTTAGAAAAACTGAGAGCTGTTGGCGATAAGTGGAAAAGGGTCCATAGGCTGGCCACTGAGAAAAAGGATTACCTGATCAAATGTATTGCAGAGGTGGAGACATTCGAGGTGAAATACAATGAATGTATGGAAGTTCTTGAGAAATTCTCAAACGATGCGACGGAAATGAATGATACAGATAAAGACTTATCGCACGTCGAGTCTTCGGTAGATGAAGTGCTTCGCGTTGGACTTCGAATCTCGTATCTTCTCCCGGAAAGTGAGCGGGAAATCTTGGAGGCGCGGCTTGAGAAGCTGCGTGTAACTTGGAAAGAGATGTGTGGCGTTCGCGAGGAATCTACGCGTGTGCAGGAACGTGAAGTCATAAAGAAGGAGAAGGCTAAAAGTTTAAATCAAGAAAATCAAGACTTTTTGCTTGAAGTGAGTGAATTTAGCTCGTGGCTAAAAGAAGCAGAGAGCACTTTACAGATAGACATGTTTTCTGTTCCTGAAGAAGAGCAGATGGACGTCATTCGGAAACAGGAGAAGCTGTATAACGAAATCCAACAACATAGTTTGCTTGTGAACGACATAATGACCAAAGGCAAAAAGATATCTGCTCGAATGAACGAGGAGGAGAGAGCCAGTATCAAAGAGCAACTTGAAGACCTGTCTGCACGATGGGACAAAGTTCGAACGCTATCCGATTTACAGGGTGATGAAATTGAACGGTGCATCGGAGAACAGACAGATTATTACGAACAATTAGAAACGTGTGTTCTTTGGATGCAAGAAGCAAGCGCCACCATAGCAGCCGACGGAGCTCATCCTAGTGATATAGAGGGTATTAAGGCCGAGCTGGGGAAGCACAGAGAGCTTTGTCAGGAATTAACACGCAGAGAGGAAATGGTGCAGGCGGTAATGGAAAAAGGAAAGAACCTTTGCGAAAAAATCCCTCCCGAGGAGAGAGCAGCTGTAATGGAACAACTGACTCGTGTTAAAGATGAATGGTCAAAGCTGCAATATGAATCTAAAGAAAAGGAAAAAGAGTTGAGGCGGTGTCTCGGGGAAACAGTCGAAGATGTGGAAGAGGATGATGAGAATATGGTGGAAGATGTGAAATCCTTTTGCCGAGAAGTAGGTAAATGGTCAGAGTGGGTAGAAGCATTAATGACTCGCGCCGAAAATTCAGAGGAAATGGTGGTGATGCTTTCCGAAATAGAAAACCATTACAATGATCTGGAGGCAACCATCGTTAAAGGAGAAGAAATGCTGGATAAAATGACTGCAACACCAGACAGAGAGCGGCTGGAGACCTTTCTATTGCAGCTTAAACAGGGCTGGAAGTCTCTAAAAATGAAGGCCGGATGCAAGAGACGTCGACAGGGTAGGTTGGGTAGTGAGCTTGAGAGAAAGAATGTCTTGTTTGTAGTAACCATGAGTGAGTTAAAGGGCTGGCTTATGGAGGCGCGCGAGAGAGCCAATCAAATTCATCCAACGTCAGTTCAAAGTATTGAGGGGTTGGAAGAAGCTTTGAAAGTATGTTGCGGAGTGAAGAATGAATTCCTTGAAAAGAAAGCCGCGTTTGAAGAACTGATGTTGACAGGAAAAGAAATAGCAGCCAGGTGGGAGAGCGAAAATCTGGGAAATGAGGAGGTCGTTACAGGCCAGATGGACGGACTAAAAACGGAATGGGGAAACTTCCGAGAAAGTATGGAAAAGCAAGCTAACGTACTTCAAGATGCTATTACTCAGGCTCAACAATTAGAATCGGATTTCGGAAAAGCGGAACGGAGTTTGGTGGATGCCCAGTTCAGGCTGAACAATATCTCGAATGAGGACGAATTCGAAGCCGTTGAATCGGAGTTGCAGAGCTTGCAAGGACTTTTATGTGATGTTGAAATGTGCGAAGCCGAAATTGCATCTATTGAGGCAGGGAGCCAGATGATGCCTTCAAGCTGTCAAGCAATACAGGATGCGTTCAACACCCGCGTTTGCGAATTGACAGAAAAACTTCTGAACGTCAAGGAGAGTATCTCAAGAAAGATTCAGCAAGACCAAGAGACGCTAGACCAGAGAGAGCAGTTAGTGACAGAGTTGCTTGAATGTAAAGGGTTGATTAATAAGGTGGAAAATTCCGCAAACGAAGAGTTAAAAATGGAAAACATACCGTTGTTGGAAGAAGGAGTTGTGTTCACAAAAGAAGCTTTGTCTTCTACAGAGAACGCGTTGGCTTCTGTTCACACCAAGACCGGAGAAGTTCTCAGTAAATTGAAACCAGCGGAGCAGTCTGCGTTACAAGCAGAAGTGAATGATTTGAGGTCACAGTGGGAGTACGTTGGAGAAAATACCTGTAAAAGGGTCGAGAATCTTGAAAAGCGTATTGCATCTTGTAAAGATTTTGGCCGAGAGTTGGAAAATTGCAACGAGTGGATCGTTAAAGCAACAGACGAAATTTCGCGGTCAGAGTTTGTTTCCGGCGATGTTGCCTCTCTGGAAGAGCATGTTGCAAGTTTGAAGACCATCATTGGTGAGAGTAAATCCTCCGAGAATGTAGTGAATGTACTGCTGGCGAAGAGCGACGTGTTTTTAAAAGATATCGACGATATGGATAAGGAAATGTACGAATCGCAAGTGGCTAAATTGAAAAGTTCTGTCAAAGAAGTAGAAGAGCGATCGGCAATGGAAATTGCTAAGCTGCAGGAGAGAATTAACGAAAGTAAAACTTTCCAAGAGGCTTATCAGGAACTGAAGTCGTGGGTTGAGAGTGAGTTGATTGAAACTTGCTCGGAAGAGGTCCAAAGTTCCTCCGTAGAGGAAAGACTGAAAGAACTTGAATTACGACGACAGTTGGTCTTGTCAAAGGAGAGCGAACTCAAACTTTTACTTGAAAAGGCAGAGAAACTATTGAACAACGCTGACGAAGCTGAAAACGAAACGTTTCAGTATCAGTTGTCAAACTTGCAGAGCTCCTATAAAGAGCTAAAACGCAAGGTGGATGTCAATCTGTCCTCACTGCAAGGTGAACATGAAAAAGGGAAAGAATTTGAAGCAGAGTTGAGACAGTGCAGAAATATCGTGCAGGAAATTGAAAACACCGTGTTGTCCGAGACGCCATGTTTTACTGACATTGAGGAAATGGAGGCTTACGTTGAAGAACTGAAGAAGAAATTTGAAGACGCTTTGTCTCAAAGATCTTTGATTTTTAGTCTTAGCGAGAAAAAAGATCAAATTTCGACATCAAAAGATGCCACAGATGGTTACTCAGAAGTTGTAGATAAATGGAAAATGTCACTCGCTCGCTTCTCAGAAAAGATAGCGGATACTGAACGTCGAATTGCTTTAGAGAAGGAACTTAATGACAGCTGTGAAGATGTTATCAGTTGGATAGATAATGTCGAAAAGGAAATATCTTGTGTGTCCGACCATGCTCAAGAAAAGGAGGAGGTCGTTGAACAAGTTGAGAGACTTAAAAGTTTAAGCAACGAGTGCGCCTCTTATGAACAGATGATGGAAAGCTTACGAGGTAAGGTAGAAAATTCGCCACTTGAATCAAACGAGGGTTTTCAATCAGCACAAGAAGGTCGACTTAGTTCGTTAGAGGCCAGGTTCGAAGAAATGCACAGGCGTTTGGCGGCAAAGCTCGGAGATGTAGAACACTGCGTGACCGATCTTAGTGACGTTACAGAGCAAATATCTTCATGTAAAGAGTGGTTATTGCAGAAAAAGGAATTGATAGCCAATGACGAACAAGTTTACGAGCTTGGAAACGTACCGCAGCTAGAAGAAAAGCTTTTCAAATACCAAAATTTAAGTAACGAGTCAGCCACAGCACTTCATGGTATTACGCAAGCCAAAGTGAAGGTTGGCCAAGGCATTGGGAAAGTTTCGACTGCAATAGAAGATTCGCTATCGAAAGAACTTAACAGCTTGTGCGACACTTTGACGGGATTACATGAGGAGTCGTCCGCCAAGTGCGTGGAATTGGAGAAGCATCTAAGAGAAGCAAAGGAATTTCAAGACAAAGTGACGCATTATGAAAATTGGTTGCACCAAGCAAATGATGTCTTGCAAAAGCCATTAGAGAGTCCAGTGAGTTTGAACACCTTGGCTGAGCATCTGAATGAGTTGCGTTATTTGCAAACTGATATGGATGATAAACAAGAGGAGTTCCGCAGTTTTCTTGAGAGGAATAAAGACCTTGTTGCACGTAGCGGAGTTCAAGTCAGGCTGGTAAAAGCAAGTGAGAAGTTTGAATATCTTAATAAAGAACTGCCCCAGCTTCTGAAGGAAACAGAGGCAAAGATCAACGAATACACAGAAAGCAAAAAACAATTAGAGGAATCGCAAGAATGGTTAAACAGTGCCGCCCAAATAGTTGATTCTGATATTATGTACTCTTTGGACGATACAAGAGCGGAAAAACAGTATGCTGAGCTTAAAGATTTGCTGCCCAAAATTGAATCATTTGAGGCTGTATTAACCTCGATGGAAGAGAAAAAAAGTAGTTCGGATGTTGTTGAAGAGAGAGATGACAGCAATCTTCAGGGAAAACTTGATTCCCTCAGAAAGAAATGGGAAACACTTAGAGAGGTTGCAGTTGATAAGGAGGAAACCTTACTGGCATTTCTTCAAGCGAGAGACAATTACCAAGCTTGCTCAGAACGTTGTCAGGTAGCTTTGGACGAGTTAAAGAACTTTTCTGTCGATGGTTGTCAATATTCAGCTGATAAAGACAACTCAAACGTCCAGCTCGAAAAACAGAGACAGCAAGTTAAGAAATGCCAGGAACTTGAAGAACAGATTCGTTTATTAGAAGAGGAAGGTGATCATGTGAGCAGCAGGTGCGAGGAACTGAGGGGAGCGTTGCAAGACAAGTTGAAGGAAGTTAAGGATGAATGGCAGAATATCAGTGCAGATGCTCGTATTAGGTATGAACAACTTGAATCCTGGATCTGCGAAGTGGGTGACATTCATTGTGATGTTGACGTTTGCTTAGCTCGCGTTAAAGCGCTGCATGAATCGCTTCAGAACTGTGATTCGGAGGGAACTGATATTCAAACTGCAAACGAAATCCTCGGTCAACTTAAGCAAGCGGCTTCAGAACTTGAATCAGAGAAGGCAAATGTGGACAGCCTTGTTGAAAAATGGGATGTGCTTTTGACAAGGGTCGATTCCAGGGAAAAGCCACAGCTGGAGAATTCGATTCGGGAGCTTCAAACAGCGATGAATGAGGCAGCAAAATATTCAAAAGAAAGAGTCCATCGAGCAGAAGAACGCATAACTAATATCATCGAGTTAGATAAAGAATCAGCTCGCTGTGAAAGCTTGCTAACCATTTACCAAGCGGCTGTCCCTGTTGATGTTTCTTGTACAGTGGAAACCTTGGAAGATCAAATGGAAAAGCTCAAAAGACTCTATGGAGACATGGAGTCACGTGACAATCACATGACAGCTTTGCAGGAGAAGGAAGCGAAACTGTTATCTGACGAAATCAATCAAAGCGGTGGCAGTAACCCTGATGCAAAAATCGGACATCTGCAGGGAGATTGGGGCAAGCTCAAGGCCTCAGTAGGAGAAAAGCTACGCGAACTTGAGCGTTTAGCTCAGACAAAGAAAGATTTCGAAGACGACTACAACACTTGCCAAGAAGGTATTAAGGAACTTGAAGCTGCAATCATAGCAAGGGATAATGATAGAGGATCTGTGGAGGAACGAGTGGAGAGAATGCAAGAACTCTGCTCTAGGATCAAGTCCTACCGTAACAAGCTTGATCTTCTTACAGATAGATGCGATGAGCTTCCAAACGTCGCTTATGATCAAAAAGATCTTGATCCTAGACGAAAGCTGGCTGCCGTTGTTAGGAGATGGGAAGAGGTTAAAGCCGAGGCCTTGGGAAAACTAAACGCTCTAGAGAAAGAGAAGGCCGAGATACAAAAACTTGCGCAAGATACCTCGAATTTGCAATGTTGGGTGCGGGATGTGTGTACTTCTTTTATCCACAAAGACCTTCCACCAGTAGTTCAGATGAACGAATTAGAAAGCGCTCTTATGGCTAACACTGAATTACGTTCAATTCTGGAGGCTAAGTACAAAATGTTTCAAGAATTGTTGGCTCAGTGTAGCAAGATCAAAGGGGAAGGACAGCGTAAAGAGACGGTGCTGACAAATCTTCAAGAGATATCCAGCAGTTTGAAAGGTTTGAAAGAAAAATTCGCAGACAGGGATGCTGAGATTAAAAGCCGCTGTAAGCAACATGCCAAACTGGTAACAGATCTAGACCGCACAAGGGACTTGTTGATGGAAGTAAAAAGCCAATATAACCCTGAGTCAGTTGATCTTGAAAGTGAAAACTGGATTGAAGAAGGCATTACATCACGGAGAGTTGCGTTGGTAAAACTTGATTCTTGTAAGCTGCTGTTGGTTTCTATGACCGATCAAATTGCTAAAGAAAGCCCAGAGCGAAAAGAAATCGGCGAAAATGCGATAGCAAAAGATATACGTGAGTTGACGGAAGATGTACATGTAACACAACAGCAGCTTGGTGAAGAAATAATACAGCTGGAAAAACTGCAGGACTTTGATAACGAGTGCATAGAACAAGTGACACTGTACAAAAACCTTTTAGTGAAGCTTGGTAACATTGACTTAGACGTTATTGCCAAAAAAGGCGAGATTGAGCAGACCGAGCAAGAACTCGTTGTGTGCCAGGCAGTTGATCAAGAGGTTTCGGAGAGGGAAAGAGATTACGAAGCACTGATTGGGAATGAGGATGTGGCGTTGAGTTTTGCTCCTCAAGAAAGGAAAGAAGAAATAAGAACACGATTTCGTCAGATGAATGACACGAGAATTAGTTTGAAAGAGTTGATTTCCAAACAAATAGACGAATTACGAAATCTGGTTGCCGAACAGCAGACCTTGGAAGGCTGGCTTAAAACGGCGGGAAATTTAGTCGCTGATGCGGTAATAGTGCTGGAGGAAAACCAGTGTAGCCAAACTCTTGACAGCTCCCAAATGTCCGAGAGGTTGGAGACTCTTGCCGCCCACATTGCCAAGATTGATGAATATCTCAAATATGGCGGAAGCTTTCAAGGTTGGGTTAAGGCACCCGAGGTTGCAAAAGCGAAAGCACGAATGTCTGAACTGAAGCAACAATTACAAAATGCCGATAATGATTGCAAGCATTTTAAGGAAAACTGTGAGCTGTTTGAAAGCGAGGCTAGGGAAGCCGCGGTGACGTTCGAACGATGTGCCACTGAACACCAAGTTCCTGTATCTCTACAAGAGGCTCAAGAAAAACTGGAAAATTTAAAGGTAAGCAAATATAAAATAAAATCAATAGTAAATAAAAGTTCAATTTCCCAATCTAGTTGCTCGCCAAAAGGCATTTACCTCAACAGAATTAATTAATCTTTGAAATAGAAGGTGAAGGAACAATGAGAAATGCCGCTTATTACACCATAGGAAACCGTTTATGGAAAAAGTTACTGAAACTCCTGCTGATAGTGATTTTTAAAAGCGAAGTCTAGGCTTGATTTTAAGTTAATTTCCTTTATATGAGTATCACTTTCAATAGTAGTCTAGTCTAAGATTTTAAAAAAGATCTTTAAAGAAGAGTCGGTTTTTCTTTTTTCTTTTTTTTTTCTTTTTTTTTTCGAGCTGAGCTGAACTGAGAACAACGGAGATTTTTCTTTCTCCTCATTCCTCTCGTAACACGGCCTCACAGCGCCTCAAACCGCCCTCTGAGCGAGTGATATAAGCTAACGCAATTTCTATCGCTGTTGCTGATGAAATGACAGGACGCGTGAGTTTTCAACGTGAAAAATAATCAACCACATTGTTTGAATTTCAAATGAAGTCCACCGCTTCCTCTTTGTTTTCAAAACAATAGCACATGCGATTGATCATTTTATGACTGCGAGTAAACTGCGAAACGACTACCAACCCCATGGACCGAAGATAAAGACTTGTTATCGCCTTTTCAACATGACTATGATCCCAGATATTTTTTATTTTATTTACCTTGAAGGAAATGCGGTGAGTGAACACGTTTTGTAATTCCGGTTGACATTTTGCTTTTGACGAGGACGATTGTCCAAGGGAAGCAAAACGGTAGCGGTCGTTGCTATGGCTTGAAAGATTGTCACAAAATATTTGCATCATCTTATCTTCAATAAACACTTTTAACTCGTTCTAAGCAGGGCAAAGAAAAATTTGAATATTGAACGTACTCGGAGGCCTTCTTTAATGTTATTACATGATCTTGCGTTTACTACGACAACGGTAGATCAAACCAGGAAACGACGGTGAATTCGTTAATTATTTTTTGTGTTCTTCAGCTGTTTCAGTGGATTTTGAGAAAACGTAGGACTTTTTTTGCCCTAAGATAGGGTAATTATTTCGTAAATTTACTTTCCATGTCGTTGAAGCTAAAAATTACAATGATCCCCATAGGCAGGTTAGTCAAGTGTTAAATGAATCCCGGTTCATTATTTCTGCGGTGTCGGATGTTTTCCCTCAAGTTTTTATTATCTTTTTGCCAATGCCCACTTTATGACCTTGTCATATAACATCGTTTAAAATGTTTAATTTAAAAATAGCTTCATTGTTGCCGACTGAAAGTCGGTTGCAGAGAAGAGAGTGTACTGATGACATCGTTTCCTTATTGCTTTTTTCGATGGCCGTCGTGTCTTCCTTCCCTGTTCCTCCTTCAAGTGTGTTTGTATTATGTTTGGTATGAGATATGACCATTTCAGTGGGAGCGCTGAACGATCTCGACTGTTCTTTTTCGAATGGAAGTGAATTAATTTTGTGTCAGTGTAGATTTGGAACTCCTCTGCTAGACAACAGGTTGTACAATATTTACCGGCAATGTTTACGCTTGTCAAGAGAGAGGTTTTATTAAGGCCTTGTTTTTTTGTGACGTGCGAGCAGGTACCTACAGTTCACTGCACTCGTCTGATCTCCAATTTTGTTTTAATAAATGGCGTGGGCAAAGGTTTTGAGAGCTACAGAGACCGCGCCAGATTAAAACCTGTGTGTCATTGGAGACCAAACCCGTTACGGATACGTTGAAGTAGTCTTAATTCTAATATCATATTTATACGATAACCTTGCATAAAAACAGGTAGCAAAGAGAATTTTGAGTTTGCTTTTACTTCTTATTTCTGTTTTGTAGGCAACGTAGTTTTAAGCTTGTTTTTATTTCAAGAAACTTTATTCAAAGTGTCCCTACGTGTCTGGTTTTCGCGTTGCGCACTGGAGGAAAAATAGACGCACTAGACTGATTTCTATTAGCCGCTATCTGTTTTGTTTTGGTGTACTTTGCTTGGTTGGTTTTGCTGTGCTTTGTTATATGGTTTATTGTGGTTGTTGTGGTCGTCATTGTTTTGTATTTTTATGTCACGCAGTATTCGTCATGTCAGGTCACCGTATGTCCTCTGAACACCGACAGAAATAACAAACCATCAAAAACGCTTCCTCTTGTAAAATGTGCATTGATAAGGATTTTTCCTTACCTATTTCTGTTTTTTATTGTGTTCCAAGGAGTTACAAAAAGACGTCGAAACCAGACAAAAATCCTTGAACACACGAGGTGAACAGGTCAGCGGAAAGTTGAAGAAGGTTGAGCAGAAAGAGTTCATGGACAGACTTCGAACGCTGAACGAAGAATGGCAGAAAGCGAAAGATCAGTTAGATGAACAACGTAAACATCTCGAAGATGGAATATCCAGCTGTATGAAGCATCTTGATATGCTGGAGCAAGCAAAGTCAAAAGCGAAAGAAATTGACGGACTGCTCGATGAGATAAACTCTAGTACGGAGGCAGACATATCAGCTTTGGAGTCGAAAACTCAGGTAATTTATACCTCAGAAATATATTAAAGGTAATTTTATTTAAATCCTTGTGGCTTAAACATTAGAAATACCTCTACTCAAGAACCGTCGACAATCTGTTGTCAAAGTTAAACAGTAATCACAGTAGTTTTCCACAAAGAAATCGTCTCCTTGAAGGAAACTTGGCAATTATTTTACAAGAAGGAAAAATTTACCCAAAATGATTGTTTTCTTTGAAACATTCTCTTGATCTCGGTGATCTTCATTATCATTACTCGTTCATCTTGAATCAGCGTTTGATTTTTTTAATGGCTAAATGTCTGTGTAGTTTTCGCCAAATCGTGTGAGCCTTCATTAGTTAGCATATTCAAATCCACAATGTTCCGCCAACCTCCTTGAGGTCATTTTTCCGGTTTTTATCGCGAACATAGCGAATTTTTCAATTTTTATAACCCATATGTAACCACTCGAGAATTTTACATTTACTTCGATCATATTCCTTACAATATATGCTGAACGTTGGCGAGGCGACCTTTTTCACCAGGTGAAGTTAGGTTTTGTTTACTCGCTCGTAAAACACAAAAATTTGCATTGGAAGCCAAAAAAACCCATACTCATTTCGTGCTGATATAAATATCGTTGTTTGACACAAGCATTGTTTAAAATAACAGACCGTGCGACGAAAGAAAGAAATTTATTTCAATACAAGCGTTTGGAAACGCTGAATACGTTTGAATTTACTTTAATATTAGCGTCTGGATACTGATATTCACAAAATGTTCTAAAATAAGAATTTACTTATCATTCGACAACCAACTGCGAATCTTCCGACACAGTTGATTGCCCCAGGATGAAGAAATGATAAATTGCTTCGTTATTTCCCGTTTTTTTAATGATCTCATTAGCCTACCCTACCCCTTGCCGTGACTGCATAGAATTTTTTTTATTAATTAAACGAGATTGGGGCAATATCCCGGGAATAAAAGATTTTGTACTTTGTGCATGTCTTATAAATCTTCCTGGGTATTTCTTCTGTAAATTGTCATTGAAAGAGTGGTCCTTCAATTAACTACCTAACACGCGAGATGTTAAGCAAGTTGGACAGTTTTAAGGCTTCTCTCTATAATCGCCGCATTTACAACAGGAAGATGGCGAAATATGTAACGTCAATATTCGGAAGTACATATAAACAAAAGAGAGCTAAAGTTGTGTCACGAAGAAACGCTAAGCGCAGCTTCCCCGTAAAAAAAATGCGTCCTTAACGCTTCAAGTTGTACTGAGCGGCAAAAACATTTACAGTAATGGACTGGTGTACTGATCGTGTACTGATCGTTTACTGAACTGGCCCGTGTACTGAATTAGAGCTTGAGAGAAACTTGTATCGAACTGGGTTAAATTTCAGCTGGATGTGTGACACATCTGTCCTTTCTGCTAGTATCAGTTTCGTCTTAAGCGTGCCACGTGCTCCTTGCAGTGAAAAAGGTTTTCAAGAGTGAAGAACTATTCCAAAATATGAGACTTCAATAAAGATTTGACCCCATCGTTGTCCATTTTCCTCCACTAAACTACAGGACGTTTCTTAGCGAGCTAAATCCTTTAATGATCAGGAAACGCGATCTAACCTGCGCCTAAGTTAAAACTGGCTCCGATCTGCCTCATTAAATTACCAGCGGCTGACATGAGAAAACATGCTCTACAGTGACTTGCTGAAGTCTTGTTTAGTACTCTGTAAGAATGATAAGTCGCTCGTGCTGGCCCTTTTCGAACTAAGTACAACTGAACAAATTCTGCTACATCATCCCGTTGGTGTTGGTGTTATGTATTTTATGTGTGTAGATATGTTATGACTAATATTTATTACACTCTCAACAATGCAAATACTTAACGCGGAGCACTTCATTAAGAAGACTAAAAGATTAGGAATGGTCGCTTGAGTCTAAAGCACCTTCAGTTATGACCAAAGTTCTTCCCATCAATGTTATATACGTGAAACCAAGAAATCTTTTGATTAATCAGTCAACTATCTCGGTGATCTTTATTGGGATATTTTCTCTGCACATTTAACTGTCATTTTGCTTTCTTTTTTTTTTTTTTTTTTGGAGGGGGAGGGAGGAGGGGGGCTTTAGGACATTTATGGGGGTTATCTTGGGTTTAATTATTCCCTGCTACTTTTTTAAGATATCCACTTTTTTTTCCTTTTCTGTAAGTTTGTGACAATCTGTTTATGAATGAACACCATTTGCTCTTTTTTTTTTTTTTTCAGAATCTCTAATTGTAAATATGAGTTTTTTTTTCCTCTAGGATTTAAGAGGGAAACTAGAGATTTTTGAATCTCTTATGGGAAGCATGACAGATGTTGCCTCAACAATACCATGGAAGGAGTCGATTGATCAAGAGTCCGCTGTGGTTAGTTTTGAAGCACTCCGGAACGACGCCAGAAAGAAACAACAAGAACTGCATGAGACTATTTCGTTTCACAAACAGTACCGCGAGGCAGTAGTTAAAGCAAATGATTGTCTGCGTGAAATAGAAGAGAAGCTCGAGGATGAAACGCGAAACAGATCCGACTTTGAGGTAAAATCTCGATTGTGTGGTATTTTTCCTCTGGAAAGTATCTCATAATGTTATGACCCATGCCGTTGATGCTTGATATTTTAGCCTCGCTCATTAATGAGCCCTTTAGTGCGGGTTAAAATTTACTCAAGCAAGAACCCTTTTCAGGCTAAGAAAATTATACTGTTTTTGCGAAAATAAATCAGTACCGTTCCGTGGTTTGTTTGTCCTTCAGCTCAATTCTGTTTTCATAGACATTGCTGTTATAGTTGCGCTCAAAGTTCAAGTTGATGAAGTTGTTAATATATCACTTAAAACTTCGGCGAAACCCTGCCAAGAAGAAAAATTCGTCGTTACTAATGTATGCATGCTAAACACGTATAAGATTATGCGAAGGATGTAGCTTTAGAATGACTTCAAGTATTCTTTGTCTGACCGTTGCGTCCAGGAATGCCGGCAACAGTTAGATGATGTCGCTCCCCTACTTCAGACAGCGAGAGAAAAAGCCAAAGTTCTCACCATGATGGAACCGTATGGATCGCAGGGAAGAGATGATGTACAGTTTAAAGTCGACGAGTTAGCTGAGATATGGGAGGCATTGCAGACAAAACTCCAGTACAAAATAGCGGAGACAGAGCAGTGTCAAGCAGTAAATGCTCTAAATGACGAGATGGAGACAGTTGCCAGAAGGTTAGACGAATTGGCAGCGTCAACAGAAGACCTAACAGCATCCAGTTATGATTGCACAAGAGTTTTAGAGCAAAGGGAGAATTATGAGGTAAGAGCTGGAATGTTCAGTTTAAACCCTTTGTGAGAGGGGAATTTTTTAAGAAACTTTCTTTCCTTTGAAAATGCTTCACCTGAAATTTGCTGTAAGTGAATCATTTGGGAAACACTCGATGTACTTAGGATGGCCACGATACCCAGCTTCCAGATCGCATTAGAAATGAATAAACAGAACCCGCGGGAAGAGTGCTTTTCCAAGCGCAAGGAATAGTCAGAACTCATTAAGTTAATCCACTTTTAGTCCATCAGCAAAGAAGTTTCTGATCTTCATGGTTCAGTCGAAGACCTGGATAGCAGGTGTCAACAACTTATGAACTCCGTTCCCCTGAAAGAAAGCGAGGAGCTTGGAGAACAGCTTGTCACGCTTAAAGCCAAATGCGAACATCTTGAAGATCACGTGGCCGAGAAAGAGGAGGAGTTTGAAGAGACACTTTGGAAGTGGCAGGAATTCCAGAGCGACATGGACACATGCTTTCGCAATTTGGCCATGATCGAAAAGTCTTTGGATTTCCAGTCCATTGATGATGGAGAATTGGAGGATCGAAGAGAGACACATCAGGTTAGGACGAGCTTTGATCGCGTTAGAACTAGTCAAGGCCTTAGTAAAAAGGTTCCAAGCGCGGGAAAACTTCAGAGCCTTATCTAACAATGCTCATTGTGTCCAATCGTGAAAACGTCATTCAGCAATTTTTTGCGGTTCGACTTGCAAGGTTTGACTGCCGAGAGAACCTTGAAAGCGAGGGGAAAGGGGCTTGGCTGATCATGCTATTGGCGAAATATTATCATTTTGCAATATTGTCAGGTCTCACAACTTTTAAATGCCGATACACCGGCGAGCCGTGTGGAAGGGTTTTATTGATTTAGCTTGAAAAGGGATCGTTTTCTTTTGTTATTATTCGTAGAGCTTAATTATACATTGATAACTTCTTCTTACATTTTTCGCATAGCTTGTTTGTATTTGATGATCTAAAGAACGGCTGTTGTAAATATTCATCTGTTTTTGTGCGTCCTCTCATGGTAAAACTTCACTTTCTTACCTTTTGCACATCATATTTTCAGATGCTCTCAGACAATTTGGACTTCCAGGAGTCTATTCTTCTTGAAATCAAAGACAAAGCAAGTGACGTCTTAGAGCTTTTCCCTCTCGCAGACGTCGATAAAGCTAAAGTCAAATTGATTTCCCTTGATCAGCGGTTTCTTCTTGTCAAAGAACGCCTTCAGAGAAGACAAGAGGAGATGCTGAAGTCTTCCGTCGACTGGCACGAGTTTGAGTGCGGGCTCAAGAGCTGTTTGGAATGGGCACTAAGGGCAGAAGATCGCTTATCGGGCGAGTTAAATTTGCTTGAAAGCGAGGTTGATGTTGAAAGGCTCAAGGTTAGTGAAGTAGGGTCTTTCGTTACGAAATCTAAACTAGGAAAAGCTAAGCTCTCGACTAAACCAAAAGAAGGGAGAGAGGCCAGAATGTTTTAAATTTTAGAATTTCCCAAGTTGTGTTTTACATCAGTAAGTTGACTTCGCGGCGGTATTTTAATACATAATTTTCCAAGCGAATACAAGCCAAAACAAATAAATTAATTTTAAAAAAATAGGAAAAAAAAACGAATTAAAAGTTTCTCAAATCTCACACACGCATACCTTTAATAGCCCACCTTTCCTGAAGTCTTATTGTGACCGCTTATGTAAGTGAAATTTAAATAACGTTAGTCGGCGAGGTATTTTTTCGCGCCTCTCTTCAATCCCAAGCAAGTATTTACGCTCTCCTCAGACTCTATCTTACAACGCGCTGACGTTTTTTCTTTCAAGTCACGAACAAAGCAACCCTTGTACAAAGTATTCGAAAAAGACTGTGGTTATGGGTCACTATTTACAGAGTTCAGCGCGCAGAAATCCGCGCTTGTTATTTAAAGTGTGATTAATGGCCCTACTTTCGATGTAGTAGAGTATTTCGACAAGTATTGCATAAATTACCGCGTTAAAGCAAACACAAGCAGGTGTCTCAATTCATATCCCTATGGCGGTACTGATGCATTTATTTTTCTTAAGAAGTCTTTAAATTCACCCGTTTTCCTCGAATTCTGAGTTCCCAGAGTTTTTACCTCGCCGTAACAGGTACAATAATGCGTGAATTATCAGTTAGAAGTGATATCGATAAAATTGTCTCTCTCTCAGCCAAAAGGAAAGTCTAGAGAATATAAGCTGTCTTGATCTTTGAAAACAATTTCTTCCATTTTCTCTTTGAGAAATGCATTGCTGGAATACTAGAAGTAATGAGATTTTTCATGTGAATAAACTCACAGTTACTATTTAGCATATTGATCGCCCTGTATGGGGTTAAATAAATCTTCCTTTACCTTTCACCGCAGCTCTAAAATGAACTTTTTATCAATTTTGATTGTTTATTTCACCTTTCAAGGTCGTTTTGGTGATATTTTTTGTCTCAAACACTGAGCGTGGAAATTTCTTTTGAACACGCCGGTATTAGGTGATATCTGAAGAAGAATTGCATTTATTAATTTAAGTCACACAATTTGTGAATCGCACCGATTAATATTAAATTCACTGAAAGCGCAAATCGAGGCTAAATCGGCATATTTACGCCTCTTTAGGTAAGTTTGATGTTGTGAGTGTACTAAGTTGTTGATTTTCTTCATTTGAATGGTGAATTCTGGCTTGTGAAAATATCTTTATTTTATATTTCAAAGCGCTTTTGGCGCGCCACGTTGCCTACGAGAATCGCGAAGCTTGAATTAATTAACGCATTGCGTTGGTTAATGTATGCGGATGAGTGTTAGCCATGTTTTCCTGGTTGTACAACAGCCATTTTAACTTCTTTGCTGTCGAAAATATGGTTTCTTAGCAGCAGAATTGACTTTAGACCGGTGGAGTATCAAATCTTTTATGGCTCATCGCGGTTTATTGCTTTTGAAACGGCGATCTCAATTTTTGGTCGATTACTAACAACAGTGGCTGGCCGAGCTTTAAACAGAATGGAATACTATATTGTTAGATCCTGCAGATCTTTTAGGACAAGAAAACGTGAACGATGAAGGCGACAGTGGCTGACTGAGAAATCTCATGGCGAGCAACAGTTCAGATTTGTACTTGCACTATTTTTATTTTCAGGCGTTTAGCGATGAATTGGATGTGCGGCAGGGTGATTTCGAGAGCATTCGCAGCCAAGGCGACCGATTGGTTTGCCAGCTCAGCGATCAGTCCGAACGAGAGGTGCTTCAAAAGCAGATGGATGACATTTCGGATCGACTGGATCGTATCCAGAATCTGGTAAATGACAGAGGACAGAGAATCGGCGAGAGAAGTCATTACGGAGTCGTAGAGTTTGAAGAGTCATTGAGAGTTTGCTACGATAGAATGGACCAGTTTAAAAGCAAGTTGCGGGAAATGGAGAATTTGGAATCGAACAACGAAGGGAAAAATAAGTCACAGGTGGGTCAGTTACAGGTAAACCACAGGTTAAAGTTTTGTTTCGATATTTTTCCGAGTCATTATTTATCACACCGCAAACCTTGTTTGCTGTAAACTGATCCGAAATAAGGAGAGGGAAGCAGCTGCGAATAATTTGGTGAAATTAATATGAGAAAGATTGAGTCTTATGATATGCATGATGTGCGTACACACCGACGGAATAGATTGTTTGAAAAACAACATTTTTTTTCGTTAAAGCGGTATCCTTGCTTCGCCCTTCAAACTATTTAAAGCGATCTAACGGGCGCTACAGGCTCAATATGGGAAAGTCGTATGTTACTGAAGACGAATCGATTAATTATGAGACCATGCTGCGAGATAACCGTCGCAATGGTTGAAATCAGAGAACTCAAAACATTCACGCACTTCTCGCTTTTGCGTCTTTAACCGCAATTGTTCTCTCGACCAAAGCCTTATTTCCTTTATTATCTTTTCATTCTCTTCTTAGTAATGACTAAGATTAACAGAACTTGCCCGACACGCTTCATTGAAGCGAATTTAAATACATTGTCACGCTCTGAGCCTTTGAGAACTCGTTAGGAACAAAATCCTTTCCCTGCATAGAGGGCGAATATTTGTTTATTATTTAATAGGTGTATACTTCTTTTGTTTCCATGTGAATCGCTAGGAGCTCAAATGGAGTTAATCTCTTTCTTTTGCTTTCAATTATTTTTTTTCTGTTTGTTGTCAAAATCACGCTCAATATGCTCTCGAAGTGTCCTCCTCATCAAGTGAAAATGTCTTCTCGATAATTCTCTTTCCCGATCATCAGCAAGTTAAAGCTGAGTACGTTTATTTTTCGATGGAACAGTTGCTTGAAGTCTCCAATGCGATGAGATTTGACTGCTCTTTATATCTCCTTTTTTGTTTACCGTTTGGGATTTATTATAGTTGTTTAAAGGAAAAGGTAATGAAGCGGAGTCTCTAAAACCAGAACCAGAATACCTTAATCGACTTGAAACAGTCATGTCTGCTGCACGAGGACTGGACTCTGATTTTGTTTTACTTCATTTTGCTAGTTATAGAATTGATTGAATTTATAAAAAAATGTCATTTACAACAAAAAAATCTTCAAGAAAATGGAAATACTTTTTGTGCAATTTTTTAATAATTTAACTTCCTGATTTTTTAATTTTTTTTAATGGATTCTTTGTCAAATCTCTACAATATTCTCTTCGGAGAGATAACTCATCCGCCTTTTTTTAAGTTAGCTCCAAAGACCGAGACACCGCTTAAGATGAAATTTCCTACCGAAACTATCTCTTCTATGAGTCTCACGAATTCAGACTCGTTTGACTTAAATTTCGTGGCGTCGTGTAGCTTTGAATTCAGCACATACGGAGCAGTTTTGTCTCCGTCGACAGTGACTACTCTCCTCTTGTGTCAGCCGCTACACCTAGCAGTAATAATTATACTTAAACATTGTCAGCATAACAGATAAAGTGCAAGGTAGAATATTTTAAGTAAAACCGTGAAACACAGCTTTCCTGTCTTCTGATAGGCGGTATTTTGGTGTGATATGAAGTAGCGGACCTAAATTGGATCACCACGGTGTAAAAGGTTCTTACTGTTATGTTGAAGTACGTTCTGCAGTGCGCATGACTTGCTTTTGGCTTTTATCGAATATGAGCATGCGTAAAGAGCAAGCAACCTTAATACACCAGTTTGTTTCTCAGAATAGGGCAGCTTGTGACGGAAGTTTGGCAATGAAATGTAATGATGCACCAAACAAACGGCCGTTCGTATGAAATTTTGACGACTTCCCCAATACAGGTCTAGTTTATAAAATATCAGGTGAATCAGTCTGATATGAAACTGCACAAACCAGAGGGTTTGGCATTTTTTTCCATGGGAAAGGCGTACACAGCAAATAATGCTCAAGAGAATTTCTATGCCTCTCTAAACAATTTCTTACTACAACCAAATAACGAGTTTTGGTTGACAATTGATCATCTCTGTCTGCTGAAGAAATAACCTTGGGTGGCAGTAATAACAGGCAGATTAGGGGTATTATGCGAAGGTGAATATCACAATTTATTTAGCCATAGATACGTTTAAGGAGTCCCTAGTAATTTTACAGTTGTTGATGTTTGGTAAACATAAGTGAAAAAGTACGGTTCGTTATTTATTTTTTACGTCCCTGTGTCATATGAATTGACACAACTCGGTTTACATTCCTACAAATTTTTTAATTTACCTATGGAGGATTAAAATTTAATTAAAGACAAACAACAGTTGAAATTGCCCTCAGAAGATTAGTTTGTACGGATTGTGTAGAATCGTCTTCTGATTCATTGAGTTAAACGTGCTATTATATCTCGATCTTGTTGCTTTGTTATTTATACCAATGTTTTACTTTTGATACAAAATGAGATCGAAGTGCGTCCCACGACTGGCAGTTAGAAATGCAACAAACCAATTTTTCTTCTTTAGATATTATACTTGCGTAATATTTTGAATTTCATAGTCACTATACTATTATTCTTGGATTGTTATGTTTATAGGATCTTCATTCAGAGGTTGAATTCCTCCAAAGTATGGCAAGAAATATACACGAACAAGGCCAAGCATTACTCTCAGAAATAACCGACGTAGAAAAAGACGCTGTGATAGAAAAGCTGGAAAGATTACAACGAGACATTGTTGCTCTTGGAGAGATTCCTGTTCTGTTGGTGTCTCAGCCTGGTTACGGAGAACCCCTAGGGGGTGAGGGTGCGTCATCTCTCGTTGGTCCGATGAATGTGCATGACATGGCAGAAAATGGAGATTCTGATTTAGGAGACTCAGAAAGCGGTGTCTCATCGATGGAATCCTTTGAAGTCCCACTTCGCAAAGAAAACGGACGGGCTTCGAACGAAAACGGATTGCAAGAAAACGGCGTTTCAAACTATCACCTTGAAAACGTAGATTTGGACGATAATGAAATTCTTGAAGGCGGGATCTCTGTTTCACCGGACGAGTATCAGCGAATACGAATGAGTAAAAGCGGGGAATCAAACGAGGAAATTATGGCTTCTTTTGAATCTGTCGGTTTGGAAAACGGCTTTCACGCACAGAATGTTAAAGAAATTTTACTTTCTGAGTCACGGAGATCAGAAGTTAACCTGCCCATCCTGACCGTTACAGACGAGAATGGGACACCTGCAGAGGTAGAATTTGCTGAGAACGCGACGGAGAAAAGTCTAGGTAAAGAAGGATTTGGTGATCAGGCGGGTGACTTCTTCTTTGATGATTTTGATGTCTATTATGGAGATCGCCCTTCGGTAGCTGTTGATAATATAGACGAGGTATCTGAGCGTTACCGCATGGCCAATGAAGAGATTGAAGGAGATCTACCAAAAAGTGATGCTGTTACAAACAAGGAGAGTAATTCGGACTCTTCACTCACAGATGGAGCTGTTGATCTTTCACAAACTGGTGGAAATTCTGGCAGTCATGTGAATGACATTTCAGAAGTTGCACTCACACCGAGAGTTAGTAAATTAAAAGATGATTTTGACATTTCCGATGACTCTGAACTTGAAAAGGACGTTTTGCGACATAGCACTCCTACTGAGCTTGTCGCGACAACCGCGGATAATGTGAACACCACTCCAGATCTATTGGAAAGAACTACTGATTCTACTGAGGTGTTTGCTAATGTTACTGAAACTTGTGTGCCCCCGTTGATTGAGAAGAAAATGAAAGGAGATACCTCTCTTGATAGAGATCTACATGCGGATTCCCAAAATCGTAATTCGACCGCAGACACAATTCCAACGAATCCACGCGACCCGGCTCCTCGATCCGATCTAGAACCAAGTTTTGTGAGTTTGGGGCCAAACGAAGAAATGGATCAACTCGACAAACTACTGAATATCAACGGGAATACCTCCGAGGACGACGTTAGAAACACTGAAGGGGAAAAACCACAAGACAAAATCGCCTCCATTTTATCACAGCGTCGTAAGGCGGAGGAGGCTGAAAGGCTCCGATTTGCAGAGAACTCGGTTAGAGACGCTGACTATGAGCTTTTCACCTCTCGGCCCTTAGACCTTATTGATAGAAGCTCCCCATTAAAGGATCTTGATGAGTCGGAAAATATTCTGCATGAAAACATGTCTTTGGATGCATTTCTTGTGGAGGTTGAAAAGTTATTGGAAAAGTTGCACTCCATTGAGGAACTGATTACGACTGACTTGGAGGATGAGGACAATGTGAAAGATGAGCTGGCTAAGCATGTGGTAATTTCAAGTTTCAAGTTTAATTCTTTTCAGAGTTTGGAGTATGATTAGTACCTTTCCGTGCTTGTGATTGATATTACAACTTTCCTCAAACGATGTGTACACATTTGGGAATACCCCATTTTACAGTTGTTTACTTAGTTGCCAAGCCTTTTACTTGGAGTGAGGCTGAAAACAAGCTTGTTGTGGTAGAGACCAGCATCTAGTTAGCATGATAACAAAGTAATTTACATTTGAAAAGCAGTATCATAACAAGGTCACCTTAGCCTCACTCCTGTTCATAGGCTTGGAAACCAAGCACGCAACTGTAAAATGGACTAGTGCTGTCCTTACCCTATCGCTTCCACTCCTAAAATATTTTGGGCTTTAATTGCATTTTGTATTTTTTTTTTCACATACATGTTTAGCCGCCTGAATTCCAATGTTTGCCCCTTTAAATATTGACGGTGGATGGCGCAGAAATATTCTCCGGTTACTGCACTGAAATATAAAACACTTGTGCTTATATTTATTCCCGCCTTCACGTTATTCTTTTTTTTTTCTTTTTCTTTTTTTTTTATTTTTAGGCTCTGTGTGTTCTTATGTCGAAGCAACAAGATCGTGTTGATCAAATGAACATATTGTCTAACAGTTTCCTTCATGGTAGTGCCAGTATGAATATCATTCTTGAAGAGCGACTTCGAGAGATAAACGCTCTTTGGAAAGAGGTTCAAATGCGGGCGTCATCGAAGCAAGAAGTTCTAGAACGCTGCGTCCAAGAGCAAACGCAGAACTTAGAGAGCACTCGACAGAAAGAAGTGACCGCGTTCACTGAAAACTTCTCATTTTTGAGGTCGCTTTATCTAACTGTCAACTGCTGCGATGAAGATTGTGATAGTAGGCGGGCTGATGCTCTTGAAGTAGAGACGCTTGAAGAGGTTTACGATCAGGAACTAAGTAATCAAATTGAACTTCATGAATTGTTCGAGGAATTGGCGTCCTTGGAGGAATGTGCTGTGTCCGAATTGGTAGTTGAAGGTGATTTAACGAAGTACCAGGAGCAGCTGACACGATTACAGGTGGGTGTAAATCAACTTTGTCTACTCATGATATTTTCTTTGCTTAGCAATGTTTTGGCATTGTTTGGAGAGACATAAGGTCTCTTACTGCGAGGGTGAAGAGTTGAATTCATCGGCGCACCAGGTGTTTATCCCTGTAATTGGGTGGTCTGTAAATGGGTGGTTATTTATGGAGAACTTCACGTGTGTTTATTCCTCAACTCCTGTTCCCTCAAACAGTTTTGCGAATACCAATGTAGGTTTGTTTTTCTTATTTATCATAAAGGAACTCATAGTGAACCTTACGCAATTAAAGCATAAGTTGGATGGCGTCTCGCGACGATTGTCTTCATCTACACCTAAAGACGAAAATCTCCGGCAGCAAGTTTCGGACCTTAACAGTTTAATGAAAGGCGTTATCAAGCTAGTCCTGTCCAAACAACAACACCTGCGGTCAGCAGTGGAAAAGATGGTGAAAGTTGAGACATCGTTACTGAATAGAAGAGATTTCGAAGCGAAGCTTCAGGAATGGTCACAGCTTTTGGGTGAAATGGAAAACTTTGTGGAACACTTTGGGCCTTTTAACGAGGATGACAAAGATTTGGAGTTTCTTTACTTCGAGGTAACAAAGTGCAAAGTTAAATTGGGGCAATTGTTTTGTTGCAATGACTACTTAAATGTCACTGTTTCTTCTGCGTTGAATTCCCGATCTAAATAGAAAATCGTGTCTTTTTTATGTACAGAAACCTATCACGGGGTAAAATGATTGCTAGCAAGTCAAATATCATGGAAAGTTCTCTCCTCATCAAAATATATTCCAGAACTTCAAGAAATTTAAATAGCCTGACCTATGGAAATATTATTGTTGGTTTACGGTTGGTTGTGGTCACCGTTTGTTTGCAATGCATCGTGGCTACATCATGACTTTGGAGTATAGTATTTCTTTAAAAGGAAGAATCTTTTATTTACACAAAAATGATCAAAAACCCTCGAAAAAGGAAACACATGTATAGAGACCCACAAAATCCTCGTGATGTAATTACAATTTTTTGGGCCTAAGAGAACTCTAAACCAAGGTAATTGGAATTCAACAACTCTTTTTTTTTTTGCATTTTGAATGCAAACATACCACAATATCTTGTACAGAAGCTTAATGTTGCTTAAGACTAAAGTAGAGTAGACCTAAGCTGCCGTGTAGAGTCAACCGATTTTTCTCCTTGTGTTCATAATTTCACAGTTCTTGCAGAGTCACGCGGTAATCCAAGAGTCCCTTCATGACTTTTTAAACAAAGAGTCCTCTGGAGGCGCCAGTCCTCACAAGAAGGCACGTCTCGCTGAACTGAATAAACGCTGGAGCAGAATACGCACCATTCTGCAAAATCGAGAGAGGAAATTAAAGGCTTTAGGTATGTTAATCTCCGAGGTGAAGACCCCTCCGAGACAACCTCTACAGGACGCTATCGTTCCTGAGAAGGAGGAAGTAGTTTTGGATTCACCGCCCAGAGAAATGAAAACGCCAGAGGCTAATGACCCAAGGGTCACTACCCCACGGAGCAAATCTACTTCTCCCGCCCGGGAAATAAAGACGCCCCCAAGCGTGGAAAAGAAGTCTCCAAGGACAAAAAGGAAACAATACGAAGAAGAATTGCGGGAATTTTCCGTGTGGTTGACAAGTCAAGAGAAAGCATTTCATGATCTCGTTGGTGATGAGAGTTTGCCGCCTACAATGGAAGCTTTAAAGGGAAGACTGCAGCAGTTCCAGGTAATCGAACGTAGAAGGAAGTTGTACTTTAATAATTGATTTCTTTTCTTGGTTAGAATATTTAAAGCAAAAAAAACCATGGTGGGTATCCTAGTTTTTAGACACGATACTTACTGGGAAAACAGAAAAAATCATGTTGAAATATTTCGTTGTTTTCGCTTCGTGAATAGTTAGTTTTCTGAGACTGCAAAACTAAAACGGCTGAAAACATTCAAGTTTTACTCTCTTTCTCAAAAGATATCGAGTTATCAGTATCTCTTGTTTTTTTTTTTTTTTTGGTATCATGGGGTCGTTGTTTCTCTACACTCTATTTTAGAAGGAAGTTGAATTAATAAAAAAAGGAGAGACCCGAAAAAAAGGTACTTTTGAGAAATAAGCATGATAAAATTGGTAACATTTCTCAGTTTTCCTGGGTTAAAGTATCCGTGTCTCCCAATTTTAAGTATCGAAAAGAGTTCAAAATTTGATCTCGATTAAAGCATCGCAGCTTTAAAGAAATTAAATGCTCAGGATTGATCTGTTGGGGTACTCAACCCAAACTCAATCTAAGCAACTTTACTGGGGAATCGTGTATTTTCTAGGGCTTTTCCCGAAGCATTCAGAGCCAAAAGTCGAGGGTGGATATGATGCGACACTATGCGACACAAAGCGGAGAACACGTAGATGTTGATGTCGTCGGCCCTAGGTACGAAGATGTTGCGAAGATTGCTGATAGCATGTGCGAAGTTTGCGAGGAGAGCGCCGAGTGGCTAAAGTCGGTATTAATCCAGTGGCATTCTTTTGAGGAGTCCTCGAGAAAGTTCAACTCTTGGTTGGACAACTTATCTCGGAAATCATTTGCTCTCGCGAGAGAAATGCGTGAAGATCATATTGATGCTGTATTGATCAAAATGATGAAGTATCGTGAACTAGATCGAAAACTTACGGAGCGACAGCCGAGTAAGGATGGTTTGGTGTATGAGGCTGAACAGGTTCTTACTGCAACAGGTAAAGGAGAATGTAGATGTATTGTTGGTTGTACTGGATTGGTTGGAAGAACTTTTTGGCAATCAAGTAGAACCATGTGATATCAGCAGAGTATATGTAACATAGCAGTGTAAGAAATGATAAAAATTAAATGAATTGGACGCGTCTATTTTACTACTGATACCAAGTCGAATTGGAATTCTAGTGTGGGTCAAGTCATAGAAAGGGGGTAAACATTCTGAGCAAGAAGGAAACTAACAGCAAATTTAACCCAATTGTGACACCAGCTACCAGAATCCAACACCAGTTATATAGCAGGAGGCGAGAGTTCTTACCTCTACGCTGTCACAGTTCTTCTTGAATTCTCCTCTTTATTATCCTTGTATCCCTTATTTGATTTGTTATCTTCATAGGCAATGCAGATGTCCAGGCTTCTCTTACTCAGTTCCGAGAGAGATGGCGCGCCCTCCGTCAAGAAACCCGTAGCGAGCGACAACGCATGGAACGGCTCCTGCAGCTTTGGCGGGAATATCAGACTGGTGTCGATGAACTGGTCGACTGGCTTATGTCCATACTTAGTCTGATGAGGAACGATGAGATCTGCGATGACAGTTTGGATATGTTAGAGGCGCAGTTGGAACAACTAAGGGTAAGTTATTTCTCTATGGCAACCTCCCGAAGATGTACAATTTTTTTGGCTTTGTTGTTGTCAAAAAAATATTGAGCAGAGCGCTCTTCGAGTGAGTGTCGTATAAACAAAACCAAATTATTTTATCTGATGTTATGCTAACGGGTACAGCTAAAGCGAGTTGTATTCACAAATAGATGAATTACATGTAAGTCATTTTTTTTTTATTTATGAATGAGTTTTGCGCCATTTTCTGCCAAGATCTCAAGGTAAATCACGGACACAGCCTGTTTATTCTGCACTTAAGCGAAAAAGTATTCCTTTAAGTTAGCATGGGCACTTCTTAACCTTTTAACCCCTAGGAGTGACTAGCATCTAAATTCTCCTTACAATATCACCCCCAAATGACACATTCAAGGTAATGAGAATAAAGGAAATGGTCACCAACTAGAGAAGCTCTGGATTATGAAACAAATTCTCATCACCACCTTAGGGAATGTATAGGGAGCAGTATGGAGACTATGCATACTGATGTTAGGGGGGGGGAGGGTTAAGAAATCATTAAAAATGCACGAGGAAACGCAAACCCCTGAAAAGTGCCACCTACTTCACAGCTCTAAGAAATTTCGTTTTAACAAGTCTCTCTGTTCAAAACTAGTGCCACAGTATTCTTTGTCAGGATGAGTTTAGCAAGGGACCTTGCTAGCTTCAATGTGGCCTTCATAAGCAGTTACACACTTGTTTTCTTTCGTTTTATTTAGCATTATCAAAGTGAAGTGGAGCGTCAACGGTCCATCAAAGACAACTTGGATCAAATTGCGTCGCAGTTGGAAGAAACAACTCGTGGACATGCGGAAGATTTGATAGAAAGTCAGTCCCGACTGAACGAGAACTGGTCGGAATTGTGTGCCTTACTTGAGGACCGTGAAAATGAGCTTCAAGGAGCACAAACCGATCTGCTAATCCTGAAGTGCCAAGACGATGTTGAGCAATTGGAGGCGTGGTTTAAAAGCGCCTTGGACACAATCGAGAAGCCAGTTTTGGTTCTCAGCAGCGCCACGTTTGAAGATGCTAAAGAACAGTTAGGGAAATATAGGGTGAGTATCATTAGACCATTTAGTGTTAGCGTGTATTAGGTATTTCATTCGAACACATAAAGCAATCTTGTTGATAAACGTTTACAAAGTAACAGAGGTAGAAGGAACTCAAGAAACATCAGGGTTAAAATTGTTTTTTTATTAACAGTGGCCTGAGAAGTACTTTCATTTCCGTCGTATTTCGTGAATTTTGTTTTGCAAATTGTCTGTCTACGGTAGGTATGTATCATTATCAGTAGCGTTTTGGGATTAAAAAATGAAAATGGCACTGATTATGATTTCTCTATAATTCAGACAATCGAAAAGGAATTCGACAGCAAACGGGAAATTCTGGAATTACTTAACAAGAGGGTAGACCAGTCACTAAACGAGAGGAGAAACGCGTCTGTAAGGAACGTCATCGGAGGATTGCGGCGGCTTAACGCGCAGAAAACACAACTCATGACCTTTTTGTCGGAAAAGGAGAAACAGCTTAAGCAGGCACTCAACCGTTGGGTGGACTTCCAGAAACTTTACAAGGAGCTAAAAAATATCAATGAATGGTTTGAACAAAGAGAAGAGACGCTGAGCAAGTACCAGAGGATTGTGACTCAGAGGGAATTCGAGATCGCTTTGGAAGATGTCAAGGTGGGTAGCTATATTCGTATCTTGATACTGCCAGAGTTCCCTGCACACGCTTTACCATGCTTCAGATGATGAGTCATCCAGAGGAATAGTCCTACCTTCTTGCTGATTGATAAAGGAAACATAGAAAGGATTAAGTTCACAGTCGCGTGGTTCCTTAAGGAAAATTTTAGATTTTTAAGCAAAGGGACCTCGTCGGCATTTGCTTCCGAAGATAACTTGACAAGATAAGATATTATTTTTCTTTGGTAAAATGAATTACGAATCAAGTCTTCCTGGGCAAGGTGCACACAATAGTCATTTCAAAGCAATTTAAACTTGCTTGTTGAAAGCGGTTCGGTATGGTATTGATTTTGCTTGACTTTGCTCAGTGATTGGTCCAGCTTACGCACTCCATACTTTCAGCCAATCATATTCAATACTGAAAACAATCGCCACCGGTCACTCGCTTTTTGAGGCACCCGAAATGAATTTTTTTGCAAGCTCTGAGTGGCAACCGGAATTAATTAAGTTTTTATTTTTCTCGTTACCAAGGCAATGAAAGGATTCTTAGTAACGCAACAAGAGGCCGTGAAGAACGTTGTGAGAGCGGCTGAACGTCTGCGTGGAGATACCGCTTTCGACCAGGAGGAAGTACAAGAGACTATTAAAACAGTTCAGGAGAGATGGTCCGAACTGACTACTAAAGTTGACGAATATGAGGTGTGGCTGGAAAGTTCTGTACAGGCATGTAAACAGTACGAAGCTTCTATTGAGTACATCAAGAACGTACTGGGCGATACCGAAGGGATATTGGAAAGAACAAACGATGGAAGTTTTCAAGAACTGAAGGCACAAATCGAACAGCTACAAGTAAGAAAATTTGTAACTTGTTTACGGCTTCCTAACTATTCTTTGTTAGCTATGTACGATTAACAACTGAATTCGTACAACTGTGACACAACCTTGATACTTAACAAATATGTAATGAAACTAAACGGTTAACACAGCCAGACCAAGGGAACTGAAATATCCCAGAGAAGCATGCAAGCACTTGCAGCTACAGTATACTCGAAAGAAAAGATGAGTTTTTTGTTCTTGTGTCGTTTTTACGTGTGTGGGCATTGTTATCATGAAGATCAAAGGATGTGATTATTTGTCATATCGTAGCTTTGCCACAGTCTTTCTGGAAATTCACCCTAAAAACATATGTGACGACAATTAAATACCTTTTCAGCGTCTTAAAAAATAACTCTATTAATTTGGGTTCGGTATCAACACTGCTAACGAACAATTCGTTTCTTTCAGCAAGCGTACCAAAAGCATTGTCATATGTTGATTCGAGAGAGTTCTTTGCTCCAAATAAAAGACGGAAATTTGCGTTAACACTTGCGAATATTACAGGAGCAAAATATTTGTCGTAAGGTCAGGTTGAAGTCATATGCAGGGGCTCTCCAGTTTCAGACTGGCGATTTCCTCCAATTGACGCAACCTCTTGAGCAGATTCGTTGTGAAGATGAAGATTTTTTAATGACTTTTTGACTTTTCCTTAAAGGCATTGCGAGTTGACATTGGGGAAATCAGTGGACGAGTGAGCGAAGTAACCGAATTAGCGACAGACTGGGCACAAAACAGTGAGCCTTCGGCGTCGCAACGCCTGACGAATGAAATCACGTCACTGACAGATCGTCATGGCTCAGTATCTTCTCGTCTTATCAAGAAAGAAAAGGAACTGGAAGACGTTTTGTTGAAGTGGCAGAGGTTTGAGACATCGTGCGCGGACATCCTTGCATGGATCGAGAGTCAAACAGCTGTGCTGAATGAGTCTGTTACAGTAGACGTGTCACTCACCGAACAGTTAGAACAGCTGGCTATTTGTCAAGTAGGGAAAATTCAACTTATTTTTGAAATAACCTTTTAAGCTCTCGAGATTGATAATGCAAATAAATGCAAACAATTAAGCCTAGTGAATGATACTTTAAAACAAAGAAACCCCCGCTAAGGTAAACTCCCCTCTCTATGAAACAGAAAAAAGGAGTCAAGAAAATTGACTTTCACAAATGCAATGCTCCATGAGAAAATAATTTCCTTAAGTCTTCAGTGCATTCGATTTTTTTTTCCTTTCTCAAATGTTCTGGGGAGGCTTCCTTCACCTTCGATGGCCTGTTCTTCATACCTTTACGTTGGCGCACGAAGTTAGCCTTGGCCAATCAACGCCAACAAACAATCTGTCTTTCAGAGAAAGAATTAATTTTATATAGAACTAATGTTTCCTATGCCCTTGATTGATTTTAGCAAGTGCGGCAGGATTTGGAACTTCACCGTGATTGGCTGACATCGATTAACACAATGGCAGACTCACTGAGAGAAAAGATCCAATCTGGAGCCAATCACATCACCCCGCTTAGGAATGAAGTCAATCAGTCATTTTCCTCGTTTGAAGAACAGCTTCGAACCAAACACGAGCAGTGCGTATTATTATTACTATTATTATTATTATTATTATTATTATTATCATTTTTACTATTTTTATGTTATGATTATTATTTCTAAATGCCACCTCTACTTTTCTATCTTAAGAAAAAAGCTTGATTATTACTAGTGCTATGATAACAAAATAAATCAGCAAATGCGTTTACAAGATCGAAAAACACGGCGATAAACCGTTTAAGTAAGGACGACAACCAGATGAACCTAAGCCACATACGGCCACATCTTCTCTGTTCTTATATATCCAGTTGCCCCTCCCCCTCCATGTACGCTCACTAAAACAAGGTTTGAGGAATGTTCCTTTTTTTATCCATACTTTATCTGCGTCAGATTTTATTCAGTAAGTATTCATCACTCTTCTTTCGATCCCATTCACAGGATTGCGTTAGCCACGCGCAGCTTCACGCAACTACAAGAGTCGGTTAACAGCCTTATCACTTGGCTTGATGACGCTGAAACAAGAGCCGTAAACGAGAGAGATTTGGAAAATTCTGAGAAACTGGAGCTACAAGAGGTGAGATTGCCTTACTCCTGCTCAAAAACTCTGTGATCTCACAAATTTCTTTTAATTCCACTTCTTGAATAATTTAAGAAACCAGGAAAAAGCAATAAAATAAGGAAAAGGGAAGAAGTTGAACTTCTATGATACCCATGTGTGTGGGTTGTTGACAGCTACCAAAATAATATTTCAATGTTTCAAATGTAGAATTCGCCTTCTTTCAAGGTCTTAGAATAAGTAAAATAATACTGATCCTTTACTAATGAAAGGGGCCTATGTCATGATAGTCTTTTGAGCTACAAAAAAGAAAATACAGAGATGTACTTACAAATCTGAACTTTTTAAATTTTCTTGGTTTGATTAGGAACTTTTGAAAGATCTCGACGAATCGAATCATAGACTGGAGTCCTTGAACAACGGCATCGATGATATGATAAATGGAACTCACCAGAAAGAATTTCAAGAGATGAAAGATCAGGTAGCACAGCTTGAAGAACGCTGGGATCAATTCAGAAGGAAACTCTCGTCTTCTATTGAAGATAACAAACGGGCGATCAGGAGACAAGTGGAATTTGATCAAGAACACCAGAAAATTTGTGCAGTCCTACAAAATGTTCTGCAAGGAACGGAGAATTCGAGCCTTGATCAGACAGATGTGGCTGTGAATCATGATCGTGTAGAGGTGGGTATTTTATCTGTCCATATTCTGCTACTACTGCTGTCGTCGTTGTTATTGTTATTGCTATTTATAATTAATATTTTCGTTGATTCAGACGTTTATGTTCACTTGTCCCAGTATTGGAAGCAAGTTAAGGATATTCTCCGAGTTTTCAAGTTTTAATCCCTTTTCCGTTTTGGTTTATTGTTTTTTTATTCTTGTTTTATTGTTTAGTTTTTTTGTGGTTTTTGCCGTCATTGTTGTTATCATTATGATTTGCTGGTTAGCAAAGATCGTAGGCTTCATGCAGTTGCTTGTATTTTAATTTCTTCAGTCGAACGTCACTTTTTTATTTACTTACTTTGTTTTGTCTTTTTGTGAAGGATTTCCAATCCAACTTCGAAAGATACCGTGTGGATTTCGACTCTCTGCTTCGTCAGTCAGAAGATCTTGATCAAGATGCGCACACAGGGAGTAATTACAAGACACGCCTTGATGATAACATGTCGCGCGTTCGTCAGTTATGGAGCTCTGTGCTGAAGAGAGCAGATGAACACAAAGAGCAAGTTGGTCGGCAGAATGAAAGGTTGAAAGAATTTCAAGGTCTGAGTTCAGCGTTGATAAAGTGGATGGATGGAATTGAAACGCACAGCGGATTCACAGTTCCATCGTCTGCGAGCATTCAACAGATGAAGGTCCACTTTGAACATGTTAAGGTAATAATGTTGAAAAACAAATCTTCAAGTTCATTATTTGGAATTCATACCAAACTTTGCCACACTTCTCCCTTTTTTTTACTCATTTTTTCATACCCCTCAGGCTTTTGCTCCCAGGACAAACAAATAGATCGTAATGAAATAAAATAAGACTGTTATTTTAACTTTAAGCTGATAACAGGTAACAAAATTATCCCATAAGGTCAACTACAATTAAGGAAATTTCTGATTTTTTTTTTAATTGCATTTCACTTCCGAGGATCATTCCGTTACCTCTCTAGCGCTATTCTGTTTTAGCAACCCTTAATGTTTACCCTATACTGAATGGAAATAACCACGACGCCAAATAACTACTGGATATGTCATGAAGTAATTATCAGCGGCATAACGTACATAGTCAGAGAAAAGTAGTGAACTCTATCTGGATACCATCCCTCTACTCTTGTTTGCTGGCTCAGCGCGTCATCGTTCTTAACACTTAAAGTGAGAGTATGAAAATAGGTGTTATAGTTTTGCCAGGAATAGTTGATTTTTTCTACTAGATGTGCCAAAAAGAGATCCATGCTCACAGACCGGAGTACAACAACTTCTGCTCTACTGGTCAGCGAATAATCGAAGAAGCACCAGGAAATTTAGGTAACAAAGCCACCAGTGAACTCGACAAGGTAACGAGGCAATGGGTAATGATAACAAATCGTGTGACAGGCAACCAGCAGCAATTGGAGCTTTCACTAAAAGATTGGCAGGAGTACACGTCACTCAGTGAGAACCTGATGGTGTGGTTGAGGGAGAAGGAAAAAATACTTAGAGCGCAGTCCAAGGCCCTAACGGTTCGTGACGTTGAGAGGGAGCTAGGCACCATGAAGGTACCTTGCTTCTTAGTGTTATATTTTTCGATTGAACGTTGATGCGTATTTCGACATGCGTTTTCAGTTTGCTCTGGTGAAAAGAAAACAAGCTTAATCTTGACAGAACCTATCAGTGAAAGCGAATTTCGAACTAGTACTTCTAATTGTATAAAACAAAGAACATATGAATTTCAGTGACCAGTCAAACTGAGGGAAATAGTAGATGCTATCAGCAGTGTATTACTTGGAGGAAGTTCCCCTCATACTCCACCGATGATCGAGCGTTTTCTTGGACCAACCTTATCTCTCATATCAGTCGTGTGGAAAATTTCCATCTATTTATTATTTATTTATTTATTGGCAACATCATACATTAATTCCAATATATAAATTATCTAACAAAAAATTACTTACAGCGCATAACTTACTAAGAAACTTCCTCGCAGACTCCGAGTGCCAGTTTAAACGATAGGTGAAATTATCTCGCTCTGTCCCTTTTTTGAAATGCAGGTTGTCAGGGAAACCAACACTCTGTTGGTGAGAAAGGTCATAGGAAAGGCTGCATCAATAATTTATCACAAATACCGAGCGCGGACGGTGGATTCTTGATGGATATGAACGTATTTCTTTATTAGCTTTTTTTTTATTCTGTTAGTCCTATGATCTGAATACCCCTTCTAGTTGCGAAAATTTTTCTTTGCAAGAGAATTTGATGTTTCTTCGGGATAGCTTTAGCTGATGAATCTGCATAATATCCTTACATGTTTGCTGTATGATTAAATGATGTTGTGAAGAGCAGCTATAAGTAAATATTTATTTGGGAGTTAAAGGATAAGTAAGTTTGCGGTTAAAAATTCTATTTACCATCCATAGGCTATCGCTGGAGAGATCGATGAACGGAAACCTCAGCTGGATAAAATCGCCTGGCGGGCGGAGGAGCTTTCGAAATCAACGGACCAATACGACTCAGAACGGATCAAGAAACAAGTTTCCTCCATGACCACCCTATGGGGAAGCGTTTGTCACCTGTTGTCAAGTTCCATGCAGTCCTTGGCTGAGATCATAAGACATTTCCAACTGTTTAGTCAACTACATGGATCCCTCTCTGATTGGTTGGTTAATGTTGAGTCGTCGGTAACACGTGATCTTGAAGAGTCGTTTCTCAGTATACCGGATGATCAAGGAGATACTGTCTTTCAGGTTTGATGTTTTAGATCTTTGGCTTGTTTGTCTGTTTGTCTGCACCGTTGATAATGTCGCAGATTCCAGTCGGAAACATATTTACTTGCATGCATGTAGTGGTTGTGTAGTTATTTTTCTTCAAAATGTTATTCGGTATACTTTTTTATTACGCAGGGATATTATTTCAAAAAGCTTTAATTAACACTTTTGGAGCTGTATCCACCTTTTTGTCACCACAGAAATCACCTAAGGAAAGCTCTTCAAGAGAAACATGGTGAAACTGTGGCATATTTCCTTCGCATGGAAGTTAACCGTCGTATTTATTTTCACGCAGGTTTATGTAGCTGACATAGAAGGTCACGAGAACACTAGGTCGACTCTGAACGAAAGTGCGTACTACGTCATTAGCAAGGCGGGTGGTACGCCTTACGCAGGTGCAGTTGCTGAGAAACAGAAACACCTGAATGACCGTTGGCGCGCTTTGTGTCAGCAGTTGGGAATCACATACAAGAAGGCAGAGGAAACTAGATACGGATTGAAACTATTGGAGATTCAACTGAAGCAACTAAATACATGGATGGCCGAGGTGGAGACGAAATTGAGGGAGTTTTCTGTCGTGGGCTCGTGTATTCTTCCTGAGCTTCAAAGGAAAGTGAAGGAAATGAAGGTAATTATCAAAATGTCGGAACACACCTTTTCTCTGTTCTTGCTGATCGTCATTTCATTGTGTCGTTCATTTAATACTCACTCCTTTGTATTCCGAAAACAAGCTGAAATGAAGTCGTATTTGAACTAGTACAATTTTGGCAGGCGGTACGGTTTAAAAACTTGTGAGAAGTTTTTCCTTCCCATACTTTTCAAGAAGTTTTCGCTTGGCAACCTTTCTATCGCAGTGCAGTTGTAAATTTGATTGTTTTGGCATGTTTTCGTTTGGCAATATGAAAGAGGGAACTACCGCAGGGAAATTTCTCTTCGACAATTGTTACCTTGTGCGGAACATGCCAAGTTTTGAACACCAATGCTTGTCACGGAAAAACGTTTTTTAGGGGACAAAATTTGCCCAAAACTTGGCAAGTCAGGTTGAAACGTAGTGACTTGACCAACACACTTATCATAGAACTTTTGAGGGGCTTGAATGAAATTCCACTTTATTGTGTAGTACGTGTAAAGGTAAACTTGTGCTTTTAAGGGAAACATGTCAGCTTAAAATCTGACCAACTGACCTGAGTTCACTTAAGGATGTGCTAATGAACTGTTTATGTGAATCTAGGATACTGAATCAGATGTAGAGCGACGCGCCGTTGACGTACAAACGGTTCTTCGATTGTGCGAGGTATTCTTTAAGTGAAGAAGCATTTATTATTCAGTAATAACTTTTATCATATAAACTACGGTGTTACTCATGGAGTTTACTACACTCTTTTTTTAAGTACACTTGTGTACTTTCTTGTTTTGATGTTAATTTTTCTCTGGCCTTGAATATTTAATTTCGGTCGCCACTATTACATTTGTAAATTTTTGCTAATCCACTCGATTAATCAGGAAGCCTATTCGGCGGCGTGACTCATTCGCAAGTGTTCGGATATTTCTATAAGATGACAAGGATCAGCATTTCACCTTTACACCCTTAAATAATATTTCATATTCTCCACTCTGTTTTCTCTACTTTTTCTATGGTAATGACAAAGAGAATGTGTTTGACAATCAGGAGCTTCTTAAGTTGGGGATCATTTCCTTTATTCTCATGCCCTGTAAATTTTATTAGAGAGTGATGCTGTGAGGAAAAATAAGAAGTCAGTCACAGTTAGGGATTAAAGAATTAACAACAATGTCGGTGATTTATAACAAAATGTATGTCTGATTCATTTCTAGAAACTTCGCCGGGATCGCATGGCGTGCCCTTCAGAAGAGGATCGTCAAAGTCTGCAAAGGACTAAGGAGAGTTTTGAAAACCGCTGGATAAATGTTCGTCGCACTGTCTCAGCGAAGAGAAGGCAAGCGGAAGAAAGAATGGTGCTGTGCAGAGAGTTTTGGAACGAGTACGAGAAGTTTGTGGAGTGGATTGACGAGACGGAAACCGCTGTCAAGAAATCCGAGGCAGCAATGTCATCAGACTTGGAGGTCTCAAAGAGTAAATTGAAAAGATTTGAGGTGAGGCTGACCTAATAGTTGGAATCCTGATTATTCTGCACGATTATAATCAGCCATTTTTTTTTAGCTCGGTTTTTTTTGGGGGGGAAGATTTTGACCCGACTTAGAGTGTCCATTGTTTTGAAACTTATCATTTCTACGACAAATTAGGATACGCAAATAATTCTGTCTCTGATTTTCCTCTAGGAGTTTCTGGAAGACATAAACTCTCATCGTTCGCAGCTGGAACGTATCATCAAGCGGAGTAAATATCTGCAGCTGGAAGCCAATACTACTTCTGCTTCCGATATCAGACTTGGAGTGGAGTCAATACAGAGCCGGTGGGGAGCGATTCGTAGTCGCGTAGAAAATCTTGTCCACCGCCACAGCAAGTTGTCAGATAAAGCGGAGAAATTCGAGGTTCTTCGTCAAGAGGTGTACAGCTTTTTAACAGAAGCGGAACTCAAGCTGATTACCCTCGATCCTTATACTTCAGAGGTGGAACCAAGAGTTCAGCTGGAGAAACTTAAGGTACTAAGGCTCTGTTAACCCTTTAGCTTCCAGAAGTGATTGACAAGTAACTTCTCCTTACAATATCCATAGAGCTGACGCTTGGTTCCGAATGTCATACAGAGCTGTGTATTAGCTCGTCCTGACTTTGACGTCATTTGCTGAATAATAGATCTTGCATAGCTTCAAAAATCCGAACGCGGGCTTTCTAAAAATGAGAAGAATGTACTAGACATCATGATCCATGTTTTTATCTCAAGTTGACATTTATTCCCTCTCAGGGCTTACAAAGACTCATCAATATGAACTATGCGAAGCTTAAAACTTTGCTTCAAGAAGGAAAAGCCATGCGAGAGTATTGTTCACCGTCGGAATTCCAACCAGTACAACAGACGATGGACGAACTTAACTCCAGATGGCAACAGGTACCGTTTAAATCTTGATCAGGGCTGTCACTAATTTTGAACATGGAAGGTGCATAAGAAGAAGAAGGCGGTCGACGGTGCTGAGTAACGTTCGCGCATTGTCACAAATACGCTTATAAATCCGCAGCAACAGATACGTTGATAAGTATGGGGGTAATTTTTAAAATGTCGAAATCCTTGATATCCCTCATCCATTAAGACATCTATTAAGCATACTTAAACATACTACTGTTGAGGACTGTCCAGCTCTCGTATCGATGTTGTTGTAGCCCAACCTACCCTAAAGTATTGTCTCATTGGATTGTCATTTCTGTAACAAATATGGTTTTTAATTCTCTCTATTTGTGTTTGTTCAGGCCCTCCACTGCTGCATGACGTGGATCTTGGATCTAGCAATTCCCAGTCCTCGCTCCAGTGCTGCGGCAGCAGCTGAAACGAATTAATTCGTCCCGGAATAACATGTTCAATGTTTGTGAGTTTTGACTTTAATTGTCCTTTTTGAAATCTTGGAAAAGATGGCAGACAATGATTTCCCCGCTAAACTCCACCTCGTTTGTGCCTTTTTATTTTTCTTGAGCGTGACATTGAGCTCTTTCTGTACCCCGCACAGTACCCCTCTACTCTAACTTAGGATAATCAATGGGTACTGGTGAACTTTCGGGAAACTTGACGAAACTGCTGGAGGGCGGGAAAGAGGGTAGGGGGGATTAAACCGAACGCCATCCAGGAAGGTTCTTCGCAATGCGATTTTGCGGAAACCGGAATACTCTCTTTCCATTTTTAGCCACTAAGCTTGTGCGAGTTAGTATGTTTTTGGAATCATTTGTCGTGTGAGACCATAATCATGCTACCCGTCTTGAGATATTTCTTGTTATAAAATTAATGAGATTAAACGTGCGCCCTTCTAGGTTGATAGCTTTGTTTTGATTGGAGAATAGTCGCTCTGTTGCGAGGCGTAAGATCCACGCCCATTTATAAAAGGCCTGGGGGTTGGGAAAACCCGTAACAGATATGCGAACCCTCGAGTGTGGGTCGCGTGGGGGTTTGGAAAACCCGTGACAGATATGCGAACCCTCGAGTGCGGGTCGTGTTTGCATAACTATCGTTAATTCTTGCTACAACTCAGCTGATTAGTTGAAGCTATCTGAAGGCAGAAAAAATCATGTGGCTGAAATCTTTTTCACAAGCAGCATCCACGATGATTTGCTGCCGGCCAAAGGAAGCTGAGCTGTACTGAATTTTTTTTCTCTCTTTTGTTTTAGGTTATACTTGCAATTAAAGGAAAAAGGTCATGATTATCTCCGTTTGGAAAGTACTTTTTATGACTATATTTTTTTCGACGAATGATCTTGTACATAGAGATCAATACTTGGTTTATAATTGTGTATATAAACTCCCTCCCCCCCCCCCCTACTCACGCAATACGTTGACAACACTTTGTTATTTCTACGACTGGCCATTTCTATACAGCAATGTGCTTGTTAGGTTATCTTAGAGTTTTTAAAGGATATTCATATTATTATTTTCAGTGTATTCGGCTCGGCTTTAATCAGAGGTAATAGATTTTCTTCCTTCACTGAACGAGTGTAGGTGAAGTATTTTTACAGGACTCTGTACTTAATATGACATAGTGTCCTCAGATACGTGTATATTAGTTAATAGTTTAAGAAATGCAAAGTTATTTTTATAGACTTGTCTAAAATATTGTTGACTCAGAAGAGTAACCTTTATATCAAACGATGTTTGTTCATTAAAGACACAAGAGACTAGTATTTGTTTGCAATGTGCCTTTTGCTGCGTCAATTATTCAGCTTAAATTATTGGGGACTGCTAAAGCCCTCTTCCACATTCCAGAGACTTTTAGAAAACAATAACGACTTTGCGTCAACACTTCCATTGTAAAATGATTGAATCTTCAAACTATCATATCTTGAGCATAAAATCTCGCGGGTCGTTAAGTGTGCGCGAAGATTTTTTCCAAGGTTAGACTAATCCAGGGTCAGGCTGAGTACAGGCTTCACCAAATAAACAAATTTCAATATAAAACTTTGGGGCCCTGTTTACCGAGTGCTTTGAGGAGCTACGTGTTTTTTGTACATGATTATTCGCTTTTTTTGATCGAATCCATAGGTAACGAAATGCAACGGGTTAAATGAACTTACGTCTGAGACCACTTGTAAACCAAATAATAAATTTTGACGGTTAATTTGCATATTGTAGATAAAACTATAATTTTGGATCAAAAGCCTAAGAACTGAATGCTGCAGAAATACTTAACAGATTTTCACTTTAGAGTGAATAGTTCTTCATCGCCTGAAGAAGATTAGCAGTCGAAAGTGACCACATAGTGAGAAACGGTTACATTTCTCTTATGAAAGTGTTATTTACCGCGATGACTTACAAAAACGTATTTTACTTTATAAGCGAGTAGTTGTCTGGGATCATCCAAGCTTGTTTTATCGATTAGTATTGGACATGCCTGCATACATTATTTCCATTGTCGACTAATAATGGAAATTCCTTCACATATTATTGAAATTACATTGACGTCTGATGTCATCATCAAACTGATTGTCTGAAACATCGCACAAGTATACATTGATGAATAGATCACTTTATTCTACCTGAAGTACTCATCAAACAGGCAGGTTAAATGAGATACAATGTGTTTGGTGTATGTCGGGGGAAAATGAGATATAGGTATGTTATTTTTATTGTATTCAATTGTTTTGAGATGTTTAGGCTTGGATATACATGAGCACCAGTGTAAGAGAGTGGAGTAGGGTGGAGTGAACGGGCCGCCCAACCATCCTAATTTAGCTGTTAACCAATCAGAAAGCGGTAATCAGACCTAACCCAGTCTGACCGGTTCTGCTCTCTGAAACTTTGCATAGTGACAGACTTGCGAGTTATCGAAAATGGCGGACATATCTTTTGAGCGACACCGTCAAAACTTGTTTTGAGGAGATTACAGTTTAAACTAACGGAAAAAAGATTTTTTAAATATATTATTAAACAACAAAATAAAGAGTGGATCAAAAGAGTTAGAATGATAGATCTTCGCTTTGGATATGGGTGCTGAACATCATTTTGAAATCCTTACAATTGAAAGACAAAGTCACAACTTTCATTATTTGAACCTTGGTAAACTTTGATAAATTGTGCATGAATAAACCAGATCACTACGAAGTCGAAATCTTGATCGAATAAGATGCCATTTACTTTATGAACAAGCAGAAATTTTCGCGTCAGCTGATTTTTAATTTTAAAGTTATTCGTATAGTCAGAAGATTGGCTCGGGAGAATGAGTCGGTAACACTTTGTCCACGACTAGAATAATGAAACCTTTACGCCGTGGTATTGGAGCAAAAGGTGAATTCATAAAAAGTTACCACTAAGAATTTATCCAATAGAGCCTTATTGGGTTGACGGACCTGTCACTAAGTTCTTTACTAAAGCAGAGTTCTAAAATGAATAAGCACAATCTACATCCCTTTCAGTGAAGTTTATTTCAAGAAAGCCAGTCCCTTTAGAGAATTACTCGTACACATAAATATCCCATCGTTCCCTTCAACTCCATTGACATTTCTGTTATCCTTTTTTCTCCTTTTCAGCCCAAAATTTATCTCTTTTCTACACTATCAGTGAATATATGTCCCTTGTTACTTTTCGTTACGGAGGAAGGGCAAAGAGACGCGACAAGGCGCGGCGACGGCGCTTCTTCTTCATTTCCATGATCTCACCATTTTGGTTCACAAATTCTTCATTTGCGTGTGAAGGTGTTGATTCGCATGCCTGTCTCCCGCATCCACATTCCGTGATGATATCCAAGTCGGCCGTTTTTCTCGTTGTTTCATTTCCATTTTTGCAGATCAAATTGATTGTCACAATGGTATTATTAGACGGCTTGCAACACTTGCAGTTTTTACTTCCGTAGCCTTCTGGCAGAGTTTTTGCGATAGTGCTCGACTCACAATTACCTCTGCATTCAGTGAGACTAACCTCGGATTCTGATTCACAGCCGTCAGGGAATTTAAGGATACTTGGCGCCCTATGGCCGAGTTTGCAGATGTTCTCATCGTCTTCCGTTTTTACTATAAAATAAATTAAACATATCGTCTTTATACGAGCCATTATTGTAAACTAAATCAGCGTCCTTTAAAACGTCGGGCCTGCAAAACCACTGTAAAAAAAAAGATTATTTCTAGATTGTTTTAATAGGTTATGAATGATACTACACTGGAAGGTTTGAAAGAGAATGGCACTTCGTTGCCAACAAAACAGTGAATTCGGTTTATATTTTGAGTTGCTGGTTCGAAAGAGAAATCCATGTACACGACCGATCATGTTAATCCCACCCTTTCCCCTCCCCCCCTACTTAGAAATAATTGTATGAAGAATAGAAATACAAACCGCATTGTGGACAGCATTGATCCTTTGATGGTGGTCGTTCGTATCCCTTCAAAGAGGAGAAAATGTTTGTTTTTAATTTTTACTCTAAGCTGCATTTCTCAAACGTGAATGACTTTCGAAATTTTGTCAATGAAACACTTTTTCGTAATGTGGCGCTCTGAAAAACTTAGCTCCCAGCGATATCTACCTTAGTGACCAGCATTAAGACATTTATGTAGAAATGATATGTGTGGTTTGGTTAGGTGCAACTGTAGCACAACATGAACGCAGACCGGTTGATCGGAGGCTTCAGATGATGAATTCGAGCTGGGTTCGGCTAATCAAAAGCTTAACTTTGTTAAATCAAACTAAAGTTACTATTTACTTGGCTTTGAATGTAATGGACTGAAGTAACCATAGTAAACCAACGGTCAGCTACTGCTATAATTGAGACTACTTTTAAAGAGTAGGAATTAAAATCTCGAGCTCCGATACTTGAAGAATATTGTATATTATCGCTGATGGGTGTCGTAATGGACTAGTGGTGGCTAATAATTAAAGCTCTATCTAGGTGTTTAGCCAGGCAACATTTCGACAGATCTACAAACTATCTTGACAAAGTAAAAAATAGAAATGCATTCAATTTTAATAGCAATCCACTTACCTTAGGACACTCAGAACATTCCTTTATGTAGACTTCTATTTGAGCGACTTGGTTGTTTTCAAAGCAATCATTAAAAACCATTTTACATTTGACAGTCTTGCAAGGCCCATCCGTCCAGGTTTCTCCCTCCTATAAGCAAACGAAAAATGCTTTAAAATAAGTTACCAATGCAATCGTAAATTGAAGAAAGTGCTATTCTTGAAAACAGTCAGTCGTGAAACCAATGTATAACACACATTCTTAATGTGTGAGTTTGGTGGGTAAGGATCAGCAGAATCTCAATTTTACGAAGTAACGACTGATACTCCTCTCATAATACCGATTTCACTCCTTTCACCCTTTAACTCCCAGAAGCATTAACTTGTTGCTTCTCTCTGTCACATTCATGCATCACCTAGCACTTTGGTATTAAGAATACTCAAACTTATCAAGTAGATTTTATCGTGATCCAACACAAAATTCTTGTGACTAATTAACAAGGAAATGAGTAGCTGAGTAGCAGCCAGAAGGAGAATTGATCAGATCTTAGGAGAGGGAGGTTGACTCAGTCACGCTTGGCTCAAAAGTTGGTTGAGTATTCGAGAGCCCGATGCTCTTATATCAGCATTATGTATCAGAATGTTGTCATGGATTCACATGTTATGACCACCTGACTAACAAGGAGGTTCATGGAGTATACAGGAACAAATAATCTTTTTCAAAAGTGCGAGAAATATGTGGTAACAGTTATAAAAAGATCGGGATCTCAGTCTCGACTTACGTGATGCTTTTCAGTTTCATTGAATCTATTTGTGTATACACAAATCGGACAGATCGAACCTGGAAGCCAAAGAAAAAGTGAAACAAAATTACTTCCAAAAAGTGTGGGAATTCTGCATTTCAGAAATTGTGACGTGCGTACACGACAAAACTAGACACCTTGAGAGAATTACCTCCTAATTTGTTCAAAAAAGGTCAGTTGTGGTTAGAAAAGAACCTCTTTTTTTGGTATGGGTACTTTTCAATTTTTAATCACAAGTGCAAATGTAGCTAAAGGGGTTTTTAAGGCGGCATGCCGTGACAATGGGATGTGAAAAACATTTAGTTCGATCTAGATTTGTAACATTTCAGCAAGTGTTGTTGCTAAAAAAATAACGCCCCGACAAGAAAGCTTTCACAATAAAAAAGTCGAAAGTTATTTAAAACCATTGATTAACGCGAATAATTTTTCATACATAGGGCTTTAAGCTTTATGAGGTGGGAGGGGGGAGAATTTGAAGGGAAGTGTGATACTCAAGAAAATTCCTCTAAATAAAGATTAACGATTGCTAAAATATTTGAAGCACTTACTACTTGAGACAGATGTCGAAACTGACGAGGATGTAGTCGGTGAGATTGAAGAAGAAATTGAGGAGCTAATACTCGAGCTGCGAGGAGACAATTACATCAAACTGTTAAAAGCTATTTCTTTCAAAGCATAACTAAGAATACGTTTGGTTTGTGAGTTTTTGACCACTAAAAATCTGAATAAGTTTCAGGTAACAACGGTTGAAAGAATGAAACGTACCTTGATGACGTACTAAGAGAAGTTGAGGTCGGCGTTTTACTTTATGAAATAAAAAAAAATGAGTTAAGATTATCAAAAGCTGCGTATTTCTTAAATGTTTTCATTTACTGAGTTGCAACAAAAGCTTATGGCGCAGATCACCGATTCCTGTTAAATTCCTCTCCAAGATCACTGCAATTACTCACTGAAGAGAAAGTGAAGGTTCAATATATTACTCCCCTTTAAGCGAGATCGCAGTCGGGTTCATTTTAAACCACAAAGTTCGTTCCCGATAACAAAATAATACTCTAAAGCACCCAAAACAAGCTTTGGGAATCATCATACCTTGACGAGGTCGACAGGCTCGATGAGCTTGAGATTGATGATGAAGTCGACAAAGAACTTGATGTCGAGACAGAGCTAGATGTGGATGCTGAACTTGATGTCGAGGCAGAGCTGGATGTAGAAGCTGAGCTGGATGTCGAAGCAGAGCTGGACGTCGACACTGAGCTCGATGTCGAGACAGAGCTAGATGTGGATGCTGAACTTGATGTCGAGGCAGAGCTGGATGTCGAAGCTGAGCTGGATGTCGAAGCAGAGCTGGACGTCGACACTGAGCTCGATGTCGAAGCAGAGCTGGAAGTTGACACCGACGACGAAGTTGAAACACTCGAAGACGTCGAAGCAGAACTTGATGTAGAGACACTAAAATGTGTCACAATTTATTCAAAATGATGACTGGTTATTTAAAAATCTTTTGAATAAAAAGTAAACTCTCGCTTCATGAAACTATATATCTGAAGGGCAACTTAACTTCATCATAGAATTAGCAAACAAAGAACAAGACAAAGATGTTGAAACTCACGACGGAGTGAAGAAAGGCTACTTTTATACAAAGTTTGAGACAAAAGTCTATATATCCCTTTCGTGATGATTATGTTAAGCCGTAAAAAGAATAATCAAAATAAAATAAACACCTTAAGAGATCCAGGAGAAAGGTCACTAAAATGTCATTCATACCTTGTCGTTGTTGGTGTCGAAACACTCGATGACGTCGATGATGATGTTGACGCAGAACTTGAAGTTGAAGCGCTGATTAAAAAATACAACGTTCACCGATAAATTTATACCATCTACTATAAATTACGAAAAAAAGAATAAAGTAACAGTGATCAAAATAGTCCTCCATAGAATGATGGATAATTTGCTGATACCTTGAAGAGGTTGACACACTTGATGAGGTTGATGCAGAACTTGAAGTCGATACACTAGAGGAGAATTAAACGATCTCAGGCGTCAGAAAGGCAGATAAATACGGCCTTGAAAAACATATAATAATATCTGTTTTTCATAAACATGAAAATTTTTGACCAATCTTCAATACCTTGAGGAAGTTGACACACTTGATGAACTTGACGTGGACACACTGAAAAAGAAAATCGATCAGTTCCTTGTGTAAACTGTACACGCTTAATTCTTTGAAAACTTACCAAAATTTTTACAAACAAAACTTGCTTTGTACGGAGTTTTACAATCATTAGAATGGCGCATAAGAGTTTTTCAATTGCAGGAATAACGAGACCCTCGGCTTATTGCTTGAAAGTGTAAGCGTACGGTCTCGACTTGTGATAAAATGAAATCTTGCGAAACAGAAGACGTCGACACTGACTATGATATTGAAGCGCTTGAGGATGTTGATGCCGACGACGATGTCGAGAATCTCAATGAGGTCGAAATTGATTACGATGTTGAAACGCTAGATGATGTGGACATCGACAACGATGTTGAAGTGCTTGATGATGTTGTTGCCGAAGAAGAAGAGGACGCATTATATCTACACTTCAAGAACTTTAAAAAAGTTTACAGTATATAAATTATTTTATTCCCATCGATGGAATTGTTTACTTCTAAATGCCTAACTTAGATTTTTTTCGATCAAAACTTTAGTTTCAATATCATAATATCATATTATTGAAAACTAAAGAAGATTAAGTCCTTACCTCGTCGTAGTTGGTGTCGAAACAGAGGAGGATGTCGACACTGACGATGATGTTGAAGCGCTTGATGAAGTTGATGCCGATGATGATGTCGAAATGCTCGATGAAGTCGAAATTGACGACGATGTTGACACACTTGAGGAGGTCGACACTGATGATGATGTGGAAGCACTTGATGATGTCGACGCTGATGACGATGTTGAGACAGTTGATGATGTCGACGCTGACGACGATGTAGAAGCACTTGATGATGTCGATGCTGACGATGACGTTGAAACGCTTGATGATGTTGACACAGAACTTGATGTAGAAGCACTTCAAAAAAGCCATGAGAAAATATTAAAGGGAACAGTAACTTTCAAACAAAGCTTCATTTGAAAAGATTAAAAGAACAAATAGGTTAAACTCCTACAATTTATCTCTAGACATAAAAACATTATATAGATATCTGAACATTAACGTCTACAGGCCAGAAATAGACACTTTGACATAAAATTAGAATAACGAATGACGAATAAAAAAAAAGGTTGACTTCGTCCACAGATATTAAAATTAAAGTGATTTGAAACAAAAAAGGTTTCTTCTTAAAAACTAAATGAAAAAAAGTAAAAGGTTGCTTCAAAATATTAATAGTAACCTGTAAGAAGCGGATGTACAAGGTAATGATAACGTAAGGAAGCAAAAGTATAATTTATACCTCGTTGTTGTTGGTGTTGAAACACTCGATGACGTAGACGCCGAAGATGATGTTGACGCAGAACTTGAAGATGAAGCACTGATTGGAAAGTAAAATTCACCAAAATATATAAAGGCAATGATCTAATGGGTCCTCATACTAATAATTATTGACACAATGGATTATTTTCAATTAAAATAAAGATCTAAAGTTTTTTCTGTTCTTCTTACCTTGACGATGTTGAGACACTTGACGAAGTTGACGCAGAACTTGATGTCGACACACTACGGGGAGATAAAAAGATTCCAAGTGTTGAAAAGGCTAGTAGAAATAGTCTATCTTTAAAAAGATTCCAAGTGTTGAAAAGGCTAGTAGAAATAGTCTATCTTTAAAATCTTTAAATCAACCTGATGCAATCTGTGTCTGATGCATTTCAACTTTGAAAAAAAATTTAAATACCTTGAAGAAGTTGACACACTTGATGAACTTGAAGTAGAAACACTGAAATAAAATCACGGATTAAAATTTCAATCAAACCTTGTACGTCTTTCAACAAACCATGATCATTTTGGTTACAGTGAAAAAAGCTTTCAACCTGCCTAGAAGTTGTATGGTATCATCTAAGATATACTAGAAACAAAAGCACACCGGTCAAAGTTTCAATTGTATTGCTACTACCTCGAAATGTGAAAATATTAGTGCGAGTCTCATACGAGATTGAACTGAATCCACGCAGCGCATACCTCGTTGTAGTTGGTGTCGACACAGAAGATGATGTCGACACTGATGATGAAGTTGAAGCGCTCGATGAAGTTGAAGCCGATGACGATGTCGAAATGCTCGATGAAGTGGAAATTGACGACGACGTTGAAACGCTTGATGAAGTCGATACTGACGATGATGTCGAAGCACTTGATGATGTCGACAATGAGGAAGATGTTGAAGCGCTCGATGATGTCGATATTGACGAAGATGTCGAAGCACTTGATGATGTTGATACTGACGACGATGTTGAAGCGCTTGATGATGTTGATGCAGAACTTGATGTAGAGATACTATAAAGAGATTTTAATCATTCTTTAAGAAAAGTCTCTTTCTTAAAAGTTTAATTTAAAAAACCATACTGTCAAAGAAAAAAAAAGATGTCAAGGCTTTAACTACTTCTACTTCTTAACTATAAACGTAAAGAAAATTTATAGATTCTTGGAAACCAAAAATCCAGAATAATGCAGTAGACATCAATGAGTACCGAGTATTTAACTTCAGTAAATAATAGAGATATTAAAAGTGACGTTGATCTCAAAAAAATCATATTTACTCTTACAAAGAAGTTGAAGAGAAAAAAGTTGACATGTTGCATTAAATTAGACTCTGTAAAGCAATATAAAAAACATCAACAATCACCTTGAAGAAGTAGATGCACTAGATGATGACGAAATCGACGATGATGTGGACGCGGAACTCGAAGTAGATACACTAAAAACCAACACGTTTACTTTTACAAGAAGTTAAGGGATATAATCTATGTATCTATTTTTCAATGTCTAAGATAAGTCGAGAACAAAAACATATTCACCTCCGGAAATATTGTCTCAAATATATCATTTATACCTTGTTGTTGTTGGAGTTGAAACACTCGATGAAGTCGACGCCGAGGATGATGTTGTCGCGTAACTTGAGGTTGAAGCGCTGATTATAAAGTAAAACACAACAAAATGTAGGTAATATTTTACAAATAAGGTGCAAAAACAAATTAAAACAAGGACAACATCTACAGCAGTCCACTAACTATACACTAATCAAACTATGGATCGATAAATGATACGATCGACTATTTGCAGTTAACATAACGATCTCACGTGAAACCATCATGGTTTTTCCTACCTTGACGATGTCGAGACACTTGACGAAGTTGATGCAGAACTCGATGTCGACACACTACAAGAAAATTAACAAAATTGAAGTGTTGGAAATTTAAGAAAGGTAGTTAATCGTTACATATTTTAAAGATGTTACCACAATTAAATCTGTGTTTGATGCGCTTTAACTTAAACACAACTTCTAAATACCTTGAGGAAGTTGATACGCTCGACGAACTTGAAGTAGACACACTAAAAAGAAAAACATGGAATAAGATTATGGCTCAGAATGTATACAAACAACTCAGCTTTAGACATAAGTCCTTTAAAAACCCATCCAGGGGGGTTCCTAGGGGTCTTTCAAGAATTATGTTAGACTACAATAATAGTTTGGTTAGAGGGAAAAACTGATTTAGAAAGTGTAAAATATTAACCAACATATAATAGAAACAAGAGCAAGCTGTTTATGGTAATAATTGTATTGCTATTGTCTCGAAATGTGGCGATATGAGATTTGAGTATCATATCGTCCTGTGAGATTTAACTAAATCATAGTGGTGTATACCTCGTTGTAGTTGGTGTTGAGACCGAAGATGATGTCGAAACTGATGATGTTGAAGCGCTTGATGAAGTTGACGCAGACGACGATGTCGAAATGCTTGATGATGTCGAAATTGACGACGATGTTGACACACTTGATGAAGTCGACACTGATGATGATGTTGAAGCACTAGATGATGTCGACGCTGATGACGATGAAGAGACACTTGATGATGTCGACGCTGATGACGATGTAGAAACACTTGATGATGTCGACGCTGACGACGATGTAGAAGCACTTGATGACGTTGATGCTGACGATGACGTTGAAATGCTTGATGATGTTGACACAGAACTTGATGTAGAAGCACTTCAAACAAAGCCATGAGAAAATATTAAAGGAAACAGTAACTTTCAAGCAAGTCTTCACTTGAAAAGATTTAAAGAACAAATGGGTTAAACTCCCACATTTCATCTCGAAGACATGAAAACATTATATAGGTATCTGAACATTAACGTCTATAGGCCAGAAATGGACACTTAGGCACAAAATTAGAGAAAGGACTAACTCACCAGCTTAGGATAAAAAAAAAAGTTGACTTCGTCGACAGGTTTTAAAGAAAAGTGATTTGAAACAAAAAAAGGTTTATCCTTAAAAACAAATATGAAAAAAGTAAAAGGTTGTACCAAAACATTAATAGTAACCCTCTAAGAAGCGGATGTACAAGGTAACGATGACGTCAGGAAGCAAAAATATAATTTATACCTCGTTGTTGTTGGTGTTGAAACACTCGATGATGTAGATGCCGAAGATGATGTGGACGCAGAACTTGAAGTTGAAGCACTGATTGGAAAGTAAAATTCGCCAAAATATATTACGACAGTCCATTAACCACTGAGAAGTGATACTATGGATCATAAACATTACCCAATATCGTAAAAATAAAGGCAATGATCCAATGGGTCCTCATGCAAATAATGATTGACGCAGTGGATTATTCTTTGCTAAACTAAAGATCTAAACCTCTTTCTGTTCTTCTTACCTTGACGATGTTGAGACACTTGACGAAGTGGACGCAGAACTTGATGTCGACACACTACGAGGAAATGAAAAGATTTCAAGGGTCGAAAAGGTAAGTAGAAATAGTCTATCTTTAAAATCTCTAAATCAATCTGATACAATCTGTGTCTGATACACCTTGACTTTGTAAACAAAATGTAAATACCTTGAAGAAGTTGACACACTTGATGAACTTGAGGTAGAGACACTGAAATAAAATCATGAATTAAAATCTCAATCAAACCTTGTACGTCTTTCAACAAACCATGATCAGGAAATCTGAGGGGTTTCTCAACAATTATGATGAGGCATAATATTCTTTTGTTTACAGTGAAAAAAGCTTTCAACCTGCCTAGAAGTTATATGGTATCATCTAAGATATCAAAGAAACAAAAGCATACCGGTCAAAGTTTCAATTGTATTGCTACTACCTCGAAATGTGAAAATATTAGTGCGAGTCTCATACGAGATTGAACTGAATGCATGTAGCGCATACCTCGTTGTAGTTGGTGTCGACACAGAAGATGATGTCGACACTGATGATGAAGTTGAAGCGCTCGATGAAGTTGAAGCCGATGACGATGTCGAAATGCTCGATGAAGTGGAAATTGACGACGACGTTGAAATGCTTGATGAAGTCGATACTGACGATGATGTCGAAGCACTTGATGATGTCGACAATGAGGAAGATGTTGAAGCGCTCGATGATGTCGATATTGACGAAGATGTCGAAGCACTTGATGATGTTGATGCTGACGACGATGTTGAAGCGCTTGATGATGTTGATGCAGAACTTGATGTAGAGACACTACAAAGAGATTTTAATCATTCTTTAAGAAAAGTCTCTTTCTTAAAAGTTTAATTTAAAAAACCATACTGTCAAAGAAAAAAAGATGTCAAGGCTTTAACTACTTCTACTTCTTAACTATAAACGTAATGAAAATTTATAGATTCTTGGAAACCAAAAATCTAAAATAATGCAGTAGACATCAATGAGTACCGAGTATTTAACTTCAGTAAATGATAAAGAGATATTAAAAGTGACGTTGATCTCAAAAAAATCATATTTACTCTTACAAAGAAGTTGAAGAGAAAAAAGTTGACATGTTGCATTAAATTAGACTCTGTAAAACAATATAAAAACATCAACAATCACCTTGAAGAAGTAGATGCACTAGATGATGACGAAATCGACGATGATGTGGACGCGGAACTCGAAGTAGATACACTAAAAACCAACACGTTTACTTTTACAAGAAGTTAAGGGATATAATCTATGTATCTATTTTTCAATGTCTAAGATAAGTCGAGAACAAAAACATATTCACCTCCGGAAATATTGTCTCAAATATATCATTTATACCTTGTTGTTGTTGGAGTTGAAACACTCGATGAAGTCGACGCCGACGATGATGTAGACGCAGAACTTGAAGTTGAAGCGCTGATTATAAAGTAAAACACAACAAAATGTAAGTAATATTTTACATATAAGGCGCAAAAGCTAATTAAAACAAAGGCAACAACTGTAGCAGTCCACTAACTATTGGCTAATAAAACTATGGATCCTTTGCGAAAGACAATAACATTAAATTACAGCAAATGATCCAACGGGTTCTCTGACGAGTGATAAATGACACGATCGATTGTTTTCAGTTAACATAAAGATCTCACGTGAAACCATCATGTTCTTTCCTACCTTGACGATGTTGAGACACTTGACGAAGTTGATGCAGAACTCGATGTCGACACACTACAAGAAAATTAACAAAATTTATGTGTTGGAAAGCCAAGAAAGGTAGTTTATCGTTACATATTTTAAAGATGTTACCACAATTAAATCTGTGTCTAATGCGTTTTAACTTAAACATAAATTCTAAATACCTTGAGGAAGTTGATATACTCGACGAACTTGTAGTAGACACACTAAAATGAAAACATGGAATAAGATTATGGCTCAGAATGTATACAAACAACTCAACTTTGGACATAAGTCATTTAAAAACCCATCCAGGGGGGTTCCTAGGGGTCTTTCAAGAATTATGATAGACTATAATAATAGTTTGGTTACAGGGAAAAACTGATTTAGAAAGTGTACAATACTAACCAACATATGATAGAAACAAGAGCAAGCTGTTTATGGTAATAATTGTATTGCTGTTGTCTCGAAATGTGGCGATATGAGATTTGAGTATCATATCGTCCTGTGAGATTTAACTAAATCATAGTGGCGTATACCTCGTTGTAGTTGGTGTTGAGACCGAAGATGATGTCGACACTGATGATGAAGTTGAAGCGCTTGATGAAGTTGACGCAGACGACGATGTCGAAATGCTTGACGATGTCGAAATTGACGACGATGTGGACACGCTTGATGAAGTCGACACTGATGATGATGTTGAAGCACTAGATGGTGTCGACGCTGATGACGATGTGGAAGCACTTGATGATGTCGACGCTGATGACGATGTAGAAGCACTTGATGATGTCGACGCTGACGACGATGTAGAAGCACTTGATGACGTTGATACTGACGATGACGTTGAAATGCTTGATGATGTTGACACAGAACTTGATGTAGAAGCACTTCAAACAAAGCCATGAGAAAATATTAAAGGAAACAGTAACTTTCAAGCAAGTCTTCACTTGAAAAGATTTAAAAAATAGATAGGTTAAACTCCCACATTTCATCTCGAAGACATCAAAACATTATATAGGTGTCTGAACATTAACGTCTACAGGTCAGAAATGGACACTTAGGCACAAAATTAGAGAAAGGACTAACTCACCAGCTTAGGATAAAAAAAAAGTTGACGTCGTAAACCGGTATTAAAGAAAAGTGATTTGAAACAAAAAAAGGTTTTTATCCTTAAAAACAAATATGAAAAAAGTAAAAGGTTGTATCAAAACATGAATAGTAACCTCTAAGAAGCGGATGTACAAGGTAACGATGACGTCAGGAAGCAAAAATATAATTTATACCTCGTTGTTGTTGGTGTTGAAACACTCGATGATGTAGACGCCGAAGATGATGTGGACGCAGAACTTGAAGTTGAAGCACTGATTGGAAAGTAAAATTCGCCAAAATATATTACAACAGTCTATTAACCACTGAGAAGTGATACTATGGATCATAAACATTACCCAATATCGTAAAAATAAAGGCAATGATCCAATGGGTCCTCATACAAATAATGATTGACGCAATGGATTATTCTTTGCTAAAATAAAGATCTAAACCTCTTTCTGTTCTTCTTACCTTGACGATGTTGAGATACTTGACGAAGTGGACGCAGAACTTGATGTCGACACACTACGAGGAAATGAAAAGATTTCAAGGGTCGAAAAGGTAAGTAGAAATAGTCTATCTTTAAAATCTCTAAATCAATCTGATACAATCTGTGTCTGATACACCTTGACTTCGAAAACAAAATGTAAATACCTTGAAGAAGTTGACACACTTGATGAACTTGAGGTAGAGACACTGAAATAAAATCATGGATTAAAATCTCAATCAAACCTTGTACGTCTTTCAACAACCCACGATCAGGAGATCTGAGGGGTTTTTCAGGAATTATGATAAGACACAATATTCCTTTGTTTACAGTGAAAAAAGCTTTCAACCTGCCTAGAAGTTGTATGATATCATTTAAGATATACTAGAAACATAAGCATACCGGTCAAAGTTTCAATTGTATTGCTACTACCTCGAAATGTGAAAATATTAGTGCGAGTCTCATACGAGATTGAACTGAATGCATGTAGCGCATACCTCGTTGTAGTTGGTGTCGACACAGAAGATGATGTTGACACTGATGATGAAGTTGAAGCGCTCGATGAAGTTGAAGCCGATGACGATGTCGAAATGCTCGATGAAGTGGAAATTGACGACGACGTTGAAATGCTTGATGAAGTCGATACTGACGATGATGTCGAAGCACTTGATGATGTCGACAATGAGGAAGATGTTGAAGCGCTCGATGATGTCGATATTGACGAAGATGTCGAAGCACTTGATGATGTTGATGCTGACGACGATGTTGAAGCGCTTGATGATGTTGATGCAGAACTTGATGTAGAGACACTACAAAGAGATTTTAATCATTCTTTAAGAAAACAGTCTCTTTCTTTAAAGTTTAATTTTAAAAAAACCATCCTGTCAACGGAAAAAGATGTCAGGGCTTTAACTACTTCTACTTCTTAACTATAGACTTTATGATATTTATAAATTCTTCGAAACCAAAAATCCAGAATAATGCAGTAGACATCAATGAGTACTGAGTATTTAACTTCAGTAAATAATAAAGAGATATTAAAAGTGACGTTGATCTCAAAAAAATCATATTTACTCTTACAAAGAAGTTGAAAAGAAAAAAGTTGACATGTTGCATTAAATTAGACTCTGTAAAACAATATAAAAAACATCAACAATCACCTTGAAGAAGTAGATGCACTAGATGATGACGAAATCGACGATGATGTGGACGCGGAACTTGAAGTAGATACACTAAAAACCAACAAGTTTACTTTTACAAGAGGTTAAGGGATATAATCTATGTATCTATAAACATATACACCTCCGGAAATATTGTCTCAAATATATCATTTATACCTTGTTGTTGTTGGAGTAAAACACAACAAGATATAACTAATATTTTACATATAAGGTGCAAAAACTAATTTAAAAAAAGGCAACAACTGCAGCAGTCCACTAACTATTGGCTAATAAAACTATGGATCATTTGCGAAACGCAATAACATTAAATTAAAGCAAATGATCCAACTGGTTCTCCGACCATGATAAATGACACGATCGATTGTTTTCAGTTAACATAACGATCTCACGTGAAACCATCATGTTCTTTCCTACCTTGACGATGTTGAGACACTTGACGAAGTTGATGCAGAACTCGATGTCGACACACTACAAGAAAATTAACAAAATTTATGTGTTGGAAAGCTAAGAAAGGTAGTTAATCGTTACATATTTTAAAGATGTTACCACAATTAAATCTGTGTCCAATGCGCCTTAACTTAAACACAACTTCTAAATACCTTGAGGAAGTTGATACGCTCGACGAACTTGAAGCAAACACACTAAAATGAAAACATGGAATAAGATTATGGGTCAGAATGTATACACAACTTAACTTTAGACATAAGTCCTTTAAAAACCCATCCAGGGGGGTTCCTAGGGGTCTTTCAAGATTGATAGACTATAATAATAGTTTGGTTACAATCAGAATAACAGAAACAAAAATCTTTAATGCTAATTAAGAGAAATGTCCAGCAACGATACCTAGCTACATATTCGAATATGATCAAAAACCACTGGCGAAAGGAGGCGCGTAAGAATGTTCATTGATGAATCTCTTAACTTTGTTTTTAAGAAAAGACCTTTAGAGAAGCCCTCCAGGCAATGTGGATTGAGTTGAGACATCTTTTTAGAACAACAAAATTCTTCCTCCGTGAAGGGTAATATCAAGGCCAAAAAATTAAAAATGAGAGACTATTAACGGTTTTCTTTTAACAGTTTTCTTTCTGATCCGGTACATGCGGATTGGAATACACCTCTTTCTGATGTGCCCGAAAAGCTGTAAATACGAATTCAAGTCATAAAATGTATGTGTAGGTACGGAAGGAAATCTCTCAACTCACCTAGATGTTACTGGAAAAACTATTTCGGAGGATTTCGAAGGAGTGTACGGTGAGGGAAACCTCGTCGATACCTTTGTTTCTGTCTGAGGTTTAAATGAGGTCGACACAGCCTTTGAGGTGGATACACTAAGAAGAAAGCAGCATAGATTAATCGGAATACCAATCCTTTTTAAGAACTGTCATGTCCTTAAAGGAGTACAATATATAAATTGTTAGTGAGACTAACGAAGTCTAAAAGCAAGTTCATTAAGGTAGATGTCAAGGTTGAAGAAGTTGACGCAATTGACAAACTCGAACTAGTGGAAACTCTGAGAAGGGAAATAAAGATTCATATCAGAAAATGGATACAGGGTGTTAAGCACAGCTTAAGTCTCAATATTTTTAAACAAAATATGTGGCAATCATGGGGTTATTCATGTTTACTCTCAGTAAAAATGAGGGCCGATATAACTTTTTCACGACTCCCATAAATTAGTACCGTGGTTTAGTTGGTGACGAAACAGGTGACGTTGAGACTGACGATGATGTCGAGGCGCTTGATGATGTTGATGCCGAAGACGATGTTGAAATACTGGATGAGGTCGAAATTGACGATGATGTTGAAACACTCGATGATGTCGACACTGAGGACGATGTTGAGACACTGGATGATGTCGAAGCTGATGACGACGTTGAAGCACTTGATGATGTAGACGCTGATGATGTTGAGATTGATGATGATGTGGATGCAGAACTTGTTGTAGAAACACTACAACACAAATAAAGTAGTGTAACAAACAGATGAGGATAAAGTTGTTTTCTAACAAAGTCAATACTGAAAGTTCTTTAAGACAATTTTTATACCTGGTCGTCGTTGGTGTTGAAACACTCGACGACGTCGACGCCGAGGAAGATGTTGACACCGAACTTGAGGTTGAAGCGCTGAAAACGATAATTTTAATTAAAATAAATTGGCATTTTAACGGTTTTATGTCGACGGTATAGGAAATAAAACGGAAGAAGGTTTACAGTACTCAAAACGATGCTCTTTACAAACTAAAAGTAAGACAATTTAACATTTAAGTAAGCATAAGAGGTAATGTAAAACAATCGTCTTTCGTTACCTTGACGAAGTTGAGACACTTGACGAGGTGGAAGCTGAACTTGATGTCGACACACTTGTAAAAAATGAATAATAATAATATGGCGTTAGAAAGGCAGCTTTTAGAGTTTCTCTGATTGCCTTTGAAGTTTTGTTCACGGAGTAATTCTGATTTGATAATTACATCTGGGGATCGAGTAAAATTATTTTGATACCTTGATGAAGTTGACACACTTGACGAACTTGAAGTAGACACACTTTAAAGAGGAATAAAAAGTAACATGAGAAAACAACTACAACATATGTAAAGTACCACAACTTGAGTTAATAGAGTTTTTACTGTGCTATGCACTTTAAAAAGTCTTAAGAGTATAATGTTATAGTAAAAAGGCCTAGAAAAAAATATCCATTTTAACACCATGTGAACGTATTTACTTATTTGACAAAGTTTATTCAGTATGGAAATGAAGACCGATGATACTTATGGGAATACTATTATTTAGGACTACTACTTTAGGAAACAAGGATTAGATCAAAATCGTTTCTGTTGTGAGCTCAGTATGGATAAAGTGAACCCAGCTTTTCGATGTAATATTTCTCATGAACGCTTTCCTTGGCTCAGACAACTGAAGTGGTCAAATCTATTAAAAACTGAACAAAATTAAGTCCTTACCTCGTCGTAGTTGGTGTCGAAACAGAAGATGATGTCGACACTGACGATGATGTTGAGGCGCTTGATGAAGTTGATGCCGATGATGATGTCGAAATACTCGATGAAGTCGAGATTGACGATGAGGTTGACACACTTGATGAAGTCGACACTGACGATGATGTAGAAGCACTTGATGATGTCGACGCTGATGACGATGTTGATACACTTGATGATGTTGACACTGACGATGAGGTTGAAGCGCTCGATGATGTTGATGCCGAAGACGACGTGGAAATGCTCGATGAGGTCGAAATTGACGAAGATGTCGAGACACTTGATGATGTCGACACTGACGACGATGTAGAAGCACTAGATGATGATGTCGATGCAGAACTTGATGTAGAGACACTACATAATATTACAGGAAACAGTAACTCTATTGAAAATTTATGTAAAGTCAAAACAAACTTCATTTACACAGAGTAAATGATGACATGGGTTAGATTGCTGCTTTTTAAGTCAAACTGACATCAAAACATCATAGGGGCACTTAAACATTTTTGTCTACAAACCAAAAAAGTTCACTTCGCCAGCCACTGGTGACATACCAACTTGAGTATGTACTAAAAAAGTTGTCAATTTTTGTAAACAGGTATTGAAATCAAAATGATCTGAAACAAAACATGTTTATTCTTATAATAAAATATTTAAGAAGAAAGTAACACGCAGTATTAAAACGAATTCCCTCAAGTCATATCAGAAAAGGGAAAATATCATCAACAGTAACCTTGGAGAAGTGGATGCATTAAATTATGATAATATAATGACTTAGCAGACTCGCGAAAATACAAAAGGAGTTCCTAGAGTGGTCCAGAAACAAGGACTGAAAAATATCTTTTATACCTCGTTGTTGTTGGTGTTGAAACACTCGATGACGTGGACGCCGATGATGATGTTGACGCTGAACTTGAGGTTGAAGCACTGATTTGAAAGTTTAATACACCAAATATATGTCATATTTTACACACAAAATGAAAAAAATATTAATACAAAGGCAATGATTACAACAGTTCACCAACATCTGCCAGATGACACTATGATCATTTGCAATACACAATAAAATGAAAATAAACGCAATCATCCAACCGGTCCTCTTACAAATAATCATTGACACGATTGACTATTTCAGTTATAATAAAGATCTCACGTAAAACCACCATGTTCTTTCTTACCTTGAAGATGTTGAGACGCTTGACGAGGTTGATGCAGAACTTGATGTGGACACACTACAAGTAAATTGACAGATTTTAATCGCTGAATAGGCAAATAAAGTAATTAATCGTTAATTGAATCTATAAGACAAGTTAATACAATTAAGCGTGTCGAACGCACCAAAATTAACAGATTTTAATTGTCGAATAGGCAAATAAAGTAATTAATCATTAAACCTTTTGAACCTGTTTTAAAAAATTACGTGTGTGATGCACCAAAATTTAAAAACAACTCTTAAATACCTTGAGGAAGTTGACACACTTGATGAACTTGAAGTAGACACACTAAAATGGAAACATATTTAAAATCATACATCAGAAAGTCTGAGGGTTTCCTTAGCAATTATGATAAGACATAATATTCTTTTGGTTGCATTTAGAAACGCTTGCATCCTGATTCAGAGGTGGTATGGTGTCAACTAAATATGATAGAAACAAAAGCATACTGGTCAAAGTTTCAATTGTATTGTTACAACCTAAAAAGACGACAATATAAGATTTGAGTCCCATACGAGATTGAGGTGAGTCTATGAAGCGCATACCTCGTTGTAGTTGGTGTCGAGACAGAAGATGATGTCGACACTGATGATGATGTTGAAGCGCTAGATGAAGTTGATGCCGACGATGATGTTGAAGCACTTGATGATGTCGATACTGACGACGATGTTGATACACTTGATGATGTCGATACTGACGACGACGTTGAAGCACTTGATGATGTTGTTACAGAACTTGATGTAGAGACACTACAAAGAGATGTTAATCATTATTTTAGAAAACAGTCACTTTCTTGAAACATCAGTTTCATAATCAACACAAACTTCACTTTCAGAGACAAAGTTTAAATTGTTTCTTTTCGAACTATAAATGTTAAAACAATTTCTACCTTCTTTTAAGCCAGATAGAATAGTGCAGTGGACAAGAGTGAAACTTGTGTCAACACACGTTTAAATGGCACATCTCAAAATAAACATTTTTTCTTTGACAAGGAAAAAGGTGACATGTTGCATTGAATTAGACTCTTGAATGATGAATAAATCAACAGAAAAATCACCTTGAGGAAGTTGATACACTAGATAATGATGATAGCGACAATGATGTGGACGTGGAACTCAAAGTAGATACACTAAAACCCAACAAGTCTACTTTCACAAAAGAATAAGGAGAAGAGTCTATGTATCTTTTTTCCTTTTTCAGTCCAAGTTAAGTCGAGAACAAAAAAATTGGACACCCTCAGAAACATGGTCTGAAGTATATCATTTATACCTTGTTGTTGTTGGAGTTGAAACACTGGATGACGATGATGATGTTGACGCTGAACTTGAAGTGGAAGCGCTGATTACAAAATAAAACACCAGAATATATGTCACATTTACACAATACAAACAGGAAAAGTTGAAACAAAAGCAAGAATTGCAACAAGCCACTAACCACAGACAAATAACTAAGGATCATTTGCGAAACACAAAATAAAAAAGAGGCAATGATTAAACTGGTCCTCTAACGACTGATAAATGACACGATTGACTGTTTTCAGTTAACATAAAGATCTAACATAAAACCATTATTTTCTTTACCTTGACGATGTTGAGACACTTGAAGAGGTTGATGCTGAACTTGATGTGGACACACTGCAAGAAAATTATCGGAGTTAAGTTGCCGAAAAGGCAAATTAAATAGTTAACCGTTTGAACATGGTTAAAAAAATTACATGTGTCTGATGCACCAAAATTTAAAAACAACTCTTAAATACCTTGAGGAAGTTGACACACTTGATGAACTTGAAGTAGACACACTAAAATTAAAACACGGAATAAAACTATCGATAAAACTGTGTATACAAAGCACAACTAAAGTTTAAAACATAAGTCCTTCAAAAAGAAATGGCGGGGAATTCACAAGGGTCTTTCAGCAATAGAGTATAATATCGTTTTGATTACAAGGAGAGATCTGGTCTAGAAAGTGTACAATATCATCCAACATATGAGGGAAACAAGAGCATAAATCTCAAATTATTAATTGCATCGTTATTGTCTCGGAAAGTGGCAATATCAGTCCCAGATCGTCCTACGTTCTTTAATTCAAACATTGCAGTATATACCTCGTTGTAGTTGGTGTTGAGACCGAAGATGATGTCGACACTGATGATGAAGTTGAAGCGCTTGATGAAGTTGATGCAGACGACGATGTCGAAATGCTTGATGAAGTCGAAATTGACGATGATGTTGAGACACTTGACGAAGTCGACACTGATGATGATGTTGAAGCACTAGATGATGTCGACACTGATGAAGATGTTGAAGCACTTGAAGATGTCGACGCTGATGAAGAAGTTGAAGCACTTGATGATGTTGATGCTGACGAAGACGTCGAGGCACTTGATGACGTCGATGCTGAGGATGATGTTGACACCGACGAAGATGTTGAGGCACTTGACGATGTGGACACAGATGAAGATGTAGAGATTGATGATGATGTGGACGCAGAACTGGATGTAGAAACATTAAAATACAAGTAAAGTATTTTAACAAACAGATGAGGATAAAGTTTTTTTTAAAATAGGTTCATAAGAGAAGTTCTTTGAAACAATTTTTATACCTGGTCGTCGTTGGAGTTGAAACACTCGACGACGTCGACGCCGAGGAAGATGTTGACACCGAACTTGAAGTTGAAGCACTGAAAACGATAATATTAAAAAAAAAAAGGAATTGGCATCTTATGGCTTTATATCTACAGTTTGAGAAATATAAAGGAACAAAGATATCAGAACTCAAAACGATGCTCTTATATATAGAAAAGAAAACGATTAAAGAATTTGAGTAAGCATAGGAGGTAATGTAAAACAATCGTCTTTCATTACCTTGACGAAGTTGAGACACTTGACGAGGTGGAAGCTGAACTTGATGTTGACACACTAATAAAAAAAATTACAAATTGAATTGCGTTAGAAAGGAAGCTTTCATAGTTTCTTTGATCGGCTTTGCAGTTTTATTCACGGGGCAATTCTAATTTAATGATTACATCTGGGGATGAAGTAATACTGTTTTGATACCTTGATGAAGTTGACACACTCGACGAACTTGAAGTAGACACACTTTAAAGAGAAATAAAAAGTAACATGAGAAAACGACTGCAACATATGTACAGTCCCTCAACTTGATTTCATCGAGTTTTTGCTTTGCTATCAGAAATTCCAGTTTCTTTTCACTCCTTTAAGCTACTGAAAGAGTTATTCATTTAAAATTGCTTGTAAGTTGGATATCTATACTTCCGGCACTTTTGAAAAACTTAGAGTATAATAAGTATTTAAGGCCATGGATAAAACTTTTTCATGTAAATGCCTACTTTTAATTTTTGCGATCAATGTTTCAGTTTCAATACCATATATATGTTTCTTGTAAAAAGGCTAGGAAAAAGAGTCTATTTTAAGCCAAAGTGAACATATTTGCCAAAGTTTGTTCAGAATGGAAATGAAGGCTGAGGATACTTTTGGGACTATTTTTATTAATGACTACTACATTACAAACAAGGCTTAGATCAAAATCATTTAAGTTGTAAGCAAGGTGTGGAGGTAGTGAGCCCAACTCTTAGGTAGAAATATTTCTCATAAATGCATTCCAAAGGTCAGACAAAGTGATCGACTCTATTAAAAACTAAACAAGATTAAATCCTTACCTCGTTGTAGTTGGTGTCGAAATAGAAGATGATGTAGACACTGACGATGATGTCGAAATGCTCGATGAAGTCGAAACTGAGGACGATGTTGAAGCGCTAGAGGACGTGGAAACTGATGATGAAGTTGAAGCACTTGATGATGTTGACACTGACGATGAGGTTGAAACGCTCGATGATGTTGATGCCGACGACGATGTGGAAATGCTCGATGAGGTCGAAATTGACGAAGATGTCGAGACACTTGATGATGTCGACACTGACGTCGATGTAGAAGCGCTTGATGAAGTTGATGCCGACGATGATGTTGAAATGCTCGATGAGGTCGAAATTGACGACGAAGTTGACACACTTGATGAGGTCGACGCTGATGACGATGTTGATACACTTGATGAAGTCGAAACTGAGGACGACGTTGAAGCGCTGGATGATGTTGATGCCGACGACGATGTGGAAATGCTCGATGAGGTCGAGATTGATGAAGATGTCGAGACACTTGATGATGTAGACACTGACGACGATGTAGAAGCGCTAGATGATGTTGATGCAGAACTTGATGTAGAGACACTATCAAGAGATATACAATATTACAGGAAATAGTAACTTTATTAAAAATATATGTAAAGTGTCGAAAAAAACTTCATTTACACAGAACTAATGATGACATGGGTTAAATTGCTAATTTTTAAGTCATTGACATCAAAACATTATATGGGTACTTAGACATTTATGTCTACAAACCAGAAAAGTTCTCGTCGCCACCACTACTGACATACAAACTTTAGTATGTACTAAAAAAGTTGTCAATTTTTGTCAAAAGGTATTGAAATGAAAATGATCTGAAACAAAACATGTTTATACTTATGAAAAAAGATTTGATAAGAAAGTAACATGCAGTATTAAAATGAGTTCTCTCAAATCATATCAGAAAAAGGAAAAAAACATCAACAGTAACCTTGGAGAAGTGGATGTATTAAATAATGATGTAATGACAAAGTAGAGTCGAGAAAATACAAGAACTCAAAAATATCATTTATACCTCGTTGTTGTTGGTGTTGAAACACTCGATGACGTAGACACCGATGATGATGTTGACGCTGAACTTGAGGTTGAAGCACTGATTGGAAAGTTTAATACACCGAAATATATGTCATATTTTACATAAAAAATGAAAAAAAAATGCAACTGAAGGCAATGATTACAAAAGTTCACCAACAACTGGCAATTTACACAATGATGCATTTGCAATACACAATAAACTAACAATAAACACAATTATCCAACCGGTCCTCTTACAAATAATCATTGACACAATCGCCTACTTCAGTTCGAATAAATATCTAATGTAAAACCATCGTATTCTTTCTTACCTTGACGATGTTGAGACACTTGAGGAGGTTGATGCAGAACTTGATGTGGACACACTACAAGAAAATTTACAGATGTGAATTGTCCTATAGGCAAATAGAGTAGTTAATTGTTAATTGAATCTTTAAGAAATGCTAATACAATTACATATTTTTCTGATGCACCAAAATTTAAAAACGACTCTTAAATACCTTGAGGAAGTTGACACACTTGATGAAGTTGAAGTTGACACACTAAAATTAAAACATAGAATAAAATTATAGATAAGACTGAGTATACACAGCACAACTAAAGTCTAAACATAATTCCTTGAAAAACTCATGATGGGGAGTTCACAAGTCTTTCAGCAATAGAGTATAATAACGTGGTTACAGGGAGAAATCTGATTTAGAAAGTGTACGATATCAACCAACATATCATGGAAACAAGAGCATACCAGTCAAGGTAATAATTCTATCATTATTATCTCGAAAAGTGGCAATATCAGATTTGAGTCTCATATCATTTTACGTTCTTGAACAAACATTGCAGTATATACCTCGTTGTAGTTGGTGTTGAGACCGAAGATGATGTCGACACTGATGATGATGATGTTGAGGCGCTTGATGAAGTTGATGCAGACGATGAAGTTGATGCAGACGACGACGTTGAGACACTCGATGAAGTCGAGACTGACGACGATGTTGAGACACTCGATGATGTCGACACTGACGACGATGTTGAAGCACTTGATGACGTCGACGCTGACGACGACGTTGAGGCACTTGACGATGTGGACGCTGATGATGATGTTGAAATTGATGATGATGATGTGGACGCAGAACTTGATGTAGAAACACTAAAATACAAATATAGTTGTTTAACAAACAAGTGAGGATAAAGTTTTCTTCTAACGAGGTCTATAAAGGAGTTCTTTGAAACAATTTTTATACCTGGTCGTCGTTGGTGTTGAAACACTCGATGACGTCGACACCGAGGAAGATGTTGACACCGAACTTGAAGTTGAAGCACTAAAAACGATAATATAAATAAAAAGAAATTGGTATTTTAATGATTTTATGTCGACGGTATGAGAAATAAAAACGAACAAAGATGACAGAATTGAAAACGATGCCCTTAACAAACTAAAACGATCAAACATTAAAGTAAGTATAAGAGGTAATCTGAAACGATCATCTTTCGTTACCTTGACGAAGTTGAGACACTTGACGAGGTGGAAGCTGAACTTGATGTCGACACACTAATAAAATATTTTAAAAATATTTCATGGCGTTAGAAAAGCCGCTTATATAGTTTCTCTGATTGCCTTTGTGGTTTTGTTTACGGGGTAATTCTGATTTGATAATTACATCTGAAGATCTTGTAATATTGTTTTGATACCTTGATGAAGTTGACACACTTGACGAACTTGAAGTAGACACACTTTAAAGAGAAATAAAAACCACCATGAGAAAACAACTGCAATATAAGTACAGTACCACAGCACGAGTTAATTGAGTTCTTGCTGTGCTACCAACAAGTCCGATTTCTTTTCATTCCATTAACCCACCTGTAGAGTTATCCATTTAAAATTTCTTTTAGTTAGATGTCTATACTTCTGGCAGTTTTAAAAGCCTTAGAGTGTAATAAGTATTTAACTCCACTGCTAAAATTCCTTTATTGGAAATGCCTACTTTTAATTTTTTCGATCAATGGTTTAGTTTCAATATCATATATATATGTTCTTCTAAAAGAGATAAGAAAAAAAAATAAGATTTTTATCCTGTGTGAACGTATTTACCTATTTGACAAAGTTATTCAGTATGGAAATGAAGACCGATAATACTTATGGGACTACTATTATTAATGACTACTACATTAGGAAACAAGGTTTAGATCAAAATCGTTTCAATTGTGAGCTCAGTATGGATGTAACGAACCAAGCATTTCAGGAGTAGTATTTCTCATAAAGGCTTTCCTTAGCTCAGACAACTAAAATAGTCGCGTCTATTAAAAACTAAACACGATTAAGTCCTTACCTCGTCGTAGTTGGTGTCGAAGCAGAAGATGATGTCGACACTGACGATGATGTGGAGGCACTTGATGACGTAGACACTGATGATGATGTTGAAGCACTGGATGAAGTTGATGCAGACGACGATGTTGAAATGCTCGATGAGGTCGAAATTGACGACGATGTTGACACACTCGATGAAGTAGACACTGACGATGATGTTGAAGCGCTCGACGATGTTGACAATGACGACGATGTTGAAGCACTTGATGATGTCGACACTGACGACGATGTTGATACACTTGATGAAGTTGATATTGACGATGACGTCGAAGCACTTGATGATGTCGACACTGACGACGAGGTCGAAGCACTTGATGATGTTGATGCAGAACTTGATGTAGACACACTAAAAAGAAATAGTAATCATTATATTAAAAAAACAATCACTTTATTGAAAGTTTAATTAAATTCTTAAAACAAACTTCATTTTTAGAGACAAAGCTTAAATTGCTTGTTTTAAACTATAGACGTTAGAACAACTTCTAGCTTCTTTGGAGCCAGCAATATAGGATAATGCAGGAGACAATGAATAACGAGTGAAACTTGCCTCAAAACTCGTTTAAAATGATATTTATCCTAAAATAAACATTTTTTCTCTTACAAAGAAATTTGAGAAAAAGGTAACGTGTTGCATCGAATTAGACTTCCTCGAATAATATAGAAATCGTCAAAAATTACCTAGAAGAAGTGGATACACTAGATGATGATGAAATCGACGATAATGTGGAACTTGAAGTAGAAACACTAAAAAACCAACAAGTATACTTTTACTAAAGAATAAGGACAAGGATCTAGGTATCTTTTTTTGCAGAGTCTAAGTAAAGTCTAGAACAAAATGAATGGACACCTCCAGAATCATGGTCGGAAGTATATCATTCATACCTGGTTGTTGTTGGAGTCGAAACACTCGATGACGTTGACGCCGATGATGATGTTGACGCAGAGCTTGAAGTGGAAGCGCTGATTAAAAAATGCAACACACCAAAATATATGTCACACTTTACATATATAATACAAAAGAAGAAAAATTAAAACAAAAGCAAGAATTGCCACAAGCCACTAACCACAGATAAATGAAAATAAGGATCATTTGCAAAACACAAAATAAAAGAGGCAATGATTCAACTAGTCCTCTTACGACTGATAAATGACATGATTGACTGTGTTCAGTTGACATAAAGATCTAACGTAAAGCCATCATGTCCTTTGTTACCTAGACGATGTTGAGACACTTGACGAAGTTGACGCAGAACTTGATGTGGACACACTGCAAGAAAAATTACAGATTGTAATTGTCGAGAAGGCAAATAAAGTAGTTTATGGTTGAACCTTTAGGACATGTTAATAAAACTACTTATGTGTCTGATAAAAAAAATTTACAACAACTCCTAAATACCTTGAGGAAGTTGACACACTTGATGAACTTGAAGTGGAAACACTGAAATAAAAACATGGAATAAAGTTATATATCAACGTGTGTATACACAGCACAACTAAAGTTTAAAAATAACTCCTTCAAAAATTTATAATAAGGAGTACTCAGGGGTCTTTCAGGATAGAGTATAATAACGGTTCGGTTACAGGAAGAAAACTGATTTAGAAAGTGTAAGATGTCAACCAACATATGATAGCAACACGAGCATACCGGTCAACGTAATAATTGTACTATTATTGTCTCGAAATGTGGTAACATGAGATTCAAGTCTCATATGTTCATATGAGATTGATCTGAATCATTGAGGTGTATACCTCGTTGTAGTTGGTGTTGAGACCGAAGATGATGTCGACACTGATGATGATGTTGAGGCGCTTGATGATGTGGATGCCGAAGACGATGTTGAAATGCTCGATGAAGTCGAAATTGACGACGATGTTGAGACACTCGATGATGTCGACAAAGAGGACGAGGTTGATGCACTTGATGACGTCGACGCTGACGACGACGTTGATGCACTTGACGATGTGGACGCTGATGAAGATGTAGAGATTGATGATGATGTGGACGCGGAACTGGATGTAGAAACACTAAAATACAAGTAAAGTAGTTTAACAAACAGACGAGGATAAAGCTTTTTTCTAACGAGGTCTATAAAGAAGTTCTTTAAGACACTTTTTATACCTGGTCGTCGTTGGTGTTGAAACAGTCGATGACGTCGACGCCGAGGAAGATGTTGACACTGAACTTGAAGTTGAAGCGCTAAAAACGATAATATCAATAAAAACAAATTGGCATTTTATGGCTTCATGTCGACAGTATGAGAAATAGAAACAAGCAAAGATAACAGAACTCAAAACGATGCTCTTAACAGATTAGAAATAAGACGATTAAAGAATTTAAGTGAGCGTAAGAGGTAATGCAAAACAATCGTCTTTCGTTACCTTGACGAAGTTGAGACACTTGACGAGGTGGAAGCTGAACTTGATGTTGACACACTGATAAAACATTTAAAAATATATTTAATTGTCTTTGAAAAACAGGTTATATAGTTTTTTTGTTGGTCTATGTAGATTGTTCACGGGTTAAAACTAATTTGAAAATTACGTCAATGGATTAGGTAATACTGTTTTGATACCTTGATGAGGTTGACAAACTTGACGAACTTGTTCGCGGGGTAAAACTAATTTAATAATTACATCTAGTGATTAAGTAATATTGTCTTGATACCTTGATGAAGTTGACACACTTGACGAACTTGAAGTAGACGCACTTAAAAAGAGACAAAAAGTAACATTATAAAACAAATGATACATATGTGCAGCACCTCAACTTGAGTTGATCGAGTTGTTGCTGTGCTACTTGAAGAGATATCCATTTAAAATTGCTTTTAAGTTGGATATCTATACTTCCAACACTTTTAAAAAACATAGACTATAATAGGTATATAAGTCCATTGATAAAAATACTTTCTTTTCAACGGCTACTTTTGATTTTTATTAATAATGTTTTAGTTTCAACATCGTATATATGATCCTGTAAAAAGGCTAAGAGATAAAAATAGGTTTTAATCCTATGTGAACGTATTTACCAATTTGCCAAAGTTTCTTCAGCGTGGAAATAGAGGCCGATTCTCCTAAAGGGACTACTTTCATAAGCTAAGTGTGGCTGTAGTTAACCCAGCTCTTCGGGAGCACACTCACAACTCGTTTCCGCTTGAAAACCGAAATTGCCTATAACACGCTTGCTGAGCACGCTAGAGCACAATTTTGTTTTATATAACACACTAGAAACATTAGAACGGGCGCTGTTGAACAGTGAAGCGTGAGCAAGAAGTTAGTATGTGGGCAAACACAGCACGCTAGTGTGTAACCAAGTGTTCAGCCCGCAAGTCAACTGAACGTAAAGCTAGAGTAATCATTATACAGTCAAAGTACTCTAATTCTTGCAGTAATATTACTAGGTCAATCAACTAAAGCTCGTATTAGTGTGTTATAGTTATCAACTTTCTGATCAGAAAAAAAACAAAGTTGAAACATTTCGCCGCGAACAAGTTTCAAGAATTTAAGGCAGACACTTCTTACTTTTTTATGTGGAGAAGTGACTCTCGATTTTTTAGTAGCATGTTGAAGACCAAAATCTAACCCACTGCCAGAACGAAAAATTTGCCACGATCGCGCAAACAACTAAACTTACACAAGATACTCAAAAGTCACCATAAAAGACAGCCATAAACGGCCAAAACGTCTGTGTTAAAGTATAATCCATCCGAATATTCCATCAACGGCCAGAGTGGTGTTAAGGGGATGATACGAGACCCAAAGTGAGAAACAATGTTTGTTTCGCATTTTGAAAACTCATGCGGACGATAGTCATGCGCTCAGTCACGTGCCTTAAACTCCATTCAATCAATGCAGTAAAAAAAAATAGTGAAAACCATAATGATCCTCAGAAATATACATCGTTAAAATTCATTTCTCTCACTCGTCTGTTCACCAATATTCTAGTTTACTTATCACATTTGGGTGAAATTGAGTTCTAAAGAAAAAGCTTTGGATAAACCAATAAAATATTCAGCAATATTTCGTTTTCGTGTGTTAAAGTGTGTTAACTTACACGCTAAGCGTGACATCGATCACGCTTAACCAAAGAAAGACCAAGCGTGCTAACTTGACCGAAACAAGACAGTGTCTTTCATTGGCTAAAACAACATATGCGTATATTGGACACGCTAAACGTGTTGTGTTGGTGTGTTGTTTGCGTGTTATCACCTTTCTCCCTGAAATCGTATGGCGGGGTCACAAACGGTCGCATCTCCTGTAATCTAAACAACATTAGGTCCTTACCTCGTCGTAGTTGGTGTCGAAACAGAAGATGATGTCGACACTGACGATGATGTTGAGGCGCTTGATCCCGATGATGATGTCGAAATGCTTGAGGAAGTCGAAATTGACGATGAGGTTGACACACTTGATGAAGTCGACACTGATGACGACGATGTTGACACACTCGATGAAGTAGACACTGACGATGATGTTGAAGCACTCGACGATGTTGACAATGACGACGATGTGGAAGCACTTGATGATGTTGACACTGATGATGATGTTGATACACTTGATGAAGTCGAAACTGAGGACGACGTTGAAGCGCTGGAGGATGTGGAAACTGATGATGATGTTGACACTGACGACGAGGTTGAAGCACTCGATGATGTTGATGCCGACGACGATGTGGAAATGCTCGATGAGGTCGAAATCGACGAAGATGTGGAGACACTAGATGACGTTGATACTGACGACGATGTTGAAATACTTGATGACGTCGATGCTGACGATGACGTTGAAACGCTTGATGATGTTGTTGTATAACTTGTTGTAGGGAAACTACAAAGAGATATTATACAATATTACGGGGAACGGTAACTTTAGTGAAAATCTATTTTAAGTGTCAAAAGAAACTTCATTTGGAAAAAATAATTGATGTCATGGGTTAAATTGCTACTTTTTAACTCATTGACATAAAAACATTATAGGAGCGAGGAAACATTTGTGTCTACATGCCAGAAATGTTTACTTCGTCAGCCAATTACAGTGAGTACTGACAAACAAACCTAAGTTTGTACTAAAAAAAATTGTCCAACTCCGTCAAAAGGTAATTCATATAAAAATGATATGAAACAAATCATATTTAATCTTCTTAAATAATCTTGAGATAAAACTAACATGTTGTACAAAAATGAATTATCTCAAGAAATATTAAGGAAAATTTTAAAATACATCAACACCGACCTTGAAATAATAGATGTATTTAATTATGACCATGTGATGACAAAGTAGAGTCGAGAAAATACAAAACGGATTCCTAAAGTGGTTCAGAAACAAGGACTCAAAAATATCATTTATACCTCGTTGTTGTTGGTGTTGACACACTCGATGACGTAGACGCCGATGATGATGTTGTCGCGTAACTTGAGGTTGAAGCACTGATTGGAAAGTTTAATAAACCAAAATATAAGTCAAATTTTACATACAAAATGCAAAAAAAAAAAATAAAAGTTCACCAACAACTGGCAAATGACACTGATTCATTTAAAATACACAATAATATGAAAATAAAGGCAATGATCCAACTGGCCCTCTCTTAAATAATCGTTGATAAAATCGACTTTTTCAGTTACAGTTATGAGCTAACGTAAAAACACCGTGTTCTTTCTCACCTTGACGACGTTGAGACACTTGACGATGTTGACGCAGAACTGGATGTGGACACACTACAAGAAAATAAAAGGATTTGAAGTGTTTTTATAATAAGCAGTTTATCTTTAGAAGCTTAAAATAAAGTAGCTGCAGCTACATCTGAGTCTGATCGATCTTAACTTAAAAAAATTTCAATACCTTGAGGAAGTTGATACACTCGATGAACTTGAAGTAGACACACTGAAATAAAAACATCGGCAAAAATCTCAGATCAAACTGTATATGTCCTTAAACAAACCATAATCAGAAGGTCTTTCTCAGCAATTCTGATAAGACATGATATTCTTTTGGTTACATTGAGAAACACTTGGATCCTTATTTGTAAGTGGTACGATGTCAACTAAATATATTAGATATAAAAGCATGCCAGTCAAAGTTTCAGTTGCATTGCTATTACCTAAAGAGTTGACGATATTACATTAAAGTCCAATACGAGATTGAAGTGAGTCTATGAAGCGCATACCTTGTTGTAGTTGGCGTCGAGACAGAAGATGATGCACTTGATGAAGTTGATATTGACGACGAAGTTGAAGCACTTGATGATGTCGATACTGACGAAGAAGTTGATGTTGAAATGCTCGATGAGGTCGAAATTGACGACGATGTTGAAACGCTCGATGAAGTAGACGCTGACGACGATGTTGAAGCGCTCGACGATGTTGAAGCACTTGATGATGTCGACACTGACGACGATGTTGATACACTTGATGAAGTTGATATTGAGGACGAAGTCGAAACACTTGATGATGTCGATACAGAAGAAGAGGTTGAAGCACTTGATGATGTTGATGCAGAACTTGATGTAGACACACTAAAAAGAAATATTAATCTTTTTTTCAGAAAACAATCACTTTGTTGAAGGTTTAATTAAATTCTCAAAACAAACTTCACTTTCAAAGACAAAGCTTCAATTGCTTCTCTCGGAACTATAGACGTTAAAACAATTTCTAGCTTCTTGGGAGCCATCAATATAGAATAATGCAGTAGATAATGAATAACAAGTGAAAATTGCGTCAACACACGTTTAAAATGACATTTATCCTAAAATAAACATTTTTTCTCTTACAAAGAAATTTGAGAAAAAGGTAACGTGTTGCATCGAACTAGACTTCTTCGAATAATATAAAAATCGTCAAAAATTACCTTGAAGAAGTGGATGCACATGATGAAACTGACAAAAATGTGGACGCGGAACTCGAAGTAGAAACACTAAAAACTGACCAGTCTACTTTTACTAAAGAACAAGGACAAGGGTCTGGGTATCTTTTTTTCGCAGAGTCTAAATTAAGTCGAGAACCAAAAGAATGGACACCTCCAGAAACATAGTCTGAAATATATCATCATTCATACCTGGTTGTTGTTGGAGTCGAAACACTCGATGACGTTGACGCCGATGATGATGATGTTGACGCAGAACTTGAAGTTGAAGCACCAATTGAAAGTAAAACACACCAAAATATGTCACATTTTATATATACAATAAAAAAGAGAGAAAATTGAAACAAAAACAAGAATTGCCACAAGCCACTAACCACAGGCAAATGAAACTATGCATCAATTGCGAATTACAATAAAATAAAAATAGAGGCAACGATTCAACTGGTCCTCTTACGACTGATAAATGAGTCGATCAACTGTTTCTAGTTAACATGAAGATCTGATGTAAAACCATCATATTCTTTGTTACTGTGTTCAGTTGACATAAAGATCTAACGTAAAGCCATCATGTCCTTTGTTACCTAGACGATGGTGAGACACTTGACGAAGTTGACGCAGAACTTGATGTGGACACACTGCAAGAAAAATTACAGATTGTAATTGTCGAGAAGGCAAATAAAGTAGTTTATGGTTGAACCTTTAGGACATGTTAATAAAACTACTTATGTGTCTGGTACAACAAAATTTACAACAACTCCTAAATACCTTGAGGAAGTTGACACACTTGATGAACTTGAAGTGGAAACACTGAAATAAAAACATGGAATAAAGTTATAGATCAACGTGTGTATACACAGCACAACTAAAGTTTAAAATTAACTCCTTCAAAAACTTATAATAAGGAGTACTCAGGGGTCTTTCAGGATAGAGTATAATAACGGTTCGGTTACAGGAAGAAAACTGATTTAGAAAGTGTAAGATGTCAACCAACATATGATAGCAACACGAGCATACCGGTCAACGTAATAATTGTACTATCATTGTCTCGAAATGTGGTAACATGAGATTCAAGTCTCATATGTTCATATGAGATTGATCTGAATCATTGAGGTGTATACCTCGTTGTAGTTGGTGTTGAGACCGAAGATGATGTCGACACTGATGATGATGTTGAGGCGCTTGATGATGTGGATGCCGAAGACGATGTTGAAATGCTCGATGAAGTCGAAATTGACGACGATGTTGAGACACTCGATGATGTCGACAAAGAGGACGAGGTTGATGCACTTGATGACGTCGACGCTGACGACGACGTTGATGCACTTGACGATGTGGACGCTGATGAAGATGTAGAGATTGATGATGATGTGGACGCGGAACTGGATGTAGAAACACTAAAATACAAGTAAAGTAGTTTAACAAACAGACGAGGATAAAGCTTTTTTCTAACGAGGTCTATAAAGAAGTTCTTTAAGACACTTTTTATACCTGGTCGTCGTTGGTGTTGAAACAGTCGATGACGTCGACGCCGAGGAAGATGTTGACACTGAACTTGAAGTTGAAGCGCTAAAAACGATAATATCAATAAAAACAAATTGGCATTTTATGGCTTCATGTCGACAGTATGAGAAATAGAAACAAGCAAAGATAACAGAACTCAAAACGATGCTCTTAACAGATTAGAAATAAGACGATTAAAGAATTTAAGTGAGCGTAAGAGGTAATGCAAAACAATCGTCTTTCGTTACCTTGACGAAGTTGAGACACTTGACGAGGTGGAAGCTGAACTTGATGTTGACACACTGATAAAACATTTAAAAATATATTTAATTGTCTTTGAAAAACAGGTTATATAGTTTTTTTGTTGGTCTATGTAGATTGTTCACGGGTTAAAACTAATTTGAAAATTACGTCAATGGATTAGGTAATACTGTTTTGATACCTTGATGAGGTTGACAAACTTGACGAACTTGTTCGCGGGGTAAAACTAATTTAATAATTACATCTAGTGATTAAGTAATATTGTCTTGATACCTTGATGAAGTTGACACACTTGACGAACTTGAAGTAGACGCACTTAAAAAGAGACAAAAAGTAACATTATAAAACAAATGATACATATGTGCAGCACCTCAACTTGAGTTGATCGAGTTGTTGCTGTGCTACTTGAAGAGATATCCATTTAAAATTGCTTTTAAGTTGGATATCTATACTTCCAACACTTTTAAAAAACATAGACTATAATAGGTATATAAGTCCATTGATAAAAATACTTTCTTTTCAACGGCTACTTTTGATTTTTATTAATAATGTTTTAGTTTCAACATCGTATATATGATCCTGTAAAAAGGCTAAGAGATAAAAATAGGTTTTAATCCTATGTGAACGTATTTACCAATTTGCCAAAGTTTCTTCAGCGTGGAAATAGAGGCCGATTCTCCTAAAGGGACTACTTTCATAAGCTAAGTGTGGCTGTAGTTAACCCAGCTCTTCGGGAGCACACTCACAACTCGTTTCCGCTTGAAAACCGAAATTGCCTATAACACGCTTGCTGAGCACGCTAGAGCACAATTTTGTTTTATATAACACACTAGAAACATTAGAACGGGCGCTGTTGAACAGTGAAGCGTGAGCAAGAAGTTAGTATGTGGGCAAACACAGCACGCTAGTGTGTAACCAAGTGTTCAGCCCGCAAGTCAACTGAACGTAAAGCTAGAGTAATCATTATACAGTCAAAGTACTCTAATTCTTGCAGTAATATTACTAGGTCAATCAACTAAAGCTCGTATTGGTGTTTTATAATTATCAACTTTCTGATCAGAAATTAAACAAAGTTGAAACATTTCGCCGCGAACAAGTTTCAAGAATTTAAGGCAGACACTTCTTACTTTTTTATGTGGAGAAGTGACTCTCGATTTTTAGTAGCATGTTGAAGACCAAAATCTAACCCACTGCCAGAACGAAAAATTTGGCACGATCGCGCAAACAACTTAACTTACACAAGATACTCAAAAGTCACCATAAAAGACAGCCATAAACGGCCAAAACGTCTGTGTTAAAGTATAATCCATCCGAATATTCCATCAACGGCCAGAGTGGTGTTAAGGGGATGGTCAACGGGACCCAAAGTGAGGAACAATGTTTCTTTCGCATTTTGAAAACTCATGCGGACGATAGTCATGCGCTCAGTCACGTGCCTTAAACTCCATTCAATCAATGCAGTAAAAAAAATAATGAAAATCAAAATGATCCTCGGAAATATACAGCGTTAAAATCCATTTCTCTCACTCGTCTGTTCACCAATATTCTAGTTTACTTATCACATTTGGATGAAATTGAGTTCTAAAGAAAAAGATTTGGATAAACCAATACAATATTCAGCAATATTTCGTTTTCGTGTGTTAAACTGTGTTAACTTACACGCTAAGCGTGACATCGGTCACGCTTAACCAAAGAAAAGACCAAGCGTGCTAACTTGACCGAAACAAGACAGTGTCTTTCATTGGTTAAAAAACAATATATGCGTATATTAGACACGCTAAACGTGTTGTGTTGGTGTGTTGTTTGCGTGTTATCACCTTTCTCCCTGAAATCGTATGGCGGGGTCACAAATGGTCGCATCTCCTGTAATCTAAACAACATTAGGTCCTTACCTCGTCGTAGTTGGTGTCGAAACAGAAGATGATGTCGACACTGACGATGATGTTGAGGCGCTTGATCCCGATGATGATGTCGAAATGCTCGAGGAAGTCGAAATTGACGATGAGGTTGACACACTTGATGAAGTCGACACTGATGATGATGTGGAAGCACTTGATGATGTTGACACTGATGACGATGTTGATACACTTGATGAAGTCGAAACTGAGGACGACGTTGAAGCGCTGGAGGATGTGGAAACTGATGATGATGTTGACACTGACGACGAGGTTGAAGCACTCGATGATGTTGATGCCGACGACGATGTGGAAATGCTCGATGAGGTCGAAATCGATGAAGATGTGGAGACACTAGATGACGTTGATACTGACGACGATGTTGAAATACTTGATGACGTCGATGCTGACGATGACGTTGAAACGCTTGATGATGTTGTTGTATAACTTGTTGTAGGGAAACTATAAAGAGATATTATACAATATTACGGGGAACGGTAACTTTAGTGAAAATCTATTTTAAGTGTCAAAAGAAACTTTATTTGGAAAAAATAATTGATGACATGGGTTAAATTGCTACTTTTTAACTCATTGACATAAAAACATTATAGGAGCGAGGAAACATTTGTGTCTACATGCCAGAAATGTTTACTTCGTCAGCCAATTACAGTGAGTACTGACAAACCAACCTAAGTTTGTACTAAAAAAAATTGTCCAACTCCGTCAAAAGGTAATTCATATAAAAATGATCTGAAACAAATCATATTTAATCTTTTTAAATAACCTTGAGATAAAACTAACATGTTGTACAAAAATGAATTATCTCTAATAATAAAGAAAATTTTAAAATACATCAACACCGACCTTGAAATAATAGATGTATTAAATTATGACCATGTGATGACAAAGTAGAGTCGAGAAAATACAAAACGGATTCCTAAAGTGGTTCAGAAACAAGGACTCAAAAATATCATTTATACCTCGTTGTTGTCGGTGTTGACACACTCGATGACGTAGACGCCGATGATGATGTTGTCGCGTAACTTGAGGTTGAAGCACTGATTGGAAAGTTTAATAAACCAAAATATAAGTCAAATTTTACATACAAAATGCAAAAAAAAATGTAAAAGTTCACCAACAACTGGCAAATGACACTGATTCATTTAAAATACACAATAATATGAAAATAAAGGCAATGATCCAACTGGCCCTCTCTTAAATAATCGTTGATAAAATCGACTTTTCCAGTTACAGTTATGAGCTAACGTAAAAACACCGTGTTCTTTCTCACCTTGACGACGTTGAGACACTTGACGATGTTGACGCAGAACTGGATGTGGACACACTACAAGAAAAATAAAAGGATTTGAAGTGTTTTTATAATAAGCAGTTTATCTTTAGAAGCTTAAAATAAAGTAGCTGCAGCTACATCTGAGTCTGATCGATCTTAACTTAAATACCTTGAGGAAGTTGATACACTCGATGAACTTGAAGTAGACACACTGAAATAAAAACATCGACAAAAATCTCAGATCAAACTGTATATGTCCTTAAACAAACCATAATCAGAAGGTCTTTCTCAGCAATTCTGATAAGACATGATATTCTTTTGGTTACATTGAGAAACACTTGGATCCTTATTTGTAAGTGGTACGATGTCAACTAAATATATTAGATATAAAAGCATGCCAGTCAAAGTTTCAGTTGCATTGCTATTACCTAAAGAGTTGACGATATTACATTAAAGTCCCATACGAGATTGAAGTGAGTCTATGAAGCGCTTACCTTGTTGTAGTTGGCGTCGAGACAGAAGATGATGCACTTGATGAAGTTGATATTGACGACGAAGTTGAAGCACTTGATGATGTCGATACTGACGAAGAAGTTGATGTTGAAATGCTCGATGAGGTCGAAATTGACGACGATGTTGAAACGCTCGATGAAGTAGACACTGACGACGATGTTGAAGCGCTCGACGATGTTGAAGCACTTGATGATGTCGACACTGACGACGATGTTGATACACTTGATGAAGTTGATATTGAGGACGAAGTCGAAACACTTGATGATGTCGATACAGAAGAAGAGGTTGAAGCACTTGATGATGTTGATGCAGAACTTGATGTAGACACACTAAAAAGAAATATTAATCATTGTTTCAGAAAACAATCACTTTGTTGAAGGTTTAATTAAATTCTCAAAACAAACTTCACTTTCAAAGACAAAGCTTCAATTGCTTCTCTTGGAACTATAGACGTTAAAACAATTTCTAGCTTCTTGGGAGCCATCAATATAGAATAATGCAGTAGATAATGAATAACAAGTGAAAATTGCGTCAACACACGTTTAAAATGACATTTATCCTAAAATAAACATTTTTTCTCTTACAAAGAAATTTGAGAAAAAGGTAACGTGTTGCATCGAACTAGACTTCTTCGAATAATATAAAAATCGTCAAAAATTACCTTGAAGAAGTGGATACACATGATGAAACTGACAAAAATGTGGACGCGGAACTCGAAGTAGAAACACTAAAAACCGACTAGTCTACTTTTACTAAAGAACAAGGACAAGGGGTTGGGTATCTTTTTCGCAGAGTATAAATTAAGTCGAGAACCAAAAGAATGGACACCTCCAGAAACATAGTCTGAAATATATCATCATTCATACCTGGTTGTTGTTGGAGTCGAAACACTCGATGACGTTGACGCCGATGATGATGATGTTGACGCAGAACTTGAAGTTGAAGCACCAATTGAAATTAAAACACACCAAAATATGTCACATTTTATATATACAATAAAAAAAGAGAGAAAATTGAAACAAAAACAAGAATTGCCACAAGCCACTAACCACAGGCAAATGAAACTATGCATCAATTGCGAATTACAATAAAATAAAAATAGAGGCAACGATTCAACTGGTCCTCTTACGACTGATAAATGAGTCGATCAACTGTTTTTAGTTAACATGAAGATCTGATGTAAAACCATCATATTCTTTGTTACCTGGACGATGTTGAGACACTTGACGAAGTTGATGCAGAACTTGATGTCGACACACTACAACAAAATTTAAAAATGTCGGAATGGGAAACAAAGTAGTTAATTTTTAAAATCCTCACAGCATTTTAATACAATTAAATTTGAGTTCGATGCACCTCAACCTCAAAACAAATTTCAATCACCTTGAGGAAGTTGACACACTTGATGAACTTGAAGTAGGTGCATAAAATAAAAACATGGATGAATTTTTCGGATCAAACTTTCTATAAACAGCATTTTGTACTTAGCAGACGCTTCAGAGAGCGCTCAGTATTTATAAATTGAATTTCTGAGCAAAAAAATTGTCATTCTATTAAAACGCTTCAGTTATGCAAATATGGCATACAAGGACACAGAAAATGTTAAAACTCTTCAAAATGAAATGAACACTTGAGAAGAAGACTCGGAAACTTAAGAGCAAAATTTGAACTCATTAAGAAAAAGATGGAACACCTGATTGAATACCAAGGCCATGCAGCGTTTTTTCAGAAATAATTTCCTGACAGTCGTCGTTTAGTTGACTATTTCTTTTATTCTCTCTTTTATTACTCAAGTTATTACAACTGGGACTAGCTCTGATCTCTGGGAAAGTGTGGGTCACCGCTTATAAAGGTGACACTTACGGAGCTGTCAATCTCTAACCTTTGTCATGCCTTTACACTTAACTATCGAATTACAACTTCGCGATGTTTACGCTTTATGAAATGTCTTTCTAATTTCAATCTCTCAGTCTTACGGTCAAGTTCGGGTAAACAAAAACAAGATTGACAAAATAAAAATCATAACAAACTTACTAACAGAATTAAAATCATACTTGAAATAATGTCTCAAGAGAAAATAGTCCTTGAAGGCTGTTGCATAACAGCAGAATAAACACAAAACCCGGAGAAGAAAGGGCACACCCAAGGTACCACCCCTGAAAGAGCTACGTGCTAGCCCCATAAGTTATCTAATCACAACTTCATTGCTGAAGATGAAAAGTACTACATGTTTACACCTAAAGTCACCTCTAAGTATAAGAGGTGTCAAGCGTGCTAAATTACACCTATAAGATGAGACCGCCAAAAGGAATAAGAAATGATCAACTGGCTTATTACAATTTTTTACAAAGTGGCTTATGTGCTAATATATTTTTTCTATTTATTTTCACGTTCAAATAAGTCAAAAATCACCTATAATGAAAATATTTGCTCGATGCCAATTTTGTCTTTTAACAGTTGCTTAAAGGTTAGATTTTGCTAATATCAAATGTAGACAAGATAAGCAAAGCTGTTGGTAAAATACTGCATCGTAGTTATCAATACAACCTCAGGGTCGATGGCGTACCACAGATTAAAGAAGAGAAACCAGCTCATGAAAGTTGCTCTCTGACCCTGGAGTCGATGTCTTGGCCACAAACATTGACAGGATTCTATTTCGGAATGCCACTATCGACAATGGCGGCCAAAGACAACTACACCTTATCATTTGCAAATTTTCAAAAAAGATGGCTCGGAGTGTTTTAAACTTTAAGAGGTAACGCTTGCCAACTTAATACTGTGATTTGGGGCATCATTCTTCACCTGTGATCCAACCAATTTACGATTTATAGTCACCTGACGCCCAAATTACGACATTTGTTTTGGGCTGCAAAACAGTGCACAGTGCATATAACTAAAAATAGTGATAGGGGATGCAATCCTTCTCCTTGAGAGAAATTCATTGGTGCCCATTAGTCTTAATCACTTAAAGACCTATCCAAGCTGAGAGAGCGAAAACTTTCTGTCTCTCCAGCAGATTTAGTGTATCTTGGCGGGTAAGTAGAACTTAATATCATTACGCGTAGCATTTAAATGAAATGTAGTTCTAAAACCAAAGAAATTCCATTTAAACAAAACACTTAACATATTTTAGCTGTGGAAGAGATTTAGCTAAAATGCATGGCCAATTTAATAATTCCTCCTCGATATTTCTGAAATCTAAACGTGAGCAAGACATACTTAGTAGTTTGTTTGACTTATTTCTGTTTCCTTTTAAATACAGCTTAAGATTATAGTTTGAATTCTAATGATAATCCTGTCAATAGAAGAATACCCGGTCGGTATTTCTTAACACTTAGTTTAAGGCAAATGAAAATCAAGTTGTTAAAGGGCACAACTGAATGTGTCCCATCAATTTTCCACAACAATGTCCTTGGTCTGAACCACAACCTTGAAAGTCTTAAGACTTCCCTTTTGCATGAATACGACTTTAATTTCAATATCACCGGAGTGACGGAAACAAAACTCACCAATGCTAATGAACAGCAGAGATACAAAGCTGCATGTTCGAGGGGGGAATCCTTGAAAACATGTGTTAAAAATGGGAATAAAGAGAAAGCTATTTGACATTATCGCTCACCCATAAAATCATTCCAAAGTTAAAGCTGCTCTAAGACGTTTTTATTGATTCTAGTGAGTTTTGGGCCTGTCAACATGTTATATTCCTATTTAGTCCTGAGGAGGTAACTTTTTGGAATCTAAGTAATCAAATTTATGTATAACTATGGAAGTAAGTCGTCAACTCACCTAGAAGGCAATGAAAAAACGGTTTCGGAGGCTGTCGAAAGAGTGTACGATGAGAGAAACCTCGTTGATACCTTTGTTTCTGTTTGAGGCTTAAATGACGTCGAGACAGACTTTGAGGTGAATACCCTGAGAAAAAGGCAGCATAGATTAATCGGAATACACATGATTTTTTTAAGTAGAGACACTGAAAACCAACGAGGCAACTTTTACAGAGAGCTGAGGTCAAGGGTACTTATATTACTATTAGTCCTAACTAAGTCGAGAAAAAAATGGATAAATGTAACAGTCCGGAAATAAGGTTTTAAAATAATATTCATACCTCGTTGTTGTCGGAGTTGAAACAATAGACGAGGTCGACACCGATGATGATGTGGATGCTGAGCTTGAAGTTGAAGTACTAATTGGATAATAAAACATACCAAAATATTGTCATAGTTTACATATAAAAAGCCAAAAACAACCAAAACGTAGGCGACGATTTCAACAATCCGCTTACGAAAGGTAATTGAAAGTATGGATCATTTGCAGAACAAATTGAACTTGAAATATTGGCAATGATCCAACTGGTCTTCTTACGACTCATAAATGACGCGATAAACCATTTTCAGTTAACATGGAGATCCAACATAAGAACATGATCTTTAATACCTCGACAATGTTGACACACTAGATGAGGTTGATGAAGAACTTGATGTCGACACACTACAAGAAAATTACCAGATTTCAAGCGTCGTAAAAGCAACTGAAGTATTTTATCTATAAAGTCTTCACAACATGTTGATTTAATTGTGTCTCGTGCACTTTAACTTGGAAAAAAAAGTCTAAATACCTTGAAGAAGTTGACACACTTGATGAACTTGAAGAAGACACACTGAAATAACAACAAGAACAATTAAAGTTTAAACGTAAGTGCTTAAAAACCCATTTTAAGGTTGTCTAACGGGTTTCTCAGAAATTGTGGTGAAGCGTTAAATATTTTTTGGTTACGGGGAAATGGCTAGCAACCTAGCTTAGAACTTGTCTGATATGAAAGAAGATATTACAGAAACAAAAACACACCTGTCAAAGTTATAGTTGTACCGCTATTGTCTCAAAATGCTACGATATGAGATTTTGAAATCCATACTGTTACACGAGAATGAACTAAATTTATGCAGTGTGTACCTTGTCGTAGTTGGTGTTGAAACAGAAGATGATGTCGACACTGATGATGATGTTGAAGCGCTCGATGAAGTTGATGCAGACGACGATGTCGAAATACTTGATGAAGTCGAAATTGACGACGACGTAGAGACACTTGATGAAGTTGACACTGACGATGATGTTGAAGCACTTGATGATGTTGATACTGACGACGACGTTGAAGCACTTGATGATGTCGATAATGACGACGATGTTGAGGCACTTGACGATGTTGATGCTGATGATGACGTAGACACAGAACTTGAAGTTGACGCGCTGATTAATAAAAATTTGCATATCGACTTTGAGGTCTAATACCCAAGAATATTGATTTCTGTTGAAGACAATCTGACTAAAACCGTAACATTTTTATGGTAATTATTTAACTGTCCTAGTTTCAGCAGAACTTGCCCTTGGAGAATCATCTTTTAATTTGTTTCTTAAAGACATTGATTCGATAAAAAAAGAATACATTATCAACTGTGTAGAAAATGTTATGAAACAATGGCTTCCCAGATAAGGTGCACATTCGTCGAAATATGAAGCACTCAAAAAGATTGGAGAGCACTCATCAAGCTTGAGTTGCTCTCGGTAACACCTCCATCTCGATGAGTAATTTTAAGGCGTGGTTCAAACGAAAGAGATAAACCGTGGAAATTTTTTCTTTGGACAGCTTTGAAGTCTAGACAGAAGGTCTCTTACATATCATTTTACCTCGTCGTGGTTGGTGTTGAAACACTTGATGATGTCGATGCCGATGATGACGTGGACACAGAACTTGAAGTTGACGCACTGATTGATAAAAATAAAAACACAAATGAACTTGACGCAATCTCCTAGTTCAATAAAAACAATAAAATGAAATAAAGCCGATGGTCAGAACGGTATTTTTACGATTAATAAATAAAAGATGGATCATGTGAATTTATCATAAAAATGTGAAGCAAAACAATCGTATTCTTCGCTACCTTGACGATGTTGACACACTTGACGAAGTTGACGCAGAACTTGAGGTCGACACGCTTGAAGAGAAATGAAGGAATTTCAATTGTTGGAAAGGCAGATATTGAACAACTTTTCACCGAAGTGGAGGCGGTTATATTTACCGAGCGGCAAAAATTCGTGGTGAAAATCCAACGCTAACCACCAACACTGCGTTGAATAGTTGTTCTAAAATATACTAGAACAATAAGATAATTTAGCAAAAAAAAAGTTTTACAATTATAATGTGTTCGAATTCTGGTGTTCAGAGGTAAATGGCAAAGGATATTTAGAGTTTGAGTCACCAATCAGAACGCACCTTCGATGCCATCCATAGTTTCAAGTCTAGACTAATGTAGTTTATCAATTAGCTTTTAAAACATGTTGCTATAACCATACACACGTGCTTGATGCACCCTGACTAAACCAAATTATGCGAATCAGTACCTTGAAGAAGTTGACACACTGGATGAACTTGAAGTAGACACACTGAAATAAAGATATCGATAAGGATCTCACTTCAAACTATAAATACAAAGCACAACTTAGATTTTATCAAAAGTTATGAACGATCTATTTTTCTGCGGGCTAACTGACGATTATGATGTAGCTTTAGTTGCAGGGAAATATCTTGCAACCTAGTTAAAAACTTGGTAGGAACCACTAATTATCAACTACTTAATAACCTCGACCGGTCATTATAAGAAAATCTCTATTTGACATTTTGCAAGATTGACCTCGCTGTCACTCGGTCAACGCGGCTTGGCAGAGGTTTGAGATTTTCCAGTAATGAGCTAGTGGTCAAGGTTATCAAAATGTATAGCATATGACTTACAAACAGAAAAGGCAAAAAACGTATTTAAGAGGCAGTCTTCAATTCACATTTGACGATGCGCACATCTACCTATTCAGTACGGAACTCAAACCCCAGGTCGAATTTTTCAACGCAAGCCCGTGGAAGACACCACTTCTTTACATGTTCCTTCCACAACACACATTCATTTTCTCACAGCCATGAAAAAGTATTCTAGTATAGAGGTGTTCCAAATTTAAATAGAAATTTGGTGCGATTATTAAGGTAACGTTAGTGCGAACATAAATGACAGAAAATTGCTTCAAAGTACTCCAAACACGAACGGATTCTTGATAAAATGAAATAAAAATGTCTTAAAACGCACAGCCCTGTCAGTGTTTGCTTTTGCTTTCGATAATATATCTTCACCTTCCGAGAGATTCATATATGATCTTAACAAGACTTTTAAATATCTAAACTAAATCAAAAATTCTGCTGCCAACAAATATTCTCTCGGCTGCTTACGTCTGATGTTGCTGGCAGCTAATTTAAAACTTGTTTACTTGCGAGGGAATCTATCGATGAGAAACACCAAACCATGTGTGAGGAGCTTTGATCTTTAGTCATTTGTTGTCACTTAGCGATTCATGCTTTAGTTACGAATCGGCAAACTTTGATTGTCCTTCACTCGTGCCCTCAAGGTTACCAGCCATTAAATCAAAAACCATTTCTTTACATGAGATATTAAGGAAAAATTTTTGTGGATTGTCATCATGTCACTGACAGCTTTCCGATGTGAGTTATTAACGATATTTGTGTTTCTTAGTCGCGAGCTTGAATGTGTTCTCCTTTGTTTACCTCATTCTTTCTAGCGCAATCTCGTGGTTAATTTAACACGACACCTTTGCAGTTTTTCTAAAATTTTAACTACTTGTATAGGATTGAATGTACTTCTTCTGGCAGTTTATCTGCCTTCATAGTTCTCATGGCTCACAGTTTCAAAATGCACAAAAAGACGCTGCGGTACTTGTTTGACATTTTATGCTCTTATTAATTTGTATTATCCGTACTCGGCCCTTGGCATTAGTGCTGTATTATGTTTCTCTCAACTTGCTCTCAGCCAATCAGAGTGCACGTTACATTGGCCACAAGCCAAAGCCATGTAATAAATGATAGAAACATACGCACACCAATAAAAGTGAGTTATATTGAAGCTGTTGTCTTAACCTAAAGAAAATTTTAAGGCGCCTGGGATGAAACTATGCAATGAATACCTTGTTGTAGTTGGTGTCGAAACAGAAGATGAGGTCGACACCGATGACGATGTTGAAGTTCTTGATGAAGTCGATGCCGAAGATGATGTCGAAATGCTTGATGAGGTCGAAATTGACGAGGATGTTGAGACACTTGATGATGTCGAGACTGACGACGATGTTGAAGCACTCGATGATGTTGAAGCACTTGACGATGTAGATGCTGATGACGATGTTGAAGCACTTGATGATGTTGAAGCACTCGACGATGTCGATGCCGACGACGTTGTTGAAGCACTCGACGACGTCGATGCCGAAGACGATGTCGAAGCACTTGATGATGTTGACACTGACGACGATGTTGAAGCACTTGATGATGTTGAAGCACTCGACGATGTCGATGCTGACGACGATGTTGAAGCACTTGACGACGTCGATGCCGAAGACGATGTTGAAGCACTTGATGATGTTGAAGCACTCGACGATGTTGATGCCGAAGACGATGTTGAAGCACTAGACGACGTCGATGCCGAAGACGATGTTGAAGCGCTCGACGATGTTGAAACTGACGACGATGTCGAAGCACTAGATGATGTTGACGCCGAACTTGACGTCGAGACACTATAATATGTTTCATAATTTTTAGGAATGTTTTGAATGAAAAGGTCACCATGATTACAGGAGCCTTTGGGTATTAAAGGGAAATTAATTACCTTTTATCAGCTAAAGACTAACCAAAAGGAAAGCCACGATACTTTATGGCAGAAATTTTTTTTCTCTCGTAAAAAAATAAAGGTAATATGTATAATATACTTCATTTTTCTAAAGTAAAATTGAAATAAAATCAACACACACCTTGAAGAAGTGGATGCACTAGACGATGTTGAAATTGACGATGACGTAGACGCAGAAGTCGATGTAGAGACACTGAACACCAGAAATAAAACGTTATTTAACGAGAGCAACAGACAAAGTTACAATATATGTGTTTCTCAACTATTAACTCTAGACTAGATGGGATCATCTTGATGAAATAAATACGTCCGAGTGTTAAGTTATGCTGTGAAAAAAATTGACTCGTTAAGAAATCCAAAAACATTGTGTCAAAAATATCCTTCATACCTCGTTGTAGTTGGTGTTGAAACACTGGATGACGTCGAAGATGATGTTGACGCAGAACTAGATGTTGAAGCGCTGATTGAAATGTAAATCACGCAAGAGATGTTGTTAGAAGTATTAAGAAAACAAAAGCTGAATCAGTTTATGCCAGAAGAAGAAAAGCTGCAGCAAGGGGAAGGTAAGACTGAGGCTGTCTCCCTGATACAGCCCACGGGCGGCAAAGGGTGTTTAAAAAACAAAGGCGAGCTCTCAGGTTGAGGCGAACCATAAATGATATTGTGGAATACGAAACAAGTACACATCTCTACACTATTAGGGTAGAGTTAATCAATAACTAACGGATGTAACATATTTTACTGCCATGAAGTGGTAATCACATATGAACCAACATAATCCAAGCACTGGGGAAAAAGACAATTATAGAATAAGGTTGAGTATGATATCATGAATAATCATGAAGCCTGCGTTATCTGCCGAAGCCGGAAGGCCGTGGAAGCAGATGAAAATGCTTGAGGTTTAATAATCCATGATATCACACAAAAACCGGATTCGATAATTGTTTTATGATGCATTTTTTAAGAATATCAGAAAAGACACCTTTCTGAGTTTTGAAAGTATAGGAGCAGTACATGGAAGAGGCGCTTGGAAACTTTGAACTCGACACGATGACAGAATATCTACAGATATTTGGTTATCATGTCACCTTTACACGATACTGTATATTGACTGTATGCTCTTGACCAATAAAAATTTGCAAAGTAAGTCTAACTTATGATAATTCATATATCTGTTATCTGCCCGAACAGACAGAGCTGCCTTAAGCCTTAGGAAGGTAAAACCTTGGCTGTTCCCACCCTCAGCGGCTTGCCAAAACCACTAAACGAGAGAAAAGAACGAGAGAAAATGGGAAGGGATAAAAAGGGGTGGGTGGTGAAGGAAAGGCAAAGCTGAAAGGAGAGTTCTCAGGTTGAAGACGAACTTCAAGTGAAATTGCAGAATATGAAACGTGCAAACATTAAAATAAAATGCTCACAGATCCATACTACGTCTTAAAACGCCACTGAACGGTATTCAATGTCTCAAATTTGCACATTTACTAAAAAATACCAAGCCATTGAAAACAAGAGGCAATACTCAAAGGAGCCCTTCAAAAACTATTAAAACAACGATCATTTACAGTTTACATAAAAATCTAATTCAAAACAATGATGTTCTTCCCGCAAAAAATTCGTGTAGCGCATCATATTAAACATTCGCCCTTTTTTCCCTTTGTCAAATCTCCTTTTAGCCCTTTTGTTTAGCACGCATGATTGACATCGACATTATTTTACTTTTTCCTGCATAAATTTGTTCATACGTTTGGTGGATATTCCCTACTGTTGATTTTATTCATTAAAATCAATCTTTCAAATCATTCGATTGTTTTGATAGTTTTCATTGTTCCTGATCTCACCACAAGTGACCTTATTTGCTGTCTTTTGTCTTTATTTTCTCTTTTGATAAATCTTGATTTCTGAATCTAAAGAACTTTTAATTGATCTGTTTGTAGCAACTGCTTTAATTTGATTTACTTCGCTTCAATTTGCTCTAATTCATTTCGTTTAGTTTTCTTTGTATCTTCAAGGTGAATAAAGGAGTGCACTAGAGATGTAACAAGTGTCTTAGCTACATTACATCCTTTTCGTTACCTTGATGAGGTTGACACACTTGAAGAGGTTGACGCAGAGCTTGACGTCGACGCACTAGAAGAGAATTAAAAGATTTCAAGCGTCAAAAAGGGAGATAAAAGAGTTTTTCAGTTCAGTCTTTTTTGTCTATAATTAGATAAGGGTGTGATGCAAAAAATTCTTATAAAAATTCTTCATACCTTGAGGAGGTGGACACACTTGATGAACTTGAAGTAGACACACTGAAACACAAAAAAAATCAGCCATCTCTTCACACTAAGCTATAAAATGTCACATGAAAGAGGTCTCATAAATTTTGCCTAACAAACCATGGTATTTTTACCAGCGATTATGATGAGGCACGTATTTTAATATAGACTAGAGGGGCTTGCAACCGTGATGAATAATGAATGGTATATCTCTATTTCAAGTGCTAAAATCTATTTACAATGGAATCTATAATTCTATACTCTTTACATATGTCGATTACAATAAAATTTGAAATATGAATACATTCATATGTAATACTAGTAAGGCTTACAACCTGGTTTAAAAGTGGGTGTGTTATCAGCTTAATTATAATGAAGCATTAAGATTTCAACTTCAAATTGTGAGAATTTTGGTTCAAATTATGACAAATAAAAAGGTCTTAACTGAATCTATGCGGTAAATACCTCGTTGTAGTTGGCGTGGAAACAGATGACGAAGTCGACACTGACGATGATGTCGAAGCGCTTGATGATGTTGATGCCGATGACGATGTCGAAATGCTCGATGACGTCGAAATTGACGACGATGTTGAAATACTTGATGATGTCGATACTGACGACGAAGTTGAGGCACTTGACGATGTCGATGCTGATGATGAGGTTGAGGCGCTCGATGATGTCGACACTGATGATGATGTTGAGGCGCTTGTTGACACGGAGGACGATGTTGAAACAGAACTAGATGTTGACACACTAAAAATGACAGAATTGATGAAAGAGAATGTTCACTCTTACGATGTTATGGTACCAGTGTAAACAATTAAAAGATAAGAAACAAACTCTTTTTTCAAAACAATGTACTTAACCAGCTTTCGATAAAATAAGTGGCCATTTTGGATAAGTTTGAAAATAAATTTAAAGCTAGGTTCCTCTTTACCTTGACGAGGTTGACACACTCGACGATGTTGATGCTGAACTTGTTGTTGACACACTAAGAGAAAGTTGCAAGATTCAGTAGAATTAAAAACTGGAGCGAAATTTTCTATTTGTTGCCTTTGCAGTTATGATCTGGTTTATTCTAATTTATTAACCTTATCTGTGAATTGAAGAATTTTTTTAATACCTTGAGGAAGTTGACACGCTTGAAGAACTTGAAGTAGACGCACTAATGAGGAAATAGAAAATTGAAAATATATGAATCTCAATTAACTTTTGCTTAAAAGTTCTAAACGAGGGAAGGTTGCCCTCTCGGTGGTAGTCCGGTCTATTGAAAGCAAGAATGAAGAGCAGTGGTATTTTTAAGTACTTTGTTAACCACTGTTGCAAAAGGAAATTTTTTTTGATTTTAAAATGTGTGTGCTAAAAAACCAGGTAGTCCGAAAGCCAACATTGTGCACAATGGTGGAATAATATATCTTTCAACTCTCTTGAACCCCGACAAAATGGGCGCATCTTTTGTGTTATAATATTGTAATTTTCACGCCCTGTGTTGAATTTCATTTGCACGTGCTGCTAGACTCATTATGTATTCAGTTTCGTTTGTACCTTCGAGGCACTTGATAGAGATTAAATGTCTGTTCAGTAACTGTTTGAACGTGTGGATCGCTGTGCTATTACATTTTGTATCCAAACTAGATAAATTCAGTCAGTACCTCGTCGTAGTTGGTGTCGAAACAGATGATGATGTTGACACTGACGATGATGTTGAAGCGCTTGATGATGTTAATGCGGACGATGACGTTGAAATACTTGATGATGTAGAAATTGACGACGATGTTGAAATACTTGATGATGTCGATATGGATGACGAAGATGAGGCACTTGATGACGTTGACGCAGAACTTGATGTAGAGACACTGAAATATGTTTTACGATGTTTCAGAAAATAATAATTAGTTGATTTAAAATCTATCGAATAAGAAAACATAGAATAAATATACTGAGACTCTTGTTTGAGAGGCCAAAATGTGACTGATTAGCAGCAAAAATAACTGTAACCAATAGCTAACTCAACGATAACGCAAGTAGAGATTAACAAATATTTACTTTGTTCATTGTGTTGAAAATCAAAACGGTTTTAAATAAACCATATGTATTCTTTAAAAAATGAAAATTTAAAAAGATTGTGTGTTGCATTAAATGCATTTCTGCGATATAACATAAAAAAATCCAAAACTAACCTTGAAGAAGTAGATGCACTAGATGATGTTGAAATTGACGATGATGTGGATACGGAACTTGTTGTAGAGAAACTGAAAACCAACAAAAAAAAAACTTTCAGAGAAAACAAAGGACAAAAGTCAATATATCGATTTCGTAATGACTAAGTCAAGGCCGAAAAAAAATTACCCCTAAAATAAAATGTCATTCGTACCTGGTCGTATATGGTGTTTAAACACTCGATGACATCGGCAAAAAAAAGATATTCTCACCATTTAATTATGATAAGCATTGCAATGAATATGAATGGAATGATCAAGTTGGTGTTGAAACGACTGATAATAAGAACGATGGACCCTGATTAAATTTGCACTGAATTAAATAATACAAAACCACAATGTTCTTCGTTACCTTGATGAGGTTGACACACTTGACGAAGATGACGCAGAACTTGATGTTGACACACTGAAAAAAATTAGGATTTTAAGCGTCGGAAAGGCAAACAAAGGATTGTGTTCATAATGCCCTTGAAATATCAACTTTAAGAGCTCCTCACAGCTAAGAACACTACTGAACTAGTAGTAGAGAATAGGACCTGAAAAAAATTCAGGCCCGTACAGGATTTGAACCCATGACCTCTGCGATACCGGTGCAGCGCTCTATCAATTGAGCGAACGAGCCAACTGGGAGCTGATCAATATATTGGGTCCAAATAAACCATCCAAGTGATGAATAATGATTTTAGATATATGAAATTCATATATTTGCAATGTGAAGAATCAAATTAAAGAGCTCCTCGCAGCTGAGAACACCACTGAACTAGTAGTTGAAAAGAGGACCATCTAAAGCTGTGACTGATGCACAGTCACGTGTACACAAATTCTTAATACCTTGAGGAAGTTGATACACTTGATGAACTTGAAGTAGACACACTTCATTGAAAGGAAAAGAGGAGATAAATAACTCACATTAACCTGTATCTAAGTAACACGACTAAAACCTTATCAAAGTCCCATAGTTTAGAAGTTGATATGGTATCAACTCAGTAATAATGGGCCATGTACTTTTCAGTCAAAGCTGTTGGGAAGTGTCTCAAATTATGGAACTATTCAGTAAATACCTGGTTGTAGTTGGCGTCGAAACAGAAGATGATGTGGACACTGACGAAGACGTTGATGCACTTGAAGATTTTGATGTTGATGCCGATGATGATGTCGAAATGCTCGATGACGTGGAAATTGATGACGATGTTGAAGCACTTGACGATGTCGACACTGATGACGAGGTTGAAGCACTAGATGATGTCGATACCGAAGAGGAAGTTGAAGCGCTTGATGATGTCGACACTGACGACGATGATGAAGCAATTGATGATGTTGATGCTGACGACGATGTTGAAGCACTTGATGATGTTGATGCAGACGACGATGTTGAAGCACTTGACGATGTCGACACTGATGACGAGGTTGAAGCACTTGATGATGTTGACACAGACGATGATGTCGAAATGCTTGATGACGTCGACACAGAACTTGATGTAGAGACACTATGGAGAGATCAATTACTGTTACAGAAAACAGCATCTCTCCTGACATCTGATACATAATCACATCAACAACTCGACAATAGTTTCTATTGAAAATTTTTTTTTTAACTACTGTAATGAATTTTTAGTTTTCAACTTGATATCGATAACAATTTGGGCCAAGAATTTGATGTAGAAATACTAACGTACAATAAAACTTGATTAACAGAGAGATAAATACATTGGTTAGGATATGTTTTTCAGTGAAAGAAATGTTGACATCTCTGGAGGTTTTTAAACAAAAGGTCTCCCCGTCTAAAAGATTTTACATATACCTGGTCGTGGTTGGTGTTGAAATACTCGAGGACGTTGACGCCGATGATGACAAAGAACTGGACGTTGACACGCTGAAAACAATGATGTAAATGACTATATTTTAGCAGTGTATAAACATAACATAAAACGATAGGAAGAGTTCAAAGGGATGTACTTAACGAAATATAGATAAAGCGACAAACCAATCTATTTATATATTAAAAAGCAATGGAAAACAATCGTCATTTCTTACCTTGACGACGTCGACACACTTGATAATGTCGATGCTGAACTTGATGTTGACACGCTTAAAGAAAATTAAAAGATTCGATTGCTCTAAAGGCACATGAAGTATGGCTTTGATCTATGACCAGTAAATTATCAATCAACAGGTTATTTTGTTCAAGTATAACTATTGTTTATCTAGCGACTTTATGATCAAAACACTGAAAATACATTTTACTCTCAACATACTACTTACCTTGAGGAGGTTGACACACTCGAGGATGATGTATAAGTCTCACTACAAATATAATTATACAAAGATATTGGAAATTCATTATAATTGTTTAGGGGTCATATTCAATCATTACTAGGTTGTAGATGATAGCCATTTCTATCATAAAGCAAGTTGGCTGTATGTACCTACGTATTTGCAACTCTTGTGAAACGAATGAGGCATGAGATCTACTATTTTATTTCCGTATGCAGACCAATTTCATCTAATCTCCTACGACCATACTGAATTTCACAACGTTTAAGTAAAGAAAAGCATAACTCAAAGACAATAATTGGTATATTCAGACCGTACCTTATTGTGGTTGGCGTGGACACACTCGACGACGTTGACGCTGATGAAGATGTCGAAGCACTGGATGAAGTTGATGCCGATGATGATGTTGAGATACTTGATGACGTTGATATTGACGAAGATGTCGAAACACTTGATGATGTCGACACTGACGACGATGATGAAGTACTTGATGATGTCGACAATGACGACGATGTTGAAGCACTTGATGATGTTGACAATGACGATGATGTTGAAACACTTGATGATGTCGACAATGACGACGAGGTTGAAGCACTTGATGATGTTGACGCAGACGATGATGTGGAAATGCTTGATGACGTCGACACAGAACTTGATGTAGAGACACTAAGGAGAGATCAACTACTGTTACATAAAACAGCCACGTTCCTGACATCTAATATATAATCACATCAACGACTCGATGATAGTCTCTATTGAAAATTTTTTTTCTTGAACGACTGAAATGAATTTTTTAGTTTTCAACTAGATATCATCGACAATTTGGATCAAGAATTTGATGTAGAAAAACTAAAGTACGATGTAACATAATTTACAGAAGGATGAATGCATTGGCTAGGATATATATATTCCTGTAACAGAAATGTTGACATCTCTGGAGGTTTTTAAACAAAAAGTCTCCCCGTCTAAAAAATTTAATCTATACCTGGTCGTGGTTGGTGTTGAAATACTCGAGGACGTTGACGCCGATGATGACAAAGAACTAGACGTTGACGCGCTGAAAACAATGATATATATGACTATCTTTTAGCAGTGTATAAACATAACATAAAACGATAGGAAGAGTTCAAAGGGATGTACTTAACGAAACATAGATAAAGCCACTAACCAATCTATGTATATATTAAAAAGCAATGGAAAACAATCGTCATTTCTTACCTTGACGACGTCGACACACTTGATGATGTCGATGCTGAACTTGATGTTGACACGCTTAAAGAAAATTAAAAGATTCGATTGCGCTAAAGGCATATGAAGTATGGCTTTGATCTATGACCAGTAAATTATCAATCAACAGGTTATGTTGTTCAAGTATAACTATTGTTTATCTAGCGACTTTATGATCAAAACACTGAAAATACATTTTACTCTCAACATACTACTTACCTTGAGGAGGTTGACACACTCGAGGATGATGTATAAGTCTCACTACAAATATAATTAGACAAAGATATTGGAAATTCATTATAAATGTTTAGGGGTAATATTCAATCATTACTAGGTTGTAGATGATAGCCATTTCTATCATGAAGCAAGTTGGCTGTATGTACCTCCGTATTTGCAACTCTTGTGAAACGAATGAGGCATGAAATCTACTATTTTATTTCCGTATGCAGACCAATTTCATCTAATCTCCTACGACCATACTGAATTTCACAACGTTTAAGTAAAGAAAAGCATAACTCAAAGACAATAATTGGTATATTCAGACCGTACCTTATTGTGGTTGGCGTGGACACACTCGACGACGTTGACGCTGATGAAGATGTCGAAGCACTGGATGAAGTTGATGCCGATGATGATGTTGAGATACTTGATGACGTTGATATTGACGAAGATGTCGAAACACTTGATGATGTCGACACTGACGACGATGATGAAGTACTTGATGATGTCGACAATGACGACGATGTTGAAGCACTTGATGATGTTGACAATGACGATGATGTTGAAACACTTGATGATGTCGACAATGACGACGAGGTTGAAGCACTTGATGATGTTGACGCAGACGATGATGTGGAAATGCTTGATGACGTCGACACAGAACTTGATGTAGAGACACTAAGGAGAGATCAACTACTGGTACATAAAACAGCCACGTTCCTGACATCTAATATATAATCACATCAACGACTCGATGATAGTCTCTATTGAAAATTTTTTTTCTTGAACGACTGAAATGAATTTTTTAGTTTTCAACTAGATATCATCGACAATTTGGATCAAGAATTTGATGTAGAAAAACTAAAGTACGATGTAACATAATTTACAGAGGGATGAATGTATTGACTAGGATATATATATTCCTGTAACAGAAATGTTGACATCTCTGGAGGTTTTTAAACAAAAAGTCTCCCCGTCTAAAAAATTCAATCTATACCTGGTCGTGGTTGGTGTTGAAATACTCGAGGACGTTGACGCCGATGATGACAAAGAACTAGACGTTGATGCGCTGAAAACAATGATATATATGACTATCTTTTAGCAGTGTATAAACATAACATAAAACGATAGGAAGAGTTCAAAGGGATGTACTTAACGAAACATAGATAAAGCCACTAACCAATCTATGTATATATTAAAAAGCAATGGAAAACAATCATCATTTCTTACCTTGACGAGGTCGACACACTTGATGATGTCGATGCTGAACTTGATGTTGACACGCTTAAAGAAAATTAAAAGATTCGATTGCGCTAAAGGCATATGAAGTATGGCTTTGATCTATGACCAGTAAATTATCAATCAACAGGTTATGTTGTTCAAGTATAACTATTGTTTATCTAACGACTTTATGATCAAAACACTGAAAATACAATTTACTCTCAACATACTACTTACCTTGAGGAGGTTGACACACTCGAGGATGATGTATAAGTCTCACTACAAATATAATTATACAAAGATATTGGAAATTCATTATAAATGTTTAGGGGTCATATTCAATCATTACTAGGTTGTAGATGATAGCCATTTCTATCATGAAGCAAGTTGGCTGTATGTACCTACGTATTTGCAACTCTTGTGAAACAAATGAGGCATGAAATCTACTATTTTATTTCCGTATGCAGACCAATTTCATCTAATCTCCTACGACCATACTGAATTTCACAACGTTTAAGTAAAGAAAAGCATAACTCAAAGACAATAATTGGTATATTCAGACCGTACCTTATTGTGGTTGGCGTTGACACACTCGACGACGTTGACGCTGATGAAGATGTCGAAGCACTGGATGAAGTTGATGCCGATGATGATGTTGAGATACTTGATGACGTTGATATTGACGAAGATGTCGAAACACTTGATGATGTCGACACTGACGACGATGATGAAGTACTTGATGATGTCGACAATGACGACGATGTTGAAGCACTTGATGATGTTGACAATGACGATGATGTTGAAACACTTGATGATGTCGACAATGACGACGAGGTTGAAGCACTTGATGATGTTGACGCAGACGATGATGTGGAAATGCTTGATGACGTCGACACAGAACTTGATGTAGAGACACTAAGGAGAGATCAACTACTGTTACATAAAACAGCCACCTTCCTGACATCTAATATATAATCACATCAACGACTCGATGATAGTCTCTATTGAAAATTTTTTTTCTTGAACGACTGAAATGAATTTTTTAGTTTTCAACTAGATATCATCGACAATTTGGATCAAGAATTTGATGTAGAAAAACTAAAGTACGATGTAACATAATTTACAGAGGGATGAATGTATTGACTAGGATATATATATTCCTGTAACAGAAATGTTGACATCTCTGGAGGTTTTTAAACAAAAAGTCTCCCCGTCTAAAAAATTTAATCTATACCTGGTCGTGGTTGGTGTTGAAATACTCGAGGACGTTGACGCCGATGATGACAAAGAACTAGACGTTGACGCGCTGAAAACAATGATATATATGATTATCTTTTAGCAGTGTATAAACATAACATAAAACGATAGGAAGAGTTCAAAGGGATGTACTTAACGAAACATAGATAAAGCCACTAACCAATCTATGTATATATTAAAAAGCAATGGAAAACAATCGTCATTTCTTACCTTGACGACGTCGACACACTTGATGATGTCGATGCTGAACTTGATGTTGACACGCTTAAAGAAAATTAAAAGATTCGATTGCGCTGAAGGCATATGAAGTATGGCTTTGATCTATGACCAGTAAATTATCAATCAACAGGTTATGTTGTTCAAGTATAACTATTATTTATCTAGCGACTTTATGATCAAAACACTGAAAATACATTTTACTCTCAACATACTACTTACCTTGAGGAGGTTGACACACTCGAGGATGATGTATAAGTCTCACTACAAATATAATTATACAAAGATATTGGAAATTCATTATAAATGTTTAGGGGTCATATTCAATCATTACTAGGTTGTAGATGATAGCCATTTCTATCATGAAGCAAGTTGGCTGTATGTACCTACGTATTTGCAACTCTTGTGAAACGAATGAGGCATGAGATCTACTATTTTATTTCCGTATGCAGACCAATTTCATCTAATCTCCTACGACCATACTGAATTTCACAACGTTTAAGTAAAGAAAAGCATAACTCAAAGACAATAATTGGTATATTCAGACCGTACCTTATTATGGTTGGCGTGGACACACTCGACGACGTTGACGCTGATGAAGATGTCGAAGCACTGGATGAAGTTGATGCCGATGATGATGTTGAGATACTTGATGACGTTGATATTGACGAAGATGTCGAAACACTTGATGATGTCGACACTGACGACGATGATGAAGTACTTGATGATGTCGACAATGACGACGATGTTGAAGCACTTGATGATGTTGACAATGACGATGAAGTTGAAACACTTGATGATGTCGACAATGACGACGAGGTTGAAGCACTTGATGATGTTGACGCAGACGATGATGTGGAAATGCTTGATGACGTCGACACAGAACTTGATGTAGAGACACTAAGGAGAGATCAACTACTGTTACATAAAACAGCCACGTTCCTGATATCTAATATATAATCACATCAACGACTCGATGATAGTCTCTATTGAAACATTTTTTTCTTGAAAGACTGAAATGAATTTTTTAGTTTTAAACTAGATATCATCGACAATTTGGATCAAGAATTTTGATGTAGAAAAACTAAAGTACGATGTAACATAATTTACAGAGGGATGAATGCATTGGCTAGGATATATATATTCCTGTAACAGAAATGTTGACATCTCTGGAGGTTTTTAAACAAAAAGTCTCCCCGTCTAAAAAATTTAATCTATACCTGGTCGTGGTTGGTGTTGAAATACTCGAGGACGTTGACGCCGATGATGACAAAGAACTAGACGTTGACGCGCTGAAAACAATGATATATATGACTATCTTTTAGCAGTGTATAAACATAACATAAAACGATAGGAAGAGTTCAAAGGGATGTACTTAACGAAACATAGATAAAGCCACTAACCAATCTATGTATATATTAAAAAGCAATGGAAAACAATCGTCATTTCTTACCTTGACGACGTCGACACACTTGATGATGTCGATGCTGAACTTGATGTTGACACGCTTAAAGAAAATTAAAAGATTCGATTGCGCTAAAGGCATATGAAGTATGGCTTTGATCTATGACCAGTAAATTATCAATCAACAGGTTATGTTGTTCAAGTATAACTATTATTTATCTAGCGACTTTATGATCAAAACACTGAAAATACATTTTACTCTCAACATACTACTTACCTTGAGGAGGTTGACACACTCGAGGATGATGTATAAGTCTCACTACAAATATAATTATACAAAGATATTGGAAATTCATTATAAATGTTTAGGGGTAATATTCAATCATTACTAGGTTGTAGATGATAGCCATTTCTATCATGAAGCAAGTTGGCTGTATGTACCTACGTATTTGCAACTCTTGTGAAACGAATGAGGCATGAGATCTACTATTTTATTTCCGTATGCAGACCAATTTCATCTAATCTCCTACGACCATACTGAATTTCACAACGTTTAAGTAAAGAAAAGCATAACTCAAAGACAATAATTGATATATTCAGACCGTACCTTATTATGGTTGGCGTGGACACACTCGACGACGTTGACGCTGATGAAGATGTCGAAGCACTGGATGAAGTTGATGCCGATGATGATGTTGAGATACTTGATGACGTTGATATTGACGAAGATGTCGAAACACTTGATGATGTCGACACTGACGACGATGATGAAGTACTTGATGATGTCGACAATGACGACGATGTTGAAGCACTTGATGATGTTGACAATGACGATGAAGTTGAAACACTTGATGATGTCGACAATGACGACGAGGTTGAAGCACTTGATGATGTTGACGCAGACGATGATGTGGAAATGCTTGATGACGTCGACACAGAACTTGATGTAGAGACACTAAGGAGAGATCAACTACTGTTACATAAAACAGCCACCTTCCCGACATCTCATATATAATCACATCAACGACTCGATGATAGTCTCTATTGAAAAATTTTTTTCTTGAACGACTGAAATGAATTTTTAGTTTTCAACTAGATATCAACGACAATTTGGACCAAGAATTTGATGTAGAAATACTGAAGTACGATGAAACATGATTTACAGAGGGATGAATGCATTTGCTAGGATATAATAACTCTTTTAAAAGAAATGTTGACCTCTCTGGAGGTTTTAAACAAAAAAAATCTCCGTCTAAAAAATTTAATCAATACCTGGTCGTGGTTGGTGTTGAAATACTCGAGGACGTTGACGCCGATGATGACAAAGAACTAGACGTTGACGCGCTGAAAACAATGATGTAAATGGCTACATCTTAGCAGTGTATAAGCGTTACATTAAATGATAGAAAGTGTTCAAAGCAATGTACTTAACCAAATATAGATAAAGCGACAAACCAATCTATGTAGATATGAAAAAAGGCGATGGAAACAATTGTCATTTCTTACCTTGACGAGGTCGACACACTTGATGACGTTGATGCTGAACTTGATGTTGACACACTTAAAGAAAATTAAAAGATTCGATTGCGCTAAAGGCATATGAAGTATGGCTTTGATCTATGACCAGTAAATTATCAATCAACAGGTTATTTTGTTCAAGTATAACTATTATTTATCTAGCGACTTTATGATCAAAACACTGAAAATACATTTTACTCTCAGCATACTACTTACCTTGAGGAGGTTGACACACTCGAGGATGATGTATAAGTCTCACTACAAATATAATTAGACAAAGATATTGGAAATTCATTATAAATGTTTAGGGGTAATATTCAATCATTACTAGGTTGTAGATGATAGCCATTTCTATCATGAAGCAAGTTGGCTGTATGTACCTCCGTATTTGCAACTCTTGTGAAACGAATGAGGCATGAGATCTACTATTTTATTTCCGTATGCAGACCAATTTCATCTAATCTCCTACGACCATACTGAATTTCACAACGTTTAAGTAAAGAAAAGCATAACTCAAAGACAATAATTGATATATTCAGACCGTACCTTATTGTGGTTGGCGTGGACACACTCGACGACGTTGACGCTGATGAAGATGTCGAAGCACTGGATGAAGTTGATGCCGATGATGATGTTGAGATACTTGATGACGTTGATATTGACGAAGATGTTGAAACACTCGATGACGTTGACACTGACGACGAGGTTGAAACACTTGATGATGTCGACACTGACGACGACGTTGAAAAGCTTGAGGAAGAAAGTGACGACGAAGTTGAAGCACTTGATGATGTCGACAGTGATGACGATGTTGAAGAGCTTGAGGAGGAAAGTGACGACGAAGTTGAAGCACTAGATGATGTCGACACTGACGACGAGGTAGAAGCACTTGAGGAAGATAGTGACGACGAAGTTGAAGCACTTGATGATGTCGACACTGATGACGATGTCGAAAAGCTTGAGGAGGAAAGTGACGACGAAGTTGAAGCACTTGATGATGTTGACGCTGATGACGATGTTGAAAAGCTCGAGGAAGAAAGGGACGACGAAGTGGAAGCGCTCGAGGAAGAAAGTGACGATGAAGTTGAAGCACTTGATGATGTGGATACTGATGAAGATGTTGAAAAGCTCGAGGAAGAAAGTGACGACGAAGTTGAAGCACTAGATGATGTCGACACTGACGACGATGATGAAGCGCTTGAGGAAGAAAGTGACGACGAAGTTGAAGCACTTGATGATGTGGATACTGATGAAGATGTTGAAAAGCTCGAGGAAGAAAGTGACGACGAAGTTGAAGCACTAGATGATGTTGATACTGATGACGATGTTGAAAAGCTCGAGGAAGAAAGTGACGACGAAGTTGAAGCACTAGATGATGTCGACACCGATGACGATGTTGAAGTGCTTGTTGAGATTCCCGAAGAACTGGCGACCAAATAAAAAATCGTTTTGATGGATGAGATATCTATTTATTTTATTTTTTTATTACAGTTTATTCCATCTAACAGAACAAATGTAATATCGTTAATATTACTTGCAAAAATAATTAAGGTAAAATAAAAACGTTACAATTGTGAAAGAAACAATATAACATAATATAGTACAAAAATATAAATTCGCATTGTTGTGGAATGCATGCATAAGGCATATCATGCATAAGGTCAGAAGCTTTTCCACTAATATTTACTTTTTTCTTAAGACGATTCTTAATTTTTCATTTTCCGTCAATTAATAAAATAAACGCGTCAATATTTTGCCTATAATAAACACTCATAGTAATTGGTTTTTGTAGTTGTTCCAAATAATTTTCCGAAGTGCGATAAAGATAAAATGCATGCATATTTTACAATAAACCGATTAACAGCTTCCGGAAAAAATTCTTGATTGTAGTGAAATACCTAGAAAATGTGGAGAATAGTGACTGACAAATTGTGATATAAAACCTTTTTCCCTCGCTTTGACCATGTGTGCATAAGTCTTCTCGGTGACATTTAGTCTATGCTGTAACTTAAAATCAAATTGTCGTATTTTTTTCTTTACATGCTTTGCCAATTGCTGTAAAATTTGATTTCCAATCGATGCTTTCTTTTTTTGTATTTCATTACAGACGGTCAGTGTTTAGTAAAGGGATAAAAGGAAAAAGTTATTTCTGCAACTGTAAGGCTTCCTGGCCTTAAAAATCTGGCTATGCGTAGTTGATGTTCATGTAACTGTATATTTCTTAGGAATTCCATTATCATCCAGGTTACCTTGAGTAAAAATGTTTAAAGAAAAGCTATTTCCATCAATACGATGGAATAAAGTCAAATAGTTAAATAGAGTTAGATTTATGACCATTGCCATTTTTGTAAAGGTTCATCTAGTCCAGGATGTTTTTCGAACAGTCCGCTATATTGTTGCAATAGTTTTTCAAGTTTCTGCGACATTCAAGTCGGATGTTAAAAAACCTTGAGATCCGGGTTAAACGCACAGATTTAGATAAAGTATGTGGATCCGGCACCTGCAAACTGGTGCACGACATTTACTTTTTATTGTTTCTTGTTCCAAATAAAACTAAAACGGCTAGAAGCCGTGTATACAAACATGAGTCAGTTATACGTAAACATTGAAAAGAATGTCCAACATGCAATCACTCGAATTTTTTTTATTATTTGTGGAATTATTTCAACAGTTATGCATCTTCGTTACTAAATATTTGTCAAAAAGATGACAGCCTTGAAGAGAAAAACCCTTTTTTTTCTGCGAACGTAACTATCATTCAAAAAATTAGTCAATCAAAAAAATGAAAGCTTATTATTTACAATCGTTAATCACAATAAACTAAAGACTCCAATGTATGATTTTCGTGTTGTGATTGGAGTTGAGTGAGAATAGAAGGTGCTTTGTGAACTCACCTGGAATACAATGAGAAAACTGTTTCGGAGGATTTCGAAAAAGTGTACGTTGAGGGAAACCTCGTTGACACCTTTGATTCTGTCTGAGATTTCTGGGTAGAGAGAGAACTTGAGGTGGATACACTATAAAAGGAAAAATCATTACTCACGTAAATTTTGTGCATTTTTTTATTCTCTTATTAGTTCCAAAAACTATCCGAACTTTGATATCTGATAAAACGCTACTATGCAAAAGTTCTTTAGGCCCTTTAGATGTGAACAAAAAAATCAAATCGAACTGCGAAAGCAACAAAATCAGTCGGAAAACATACAAGCACAGAAGTGTTTAATAGCTAAATTGCATTGAAGCATTGATGTCAAAGTATGCCCATATTACCTTGACGAGGTTGATACACTCGAAGATGTCGACACTGACGACGAGGTTGATACACTCGAAGATGTCGACACTGACGACGAGGTTGATACACTCGAAGATGTCGACACTGACGACGAGGTTGATACACTCGAAGATGTCGACACTGACGACGAGGTTGATACACTCGAAGATGTCGACACTGACGACGAGGTTGATAAACTCGAAGATGTCGACACTGACGACGAGGTTGATACACTCGAAGATGTCGACACTGACGACGAGGTTGATACACTCGAAGATGTCGACACTGATGACGAGGTTGATAAACTCGAAGATGTCGACACTGATGACGATATTGAAGTACTTGATGACGACGGTGATGATGAGGAGACACTGAAATATCGATTGTCACCTCGTCAGTTTTTCCATCACTCATGATAATGTACATTTTAAAATTCAAAATCTTTCCTAATCAGAATTGGTATTTGAAAACCATAGTGACTAAACTACTAATACAATGGTGTAGTTATGCGCAGTTGGGAAAAAGATACCCATAAGGAAAAAAATTCATCATACCTTGATGACGATAGGCTTGACGAAGAAATGCTAAAGAAAAAAATAGTGATTTATTCTCTCCTTAGAATCATCAATATCAGCAATGTACATCAGTGTCAAATTCCAGTTTTACAGATGTGTTAAACTGTAATGTTCTATGGAAGAAATAAGCCTTAGGGTTTACACAAATAATGGTGTCCATTTCGTAATTTTTATCAATAACAAAAATATACGATCACTGCTCACTTAAAGTGAAGGAGTTTTAAATTGTTTCTACCTTGTACTTCCTGATGACAGTGAGGTGGAGACAGTTGTAGAAGACGCACTGGTGGAAAGTGATGATGTGGAGTATGTAGAGCTTTGTGGGCTGCTGGAACGTATAATAAACAAAATAAAGTAATAAACTTATTAAGATTATTTAGGAGGTAGCTAACAAACATAACAGAGAAGTATACTGCCTCTAGCATATTCACGTATTTCCTTCTCTTCTTTAGCCATGTAAGTAAATATAGTTCTGATTCCTTTGTGCCCTACATCCATAAGGCACTTGAAAACAACCTTGTCTATGAAAGAGCTTCCAGCGATTGAAGTAGGATAATACACCATAACACGAATTTTGACCTTTTCTATTCTATTTCTTTAAGTGTTTACCAAAGGTTATTGAGATATTTAAGAGCGTGTATATATCTTTGGGAACCTTACCTTTTATTTTTGCTATCGTTGTTTTGTAATGATGAGGAAATGTCTCACAGTCGATACTGACGACGATGTCGATGAACTCAACGACAACTGGTGTAACTTAATTTGGACTGAGTATATACATTTACCGTTACACGTACCTTGAAGACGTTGACACTGAAGAGGACGTGGAAACAGAACTTGAAGTTGATGCACTAAAAGTAAACAAACCCATTGTGAGCATCGGATTCCTTCAAAGGCTGTTTTAAAATGAGAGGGTAAGTTTCTGAAGAAACTGTACTGCTGCTGTGTGAAAATATAACAGGGTAATTTGGTGTTATAAACTGAGTTTATAACCTAAATTGGCCACCGAAAATAGTTTCGAACTTTAGCCCTTCGTCAGAGCGAATAGCGAAGGGCTAACGTTCGGAACGTCAGCTTTGAAGCTCTTTACAATGGCCAATTTACGTTATTAACGCTGTTTAAAATGTTCGATATTACGCTCTAATCCAAGCAAAGTAAAGTGAGCATTTTCCAGTTTGGGACATAGTATAATTTTGGATTAGAGATTCTTCTACCCTGTTGCAGCTGGTGTTGAAACACTTGATGAAGTCGTTACCGACGGTGAAGTCGACGCAGCAAGAACCAAACAAGACTTCTCAGATGTGAGTCGCTTATAAAATTGTAGTTTTTTTGTTGTTGTTGTTTTTGGAGTTTCTGTCATTTACCAACTTTAAAATATGATCATGAGTCAATCTTGTCTCCTTTTTTTTTTTTTTTTCATAGATATAACATTATCATTGGAAAGCTTCACGAAGCCTTGAAATAAAAAGGAGTGGTTAAATTAGAGATGTCGAGGTATATAATTCTGATGCTGGAATCAAACTGGAATCAAAAATTTGAGGAGTGATTCCGTTTCAGACCAAATGCATGCCTTTCAATCTATTTAAATATAGTATATGCAGATTATCCTTTGTTGCCAGATATGAGTATCAAAATGTTTAAATAAGTTTATGCTATATTTCACTATTTTTATACTCTTTCTAGCTAAATTTAAGTGATTATATTCTATTCTAGAATTCTTTGTAATTTTACTGTAGTAATGGTAATGGCCAAATCGACAGCTTTCGCTTTTTTGGTAACCATAAACTTTTCCCTTATTTCCTGTAATCCTCCATTTCTTACAAGTTTATGATTTTTTTAAAGTACATGAAATGTGTGTAGCTGAAGCGTAAATAAATATAAATAAATAAAATTGTAAAAAAATAGTATTACCTTGAAGAAGTTGATAAAGACGAGGATGAGGATGCTGATGAAGATGTCGAAATCGAACTTGAAGTGGACACACTGAAATGAAAGATTTTCAGCGCGAGCTTTAAATGAGAAAATTATTTTAAAATATCTCTTAATCTGAAATGGAAAAATTTACTGATGGTGGATTGGTCGCCCTTGCAGAACGCAACCGTGTAAAAAATTCAAAGATAGACATTTGAAATAGGCATTCGCCAGTTTCCTTAGGTGTACACATTATATTACCTTGATGATATTGAAGACGAAGTGGAGATTGAACTGTTTAAAAGAAAAAGAAAACAAAACTTATCGGAAGAATTTCATGGTTGATGAAGACAGGTTGGTTGATTATAAAAAAGAAATTAGAATATTGGAATATTAATATAACCTTAAAAATTAAGTCTCGCCTCTAACTAAAATTATTTTCACATGTATCAGTCAAAGAAATACATTTTGAAAAGCAGCAAACTTTATTACCTTAATGATATTGATGACGAAGTGGAAATTGAACTCGACGTAGATACGCTTTAAAAAAGATAGAGAAAAACCATCTGATTGGAGTTCTCAAAGAAGGTAACATAGTACTGTATAATGGGCCGAGGGCATAGAGGGTATGTACTTCTGCTGCTCCGCTTCTGTATTAACTCATCTTAATTTTTAAAGCTTTTTCTAATTCTAAAAATCATATAATATTAAATATTTATATGATATGTTTGTATTTGATATCTAGATTTTATTGTCCATATGTATTTCGATGGTTTTTTATATATGTATCAAACGCTCATTTGGTATATTTGTCGCAGTTTCCTAAATCAGTTTTCAGCTGCTAAATATACAAACCCAAGGTTATTTATAAAGTGAACATTGGTGAAGAAGGTGGAGTCACAAACTAAAATTGATCGGAAAATGAAGTGGTGCAACCTCTAGAAAATTTGTAAGTAACAATGTAACAGTCAAAACAGTTTTTTTTTGTTTAAAATCTTTGCCGTCTTGCACGATGATTGTGAAGTTGAAGATTACAGCCTTAAGTTAATCTTATCAATCCCTAACCAAGCCAGCTCCTTGCAGCTTTTATTAAACATTTTGGCGTTTTTCTCCATTACCAAGCTTATCTATTCTTTGAAAATGTAGTGATCTGCTCGATGCAAATAGGTTTCAACATCTCATATTGTATAATAACCCTTTTCTTACCGAGCGAGAGGATTGTCCAAGGTCATGGCAATACGGACCGAGCGCAGTGAGGACCGCACAAAAACTACCTAGGGCAATATTTCTACATACGGCTGTAGCAATTTTAATAAGTAGTTTACTATATGACAGTCGAAGTCAACTTGTTTAGTTTCTGGTTTTCGCGAACAAAAAATAAAAGGCCCATGACCGTTTGCATGGAAACAGTCCATATGGCAAAAAACTGAGCCAATAAGAATCATTTACTTCCGGGCTACCTTCCCATATAGTAATGTACCTTACATGGTTCTATACCAACCTTGTACTTGACATAGATGAACTACTGGTGGACGTACAAGGCCGGTCGCAATCACCCTTCTGCTCAACGCATTTCTTTCCATTGAAGTATGTCCCATTAGGACATGAACAACCCTCAACTCTTGTTCCACGACAGCATCTTTCGTTCGCTACAGGACATTCGTCATTTATTTCGCAAGCAGAAGGAATGGTAATGTTTGCTTCATATCCACCACTGTTTGCACAGGGTCGGCAACAAGGAAGCTCTGTTAAAATATGGACCAAATTTATGCTGATTGTTAGAGAAATTTTTAATTAATTGTTGAAAGTAATCCAAGATTGCACCTATTTTGCCTATTTTTGCCACCTTATTGGTTTAGTACATTTACCCTAATTGCTACGTTGATTAGAGGTGAGGCTGAACCAATTGCGACCTATTCACCAACGTTTTGAACATTCTAAATTCCAATTCGACCTGAAACAGTAGACAAGAAGAGACACCTCGTGAAATCAGTGTCCACTACTGAAATCTCATCCCATAATGTTTCCTTACACTTCAGGTAGAATGCTTCATTTCATTTTTCATTCATCATTATCCTAGAAGGTTGGAATTTCATTGATTTTGGTCATTCCATCAAATGGTACTCTAATGAACGAAGGACACTGTCAATAGCTCTTAAAATCAATGATTTAAACTAATAGTGGAGGTAAGAGTTGCAATGCTGCATACCCTTTTCGGACTGACATCAAGACATGACAGCCTGTCTATTCCAGAATGGCATAGACTTATAAATGACAACGTTGACGCATCCAAGCTAAAATGTCCCCAGGCTAACTTTGAAAAGAGGGAGTAGACCATTTGATATCTATATCTGGCTTTAAAAAAGTAAACACGCGGACCCCGCCACTCAATTCAAATGTCAGAAAACAAAGCACTGCGTTCACAAATTGTCGCTGCTTTGGTAATCCGTCCTTCTGTTTTCATTGTGCCCTCTCTTCAAGTCTGATGAAACGATTCGAGTGTAGCTCTTCATTGAGCTTGGTGATAGCTAGGGGGTGTTTGAAATGACTACGTGCACGGTCGGATTTTGTAGGAACACAATAAAAAAAGATAAATCTCAATTTTCTCTTGGAACCTTAAGACACGACCAGTGTCATAACTTCATTCAGATTTTTAAATATAACGGAGAGAAAAAATCTATTTCAGGAGTTTAATAATCTTTCTTTGTTTTCTAACGAGGCGAGTTGATTGGATAGAAACATCATATAGCAGTATTATCTTTAAATGTCACTCTATCCAGCACTTACCACAAAATCCTTCTCGACGCCACGTGATTGAGATTCCATGCTGATTACAAGCTCTCACATAAGTGGCAATAGCCGCACAGTAGCATGCACAGTCGCCTCCTTTGTTGCACAAACATGTTTCGTGAATACAGGCGTCATAATATGCCTGTGGTGGAACAACCGCGTGACAGGCGGAAAAGTTCTTGTCCGACATGAGCATTCCACATCCTGCATAGAAAAGTGAGACAGACCAAGGATTAATTTTGTATTTATAATGGTAATTGGACAGAGGAGTCCAATTCGGTCTGTAATCATACCAGTGATTAACAAAATCGGACGACCGCTAAGCGGGAGTCCGATTTGTTAATCACGAGTATGGTTACAGTTAGAATTGGACGACAAGAAGTCTTGTTACCGATGAATGAAAACTGTGACAAAATTTGAGAAAGAAACTAGAAACGGGGTATACGTTTTCAGAAAAAAACAACAACAACAGCTAACTGGGGAAATGCGAGACAACAGCGCGCGCACGTTACGCTTACACAAGTATGACATTTCAATTGTCCCTTTAACTGCCCTGTTACACTGTCCAATTACAAGCAGGACGCGCTCACTGTCCTATAACACTGTCCAATTATAAGCATGGCGCGTACACTGACCTACGAGTGCTCAAATCGGGCTGGTGATAACCAATAACGTTCGAGAATTTTGTTATAGTTTTGATTACTACATGTAATAAAAACTTTGATATAAAGGGTAGTCATAGTCAAAGAAAAAAGACCAGTTTTCAATTGAGTGTCGAAAGTAATACTGCATTGCTTTACTCCACTCTAAAATTCGTCCAGAAACTTTGCACTACTTTCTCAACCAATCACATGCACGCGTTTTCCTGCACTTTGGGCAGTTCGCTTTGTTATTACTAAACGAGAGTGAATGTATGAAAGTCATATATTTGAACTGTGGATAAAGACGTGAATATGAAAGCGATCTTCGCAGTAATGAACACTACTTGAGCAGTTGTGAAAATAAGGCGAGTTTTGTTTGGCTCTTTAGGGTATTTTCCCTTATTTATTGCCCGTAGTGATTACTTCGGTTTTGCTTTTACGATATTATATACTTGTTTTTGAGCATCTCTGTAAACATCTCTAAGGAAACTTGGAAATTTATAAATATAAAACTTTCTGAGTTACTTCATATTTTCCAATGTTTCCAACTTTTCGATTAACCTATGTTGCCATTGCCGTCATTGTTCTTTCGAAAATCGTGGCTGTATCATAGTAATAAACAACTCCCTGATCCATGGGACACCAGAGATGAGAGCTAGAGCAATTTAGAGATACTACGACACTGGTGAACACTGGTTAAGTTTCCTTTATAAAATACCCTTTCAGCTCACCTTTTACTGCCCAACTCAATCGGTCAGTGTTATTTACACACACTTGCCAATAATCGGTGCTTACACTATTTTCGCATACAGGGTCAGCGCTACTCCTCCAACTATCACCAAATTCTTTAGGGGTCTTCGCGGGTTCGTAATTCCGTAACATAACGTCATCCCCATCCTTTCCGTTAAAGTTACCGCAAATTCCAACGAGTTTATCTTGATTTTTAAACTTGGAATTGGGGGTAATGTAGACTCGGTTACCTTTGTCGAATTTCACCTGTAGTAAGAGACGGAGAATAAACAAATTCAAAGTTGTGATGTAACGGTAATATTAGACCTTCATGCAGTTGAACAAAACGATGCTCAAATTCTACATAATTTTCTCATTCCATAGCTTATCATATCTTTTCGAATAACTAGCTGATGATTGGTTAGGGTTTGTCAGCCTCAACCTTCAATTTTCAATCCCAGTTCTCAAGTTTTTACCAAACAGGAATTCTGAATTTCAATCATGATTGACTGCCGAGGATAGAAGAAGGCGGCTGTTACGATGAAACGGCCAAAACATCTCGAAATAAAAACAAATAAATCTAAACCAACTGCAATGATAGTCCTTATGACCTGCAGAAACTGGCTATTATTAAAACCTCTGAGTACTGCTCCACATAAAGCTTAAAAGGAGAACTCTGCAAAATGTGATTAATCAGGAAAATAAAGTTACAACAATTTTGACAAACCTCAAACAAGGGTTTGAAAGGCTCGTTCGGGTTGAACACCCGCACGATGATAAATAATCCCATGCTGAAAATCTCTGCATTGTCTAACACACTTCTGGTGCATGGTTCAGGGTAGGTCCCAGGTACATATTGTGTAGACGAGTCTTCGGTTTCGATTTTTATAGTCCTCTGAAAGAGTTCGATTGATCCTTCTCCTGTTTCAATCACTACTTTCTTACACATTTGCAGCTCTAGTGAGTCCACGCATGGCTCGTTTGCAACGCTGACCGTATTTTTGGTGCCCTTTATCAGCATGAGTTGGTATTCGCAGAGTTCGAGGCTACTAAATCTGATCCATCTGCCGTCAAATGTTCGGTAATGCTCCTGACCGAACGCAGCGCATTCGTATTCAGGTAGTGGATCAACACCAGGCTGAGGAATCCATGTTCGTGCGCCAGAACATTTGCTTTAGGAAAAGACAAGATTAGTCGTTATGATTAAAAGAATCACCTTGGAATGTGTTCTTTCTTAGGCTTTTAACTCAAATTTCACAATAGTTACGCTACTTATATTTTATTCCATTTAAACAGTTTGCTATATTCGTCACTAGAATGATTCAGAACATGGTGAAGCGCAATAAGACCCCTTGAAAATAACAAGCTAGACTCTCCCTTACTCCTTTTTCCCCACCACCTACATCCTACCTTTGACGTACTAGTACTTACGTTGAACATTCCAATGGTGAAGGTTCGCCTTTTTCGTAATATTCATTTTCGTGGATGCATCCACATTGGTCCTTCTGGACGCACTTCTTTTTGTATTCATTCCAGTAAAGACCATCCTTGCAGTGGCATCCAGGTTTGTTATCCACCGGAACACCATATTCCAAACCCAAACAAGTACGTCCAAATGAATTGTACACCTGATCCTCGGCTTCACACTCAACTAGAAGGTTTCATACAATGTAAAAGAGTTCGTGTTAGATTTAAAAAAACTTGCAATAGACCTTGAGCTCGATTGCTGTTTCCATGAGTCAATTGATGTCATTAAAAGCATCATTTTCAAATTCAGTGCTTTGGGAATACTGTATGATTAAAATTCATAAGTCTGCATTTTAGAATCAAGGCATGGGTTTGGTTTACGGTGACTACTGAAGGGCTTGATCTAACAATCGAATAACATAGCGGTCAAACATCGGGCATGCACAGATCGACTGAATTTAGCCAACAGGGCTCCAAAATTATGCGCATGATTTTCAAGGAATAACCAACAACCAGAGTAACGCAAATTATGAGAAGAAAAAATTGACCAACGTTTAAAACAACTGTCAAATAAGTCAAAGGCAGGGCAAAGAAAACTCGACACTCAAGACCAAGCTTTTTGATAACGAGAAAAAATGACGATTTACCATTTGGTTTCGAGCTTCATCGAAAAAGTTATATGCTTTAAAACACAGACGGGAGACTTAGATGCACAGCCATTTCCTGTGACGAAGGGAAAACGGTCAATCGCCGAGATACCATTACAACGATGCATTGTATGTGTTAATGATATTCATTCCTAGCGATTTTTGTCCCCTATTTTTTACAATCTTTTTTCTTTGATGTCGTTTTATGCTTAAAAGTAAAATATACCAACCCGGATGTTCTGCACATTCATCTTCTTCAATACACTCGTTTCCCCTCAGAACCGTGCCGTTCTTTTTACAAAAGCAACCTTCTATGCATCCACGACTGAAAAGGAAGAAAGGAAATAAACGAGCAGTTTTTACTTGCTAAAAATAAACGAAAAGGTATTTTTTTTGAGGGGCTGTGCGGAAGTACTGTACACTTTATTTTAATGGTCTTGTTATGGTTTGGTTAGCTTTGCAGAGTAAGCCCTTCCCTGAAATTATGAAGTAGGATAAGACTAAAACTTTCGTAGTGAAAACCAGAAGCTACAACAAGAACTTGAATAGGTAACCTCTTCTTTTTGTTCATCGCTTTTTTCTCCGTAAATGAAGATTACCTATCCACCGCCCTGATTAGCCTTTTTATGGTATTGGCGGTGAGAGAGTATGTATAACTTTGTATTTCCGTAAACAGTCATTGCGACTCAGAAGAAACGCCTGAGTATAACATCTTTGCCGAATTTATTGCTACCTCAACTTTATGGGAAAATAAGTTGTTTCTGAGCTGCTAAGTAAGCATGACCGTTAAATGAAAGGTAAATGCACAATGACCAAAGGCTCATACTCACAAGTACGCTAAAACCCTTTTACTTCATCAGATTTGTTTCCAGAAGGTAATCAGTGCTGTTCCAAACTCGTAAAATGTACATTAGATGACTAGGGCTCAGATGGGCTTTGTGCAGCTGACATGTCAATTGTGAGGATATGACATACCTTGAATCCATTTAACTAACAAATTTTTAAGATTATTTAGCAGATCTGTCAGCTTGAATCGGCCGGATTGATTGACGTTGCTGGTTTTTAGATAACTGAGATACTGCAAGCGACTTAATTGGCCTCTGACTAGGGTTTATTGGTTTATTGTTTGAGAAATCTTACATATTTGGTCGATGAACGGTAGACCGTCAACCCCACTCAGATTTTTTTTGTTTTTTTGTTTTTTTTTAATGGTATAAACAATGCAGTATAATGTAATAGACCAAAAGGAACATGAAATATTAACAAATTATCGTTTTTCCTTCGTAACTGGTTTTGTGTTCAACCCTATACCCGCTTGAATTTCAAGGTTGGTCTTAGAAGGTAAGTCCTTGCCTGTACTTTGCCATTTAGGGGCGAACCTTAACACCTGTAAGCTACAAAGCTGTGAGACTTACTTCTGGCAAGCTTGTTTGTTTTTAAGATCCCCACATGTCTGCGGGCAAGTTGCATCACAGTATCTGAACTCTTGATCACTTGGACAACTCGCTGCAAGAAGAAATAAAGTAAGCTGGCAGAAAGCAAAGAAGGACAGAGAAACCCATTTAGCAGATCATGTACATGAACGAGCTGACTCGGTTGTGCTTCATTCAAACTTTGTGTTGAACTCTTTATCAAACTGATATTGGAAGAGCTAGTAATTATTTGATCGCACTCGAGTGAGTTCAAGGTTTTTGGCGTATTTGGCAAAGACTTGTTGTTGTTAACTTCTCATTTGGGAAAATGAGAAAAATTTAATGTTGGAGACAATCTCGCTCCTCTTCAAATGAAAACATCTTTAGAAGTTACCTGTGTAGGACCTTCATTTGAACACGAGAATGAAAACATAAAAAGAATCAAAATAAAAGATTTACGTACGCTCTTGACATAGATCTATGACCTCTCTTCGTTGCCTCCATTTGAGCACCACAACACCTTTATCTCCGCAAGCTTTGGCGTATCCGGCTATGACGTCGCATAGACTAACAGAGTGCCTACAATAAGCTTCTACGGCATTTTCGTAAAAAACTTCTTTTGGCACCTCTGACCAGCAGGCTTGAAACGGACTGTCTCCGTTAATTAGAATAGAGGCGTGCTTTTCGGCTGCAGGTTCAAGCTCATAATTCCGTCTGCAATAATCCAACTGTGTGGGACTAGCGAGGGCAGGGTCGTCTCCCAGTTGATTTTCCATGCATTTATCTGAATTTTCATCGTAGAAGTTCAACCATTTCTTTAAGAACTCGTTCGGTGTGGCGGCTTCCCCCTTGTCGGGTTTGCGGAAATCATCGTTGCCGTTTCCGTTGAATGTACCGCACAGACCACATGTCTGATTTTGTAGATCAGGAGACACGGATAAAAAAAGGTTTTGATCGGTTGCGGTCATTTGAAAATAGCGAGTGGACAACACTACACTCTTTCCACCAACGTTTTCCACGGACATATCTTCATCCAAGGAACCGTGGGTTACAAAGATTTGGGGATCTGATTTGAGTTTCCTGACAATTTTTATAGCTGTTTTATTTTCACCAAAAATAACATCTATGTCTTGACTATTGCAGAACGGACGCACGATGGTTTCCTCGCAATCAGTGTTTTTTATTCTGATATCAAATTCAGATTGTTCGTTGTGACAGTGTCGCAGCAAATGAAACTCACAATCCATTGGGAAAACCCTGTACCTTTGGCCATCAAACGTCTTGATATTGGTACTTCCCAGAATGGTACATTCACCTTTTAAAAAATCCACATTTCAAACAGCTTACAAGTGCTATTTCATTGTAGCATTAGTTTAGTTATCTTTTCTTGTCTTATTTTTGTCTACTTTTGTCTAGGTTTCAAGTCAAATGTGTACGATCTCGTTTTTTATCACTTCTACCGACCAAACAAAACTGAGACCTAAAAAAAACCAATACAATATCTCAACAAAGCTATATAATCTTTTAGAAGAGAAAGACGGATCTAAGTAAACGGCAACTAACCGACACCGCTTAAAGAAACTAAAACTGGCAGCTTCGCTAAGGAAAAAACACCATAATGACGACAAGTTCAAACTTAATCAAGTCTTGATAATGAAGAAGAGTTTTTTATTTAATAACTTTATTACCAAATAATATTCCCTATTCATCATTTTGATTTCTCAGTTGGCCACTCTTCGCCTGAGTTCTTTAGTCTCCAATCTTGATCGAGGAGACAAACGAGCTTAAGCATAGGAAATATGACATAATACCCACCTCTACAAGGAATGGAAAAACAAGTCCACTTTCCTCCTTCGCACTTGCTGGAAAATGGAAAATACTTTTATAAGAGATGTTTAGAGGAAAGTGAAATTCTTTAACGCGTTTGGAAACGAGGGTTTCCTCTCTCCCGGATTAAACACAACGTCATCTATTTGTAGAAATTGCAGCTCACCAGAACATTTAGTGGTATGTTGAGTAGGTAACTTGACTAACGGAATAACACAAGTCACGAAGTTGGAAATACCGGCGCTTACTTAAAGGAATGGATATTTTCGCTGCCCAAAATTTGAGTCTCCAGAATATAACGTAAAGGTAAAGTTTCAGAGAGAAGCCATGGTTTACTTTTTTTCTGAAAATTGCATGTTTCTTAAAGAATATAAGATGTTGCAAATTCCGTTTTAGAAAATAGTTCCGTCTTAATTGAAATACTACCACTCAACGACTTTGGCTTTTAGGCTTGATATTTTAAGAAACGAACTTTTAAACGTATTAGATTTTTCCCTTGGTCACGAAGAATACTTGGACGGTTTAGCATTCGGGTCAAATCCCGCTGATAACTAGCTTACACTGTTTGCCATCATAACTCGAGTTCAGCTATTGTTAAAGAAGGCGGATGGTTTGCTTCCGATTCTTGCTAAACAGTTTCGAATATTATTTCATATTTATTTATGTAATCAAGTCAAAACCAAATACGCTGCGTTAGAGCTGTTCAGCTTACCAGGCTTCGCAATCTTCGTAACGAAAGTCTCCGTGTTCATAACGTGTGTTATCGTGGTAACAGGAGCATTGAGACTGCTTCACGCACTTCTCTCCGTCGTGCCACATCTCAGCGGGACAAGTGCAACCTGGCAGGCATTTAGCGGAGCATTTTAGTATGTCCACATTTTTGCATGTTCTAGGACATCCACTGGCACATTCGCTGTACTCCATAGTTGCTGGACAGGTTTTTTCTGAGTGGCGAAAGAAAACAACACTCTTCAGATGGCTTAAAAATGCAACCGCACACTTATTCGTCTAAGCGAACGAATTATTTGTAAATTCCTGGGTAACTAGTTGATTGAGCTGTCACCAACCAGCCAACTGACTGACTGACTCAGCAAATGGCTGACTGTCTACATGTTCGGGATGTTAATTAAACTCAAGGACCGATTCACTAAGTTGCTGACCTGAGTCTTGAGCGACTAATTGATTGAGTTGCGAGCGAACGACCAACCAACTTATTGTCTAACCCGGCTCACTTACTAACTGGTCATTATCTGACGGAAAGAATAGCTGAACAAATGACTGACTGCTTGACTTATTTGCGTTTGCAAAATGCGTTTTACTTACGACAGAGGTTCTCTGATCTCCAGGTCAATTCTGTGTTATTCCAACTGCACTGTCGACTGTAGAGGGACAACATCGCACATCTTGTCTCATCGACTAAGAGAGGTGCTTTGACGGCAGTAGCGCAGACGTCTAATATGCACATTTTTTTGAAGATTTCAGGATCCACCACGCTATGGCAGGCCTCGAAGTCTTTAGTGTCCAGAATTGAGCACAACTTTCCCGCCTCAGACTCGTTTTCATCACAGGTGTCCCCTATCGTAATTTCATCTGACTTACACAGGGTGTTGCCAGGGGAGTATATGAAACTATTAGCGAAGTCGTACACCTTTTTCATTAACTTTTTTGTATTGGATTTCAGATCGTCAGTGTCGTCGTCATTGAAACTTCCACACAGCCCAGACGTGTCCCACTTTGACCTGACTGCCTCTGGCAGGCGGATGTCTACTGACCTTTCTCCGTCCCATATGACTGTGACCCTATCTTTTGTGGTTACAAGGATATGATGCTCTGCACCTTTGAATGGAAACTAGAAACGAAAAAAATTACTCTTCCTGAGGGAGTTTTGAAATAGCTAATTTTCTTGTTGCCATTATTTCTTCTTGGCACTCGCTTATTCATTCACAGTACAATATAATATGAAATTACTAGATATTCTTCCCCGCTTGGAATTCCTAGAAGGCGAGCAGCGCCGCGTGGGCTATAAAACCTTGTTAGTGTCCGACAGGCGCGAGTTTAAATTTCTTTAAATTGATAAAATGTTATGTGCCTGCATGTGCACTCTACAGTATCTTAAGGATAGCCTGTGGATCACTCATTTTGAGTCAGTTGATGTGACGCAAAAGGAAATCTCAAAGGAACATGGTCTTCTTTACGACAAAGTCCCTCTACCTCTTACCCCTAAATTTACTCTTTACTTTCAATTTAGTTCGCCCATCTTCCTTCAAGGAGCTTTTATCACTTTACCGGAGGATTACCAAATAGTTTTAATCTTGCGGTCGGCCATATGGGAAATGATTGTCTTGGGTAAAACTACGAGGGAGCGAAAGTATATGGCCTTTATTAACCCTTGAATGCAAAGTTTTAGTTTGACTCGAGAGCATCAAATCATTCCAGATTCTTTTGAATCAATGAATTTTTCCCACCCTTGCAGAATTTTACTGGTATTTTCAGCTAACGTACAAATCTCAGGCAGCTTGTTGCGTAGTGAATAAATAATGTGGAATTTGATGGTAGTTTCTTTCCTTAAAGATGCATAGACTCCATCTTCAATAGATAGTGGGGAACGTATTTCCCGGTGTTGTGGCCTTGCCTTTAGATTGTATGCAATGTGTTCAAGCCCCCATTTAAGCTAGTTTTAAGCTGAACTAGGCGAGCCTGTCAAAATATCGCGAATAAATAACTACATACTTGAGCTTGAATGTGTACTGCTTCAGTCGGATCTCTGTACGGAAATGAGACTGGAGAGCCTCCAACTTTGACATCAAACTTTCCACCTTTCTTAGGTCCAAGTTCAACGCGGACGCCGTGAGCGAAAAGAAGCACGGACTTCTGACACGCTAACGTGGGGTCGCATCCAAAATCATTTTTTAAGACTACTTTCAAATAGTCGGGATTATTCTCCAATTGAACCAGGGTGTAATCGCATTTGCCGTGAAAGGCATAAGTCACGTTATCAAAGGTGTTGAAGTATGCGTTTCCAAAGACTGAGCAAGTTGCATAACCTGAGAATTCGCAAAAAGATAGTCGACGTTACGTTATAACCTTAACTTCAGGAAAAAGTTGAAAGAAGGGAGAATGTGGATGGAGCTCCTTCCAGAGTTCAGAGTAGCATTTTAGATGGGTCATATTGATAAGCTGATATGTTTTAATAGTCTAAGCACTTGCCTACAATATAATTTGCTGATTGTCTAGGATGTAATTACATGGTAATCCTTGCTGGGAGTTACAAAGATCCCAGGAATGATCGCTACGTTAAGGAAAAAAATTGTTTCAAAACTTACTCTTTATCGCCCCCTTTATCGGTTCTGTAAATTTGAAGCCACCAATGGCTTCATCGCCGAAGATAGATCCTTTTACTGTGAAGGTCAAGCAGGATAAAAAAAGTGAGGTATAATTTCAAGGCATGGCCATAGTTGTAACTACATTAGGACATATAAAAAATTAAGGTCACCCTCTCTTACAAATTATTCATGAAATAAATGTATTCTGTAAACGACGGAAAAGCATCGGTAATCAGGACATTACAGTAATAAGCACGTGAAAGTGGGTACATACTTAAAGATAAGAAACAGCCGTTATTCAATAACGTCTATTGAATTTTTTTGGTACTTTTTGAAAAAATCGATTTAGGTGATCTTTGAACCTTCATTTGAGTATTTGAATCTTTTTCTCTACCTGAAGCTATTCTCATACTAATAATCAAAATACCATGAAAAAGTGGGAACGAGAAGCAATGATATAAAAGCAATCGGAGAACATTTTTTCAGAGTTAGACAGGATCTACCCAAAGATCTACATGTTTCTGTAAATGACTCATAGAGGAAAGGCAAAATTTATAGACATAGGGATTAAATTACCTCTCACTCCTAAGGAAAAATCTAGTAAGAATGGTGATCAAACTTTCGAACAAACTAATGTCACGCGACCATGAAGTGCATACTTACAGTTGTTCTCCGCTAGACAGTCTTTCAGAGTGGCATATCTATTTTCGTTTCCGAGACAACCTCCGTAATCAAACTGTAAGCACGAGCGAGTATCAGATTTGAAATACCAGCGCTTTTCAGTTTTAACATTGACTTCTCCAAATTCCTCCGGCTCCCATAGTTTGTAACAAAGACCTCCTGTTAGTCTTGGTACTAAAAGAAAAAGGAAATTCTCGAAAAATGTATCTGAATTTAGCTTCTAATCAGTTCCATGATGAAATCACGAAATGTTTGAATAACTAACATAAGATACCATTTCGAAAAAGTTGCACCGACCTTAATAGAGCCACTGAATATGTCATCCTAAATTTGCGAATAAGTCTGTTTTTGTGGCCACTGGTTGGACAAGATATCACTGAAAAGGTTCTGGCAACTGAAGGCAGATTGCCTTTGACCAGTGGAACAAACGTGTAACTTTCTCTGTTTAAGATTTTATGCTTTTATATTATTATCATTTTTTATATTAATATTATTTATATTCATATTATTATTATTTTCATTGTTAATATTAATATAATCCTTATCGTTCTGAATCTCACATTTTGCGGAAAGAGTAATTTTGTACGCGCAAGTTTTTCGTTAGAACCATAAATCAGCGATAAAACTTACTACACTCGGTTACACAGCCTCTTTTAGTGTAAATAGAGTTGTTATCGTCACAGTTCTGGTGTAGTTGCACTAGATATCTGAAGCAATGGTCGGTATTAGCCGAATAGCCACGTTTCCGCAGGATACTGTCAATGGCTTCCAGCAAAAAAGCCTTGTTTACTCCTGAATCTGGTGCCAGGGATGATGCCTGTTCTGGTTTTAGTGGCGATGACGCATCCTCCACTGTGAAGGCGATAAGACAATATTAAAGGATTTACCAACAAGAATACATATGTTTTTTTTAAGGCTAAAAGGCTGATTTGGGTGGACTTTTCTCTTTATCCTTAAACCAATTGTGCTTACACTCTTACGGAAATATCGAAATTGAAATTGACTAAAGGTTCAGATATCACTAAGAGCATTCTAAGTCTCAGATATTGTTAAGAACATTTCAAGCGTATTGCAATTTTTTGTTAATTACCTTGGTTAAACCTTTCAAAATTAGTGTTCCACAAAACTAGCAAGTGAGACGATCAATCGCTCACTACGGGAAAGTCTGTCCATACTGTACTATTTATATGTAATATCTTTTAAACGGAAGATTTCCCTGCAAGCTTCCGCTTGACATCACTCTCTGCTGAAGTTTTTTCCTTTTTAAAAAATTCAGTCCATTTAGAGTCTTGCCACTTTTCCAAGGCAGGTAAGATGATAAGAAAACACCGTTATGCAATCAATTAGGTAACATATGCGACTTTTTTTGTAAAGTAAATCAAACGTTTTTTACCTTGGATGGGAGGAGAAAAATAACCTGAACATTGCTCAGAAAGCAAATATGAGAGTGAAACAATTCTCAAACAAAATAAATTACTTTTGAATTAAGCCCTTGAATGGAGGACTGGTATTTCAATGGAGGAATGTTCGAAAGAAAAAATACTCCGTGCTGTGAGTAAATCAGAATTCTTTAGAAGCAGAAAAGTGCTTTATTTTTGTATATTCTGGTTTTTATAGCACAAAGAACTCTCTAACTGAACTCATATTTTCTATGTTTTGGCGGCCTTCTGTCGCTCTTTCTGACTGCATTACCAACCATGTCCTAGACTTACGAACTTTGACAGTCCGCCCCACACAATTTTCATATCTTGCAAATAGGTAAACAGGATTCGCTTAATTTTGCCCACAGTCACTCTCAGTGATATAACATAAAATTTTAGAGCTCAGTAATGCCAATAGGGGGCTATACTGCTGTTAGAAGCACAAACCTTAAGTTCTTGCGTGTGCGAAACCTCACTTCTTGGCCGTTCGTTACTTTTTAGACGAACAGAAAATTGTGCAACTGTTCGTGGAAAAATCTGAAATTTATTTGTACCCAGGTCTTCTGTCAAAATGGAACTTTCAAGACGTCCACATTTAGTTGTAAAATCTAACGGGCAGTAGAATTTTCCAAATGCAACACAGTCTTACTTGGAGTTAGTACGTTTGGTTTGATTTTTAGCCTTGGACAGCTTTGTTTTGTGAATGGAAGTAGAGTGAACTCCTTACTTGAAACCTCACCGTAACTTAGCTTTCAGTTATCCAATTAGTTTGGACTCGAACATGTTAACGAAAATGAATTTTTTTTTACATTTTCCCAACGCCAGCAAATACCGAAATTTGCGTTTAATACTCTACCCTCAAAGCTTCTCCAGATTCTAAAAGCAGCATCTTGGATTGACCTATGCCCTTGACTTCAAGACCAATTTTTTTTTCGGCCAGATGGGTTGCCATGTTTTCTTAGTTGTAAGGCCTCGCTGTGCGTACTTTGCTAAAAAACTCGACGCGACAGTACAGTATATCTCCATGCATTCGAGAAATAATTAGGTCGAAAAATAGAATTATTCAACTTGATTTTGCTGGCGAAAAAAGGTTTGTAAAATGAGTTAGGCATGTCAGACGTTTTAGAATCTTCACTGAACAATTCAAAGAAATTAATTAAACAAAAGATAGAAACACGTATCATAGAAGTGTCTAAATCTTCGGAAACAGCCTGCCGCTTTTTCTAGGCTACTCATCTGAAATGCGAAGAATCAGAGATATATGAAAATAAAAATAAAGCAAGCAACCAACAAAAAAGTTATGTTTCTGAAATCTTCTAAAAAAGCTCAGAGAAAATAAAGTTTGAGGCACAAAACTTGCCAGGAAAATCAGTTAGCTGGCTCTTTTTCGACTGATCTTGGACCTCGCTGGTTGAGAGGGCAACGAAAGAAATCTATTGAAATGTGAAGTTGTTCACTGCCCAGACCCTAACTTGCCTCATGTTTTTAACAAGCCTCGTTTGATTTAATTTTCTTCTGAAAGTAACGCACTTTCATGCGAGGAACCAAGTGTAATAAGGATGTCAAAACTCTCGCTTATTTCACATTCTAATATCGAAGAGCATCCAAACTGATACTTTCTCGCTTTGATAACCCCCGGCAGTAGGACAAACTCGTGCTTCTGGGAAGAATTAGTAGGGTGGACTACTAATTTTGATGTGGATTATGCGATTATGTCATGAAACATGGTAAGAATATGAAAAATTTTTTCTTTTTTCTTTTATTTCAAACAATGAAGCAAGCACTGGAAAAGTAGAATGATTTGACACAAAATTTGAAAAAAAAATTCCAAAAAAAATTGGATGAAGATGATTGACTGAGACTGTACACTAACCCAGTAAATACAATTTTTCACCTTCTTTCTTAATCGGAACCACTTTAAAACACCTCCCACATCTTGGAAATTCCGAAATTATACATTTTGCGGGTTACAAAAGCGATTTAAAAAAAAAAGGAAAATTGATTTAGATTCTGGAAAAATATCAAAACCAATAACAACTTGGCATCTAAAAGCGAATCCACAGACCTTTGCTTTTGGATGCCAATGACGTTTCGATCTATTTTGGCCGTCGGCGATTACTAATTTTATCTATACTCTCATGAAACTATTACGAAACAGCACAAATTGTTTTCGAAAAGAAAATCGGTTTAGACTCTGAAAAAACCCATTTCAAACCATTGGTACTGAATTTGACTATTGACTATCGAGCCTTCTTTAAAACGTTTGTCAGCGATAAGGTAGCTACAGAGAACTGGTAGAAAACTGTCTAAAAAAACAGCGAAAAAGAGTTAAAGGTTGTTAAACTGTTTCAAATATTTCAAATGCTTTAATTTTTTATTAATATTTATATTTCAGACTTTGGTATAACTGAATTTTATTCACCTAATATAGTATCTACCAGCACTTTAAATATATATTCCTTAATTTAAGTTCGTAGAGATGCCACTGTTAAGAATAAATTAGCGCCAAACTTTCCATTCTTTAACCAATTGATTTAAACGTAAATCGATCCACCGACCAAGAGAAAAGAGGCAAGAAAAATTCAAGAGATAACGCCAATTGAACAATTTCTAAAATGAGGAAGCGATTGAACAACATTTGAAATAAGGAGAAAACCATAGATGTACCCGATTGCAATCTGAAATTCTTTAAATTGTTTTTGTCGTTATTATTTTATCGAGTTTATCTATGGTTTTTTTGTGAATTTAATGGATGATGCCCAAGGGTGATTTTCTCTTAAACATCGTCAAGGTTTGCTGCCAATAATCTGCCAGTTTAACAATGGACCCGACTGAATGCTCCAATTAGGAGGACAAGATACCCTCAGAGAGATTCGAGTTTTTTTTTGCAGGAAATTGGGAATCAATTGTCTTGATTTGGTCTCGCAGCATGCATTCAATACAGGGTTGAGGTCCTATTGTAAACCGGCAACACATTCTCGCCGCCCAGGTGGCGAAAACCTATGACCTGTTAGCGCACGATAATTTGGGAAAGAAACGACTCCATTCTATGCAAGTGAAAGTCGTCGATTGACTACGTGATGTGTTATGCAATTCTCCTAAATTGACTTCAAAAGATTACAATGTTCCTTGGAAAGGTTTTGTACGTGATCTTAACGCTTTTATCACGGACAAAGTTTCTGGCGGTAACAAAGCAAGGCCTCAAAAGGACGTACAAGAGACATGGTTATTAAATGAAATAGTAGTCTACAAGAAGAGGCGTTTAACGAGTTGACAAAACGCTTTGTCTCAGCGTTTGGCGTTTCTTCCTGCGTGCCACTCTACTCTCTCGTTTTTCTCTAAGAAAAAATAATTAAAAATTCTGGAGATCCTGTAGAGGATATGATTAGGAAATAAACCAGTACTCAAGGTCTCATTTGATTCACGTGAACAGCTCGTGGGATTGTCTAATTGAGGAACGTAAGTATCATCGAAAGATACTACAACATGAACATCAAAAATGTTTGTGAAAATATATCTATAGATATCTAGAAGAATATCCTTAATAAAGCTCAGAACAACAAACTTCTCCACAACTTTTTTCGCTTTTTTTCTCATTTCTTCTTTCAGCTAAACAGAATCCACTCAAAGTCTCTGCCTAAGGGGTTGCCATGTAAACTGAAAATTTAAAACAAACCTGCAAATGCAATTATGCAGTTACCTCCCTTGATCCGATAAATTCATACCACTCAGATATTTTTTTATCGGGTAAAAGAACAGCTTGCTTCAGTAAAATTCGACAGTATATATATATATATATATATATATAAATATATGTATATATATATAGCAATTTCATACTATTTTAAAACGGTAGAAGTTTCATTTGCCTTAATTGTCCCATCCCATGCAAAATGTTACTAAGGAAAATATTTTTCGCCGATACTTACGGCTTCTTAAAGATCGTTGATTTTCAAGTTGTACAAGGCTATCGACTTCTGTTTCAAATGTCTTTTCCAAAGTATACCTGGCGGACAAAATGTCGAATAAATTTTCAAACAAACATTTCAAGAATCTAAATTTCATAACCTGATAACTAGTAACAGTAAGAAAATGCGGTAGTTAAGAACAGATGAGTCGAATTTTCGCAGAGAACGAAAAATAAAAGGTTGGAATTTTCTGAAGAAGGTTGATTTATTTAACATTTAATTACAAATAGAAAAAATATATTTCTCCCTCGCAACCTGGATGATGCTAGAAATCGACCCTCTGGCATCAATAAAAATTTCTTCATTCCGATAAGAGTTTCTTTCACTCGGTTGGAATATTATCATGACTTTTTTAGTTTTCTTTTACAGGTGAAGAGGCTCAGTAAGTTTTAATAAGCCTCTTTATATTCGTTTCACTGATCAGTTAAAACCCTCGGAAATAATGAATTCATCAACTGAAAATTTCGACCCACAAAAATTTAAGCTTCTTCGAGGGTGTTTATTCACTCCAGAATGATATTCAAACATAGTTATTTATTGCATAACATATGTTATCCTTAGGTATAAGAAGCGCCTGAAAATGGCTTTGAATTTTGCGACAAATTTTCGCGAGACATTAATACTAGTTTCCAAATTCTTGATATACAGAAGAACTTTTATATGATTAAAAAACGCTGTTTCAGTGAATTCACAGGGTTTACCACATCAAATCAATTGCTCTGTTCATTTATTCTACTCGCGTACCCATAAAATGAAACCCTCAAAATAGAAATATTCGCTTTTTCCAGCGAGTTTTATGTCATAATGTATAGATCCTAGATGCGTTTAACTCCTAAAATTATTGGAAAATAAAACAGAAAAGCCAAAAATTGACAAGAGGAAATTTATGCGATATATGAGGCGGTTTTTTCACTAAAATAAGAATTAGTTTGCCAATAAATTTCATACAGTAACACTGAAGTAAGAATGAAAAAAATATCGTTTTTACACTTACCCAAATGCACTGACTGTTTGTATTCCTTCTTGAAGCAACGCAGCGAGAAGAGCTAGTAATAATACTGAAGTGCCCAGCTTTAGTTTTACTCTTTGGAACATTTTAATAAACAACCACCTTACTTCTCCTTTAACTAGGGAACCTTTTTTTAATTCTTTTTTACCGAACTGTATTTCAGAGGAAAGAAAATTTCCCTGTCTGATATGAAAAGTTCGTAAGGTCTACCCCTAGCCGAAGCTTAGTGGAGTATGCTTTGAGTAAACGAATTAGAGGGTTCTAATATGGGTAAACATTCTTTTCCAAAACTTTAAATATCTTAGTGATAACCCACAAGTCTCACTCCAGGTGATAGCAATCCTTTCAATTCACAATTTTAAAGTTTCCTTGACAATATTCAAAACTTATCTGTCCAGAATTTATTTCTTTAAATTTCTAAAGAGAGTAAAAAAAAAAAAATACGTTGGGTCCTGTATTTTATTTTGGTTAGGGTTTTTTTTGCCACAATAAACTTCCAGTGAAGGAGTGTATTCGTTACTACACTACGGAATATGACGGAGAAAGTTGCATTTAGTTTGGCCTGTAAGTGATATCTTGAAGTGGCATCTCTACATCGGGACAAATCCTTTTGTACCCAATGACGTATTTTGCAGCAACAACTTCATAAACTCTCCTTTAATAGTCGAATAATTTTTGCATGTTCTCATGTTTCTTCTTCTTTTATTTTGAAATAATTAGTTATGGAAAAACACAGTCATATTAAAATCAGTAGGTATCGTCCATCAGTCCGTGCTCCTACGAACAACTCGTACAAAACAAAAAAATTTCGTTTTTAAAAAACAATTTCAACAAACGCGTAAACGCAAGATATTGCAATTTATATGTAGACGGCTACAGAAAAGAAAAATTGATATTAGCAAATTAAAAAGTATGCAGAAAACAAAAAATAAAAATAAGCCTTTGGTAAATAGGATCTTGCCTAAAAACTGTTGCGTTTCCCATCGATGAAAAACACGAATATTTTCATTCGCTGTATCATTCCCTACCATAAGCATTTTTAGAGTGATTAAAATCGCCCATTTTAAGTCGTTCCAAGTTGAAAATGTGTTCCTGATTATGTTTATGTAATTTTCAAAATGCGAGACCATTGAAGACTTAAAGTCACAAATCACTTTAAGTTTATACGAAAACGCTCAAAGCAATCAGTGGGAAACTGTAATGACTTCAAGATGACAGTTGTGACCAATTTAACGGTGAAAGAAAACTAAATATAAAATTCAGAGATTATATCAAACAGATGAATTGAAATGATCTATGGCTTCGATTAGTAAGTAAAACGGATCTTTATGTTTAGTGTTAAAGCACTCATTAGCATTTAAATGGAACTTTTAAACTAGCCATTACTGTAAGAATTTGTAATCACGAATTGACAGATTTCTGTCCCTTTTTTGTTCGCGTTCACAAAGACCTTTGCTTAGCCATTGGCTTTTTACTTACAAGACTGTTGGTGACCAAATTTCACAACACCATTAAATTGAAAATTCTGCATATTCTTCCAAGTTCAAACCAAAAGATTATCGGAAGAATTTTATTTATTCAATACAAATGGAAATTAAATTGTACATTCACATGAATTCGACCGAAACTGTTTAACATGACGAAGAAGCATTAATTTTCTTTTTCTTTAATTGTTATTTCTTTCATTTCATCGAAAAATTCGAAAGAGTTCAATGACGGCGAAAATGCTAATTCTCCTTTCATGTTGAAAACGAATTTATTTTTGTACCTATCATTAGTAGATTTGACGCTTAGTTACCATTTACAAATATTTCATTTATGTCAGACGTCAACAGCTACTGTGAATTAGGATAATTATTTTTTCAGTGTTTTCACGAAGTGCTTTCTTCTTTCATCTTAAAATTGCTTCGCTTTTCGACAGTTTCATATTTAAAAAAAAGAAGGTTCAATGGTTTGCAGTCCCACTTAAAATCTTTCTTACGTTTTAAAGAAACAGTCACAAGACCTAGGGAATACCTTTTATTCCGTAGAGCAAAATACCAGTAAGGAAATAAAAACTCGTAAATAGAGGAGAATGGCATGGTGTCTTCAACTTCTGATGCTATGATATGTAGGTCAGCAAATGAAATACCATTACAAGTGAATTAATTAGTTGGCTTACGCGAAGTTAAGGGCTTAATCATATCATATTTATTATTTTTGGTCCAAATTATTATAATTTTCCCCGATAACAAGAAAGAGTTGAGTTGAGCTTGGAATTAGACTCCTCTCAAGCTTATGGAAATTATCCATCACTTTCACGTTATAACGTTCACGGTCGCCACGTAATTTGGGTATCGCTCTGAAGAACTTCACAAAATGACCTCGAATGACCAATCAGGTGAAGCCAATCACGTGTTATCAAGGCGTCTAACAGGAGGTGAAAGTTCTCTTGATTTCTAACATGGTAGACGAAACTTCTAGCAAAAAACTGATGTGATTTTGAATCGTGATAGTGATGGCACAGAATCTTGTAGAAAACAAAAAAATTTAGTTTTAGATAAAAGGAAAAAGTGTGACCTAGCATTTTGTGGAAAAGCATGGTACCAAAAAGTTTTTAAGTGTATTTATAACGATTGCATCGAAATCAAAGTCCTCTACGTGAACTATTTGTGTTTATTTAGGAATTGACCAATGAAGAGAACGAACCACGTGAAAATAACGCGTAGTTCACGTGCACGAGTCCTCTCTATCATGAAAAGTTGTCCTTCATACTTTACATCGAAAGATCCTTCCTGGGAGATATTCATAAATCAGTGTGAATGTAGGTGAGAAAAGTAAGAAACGATAAAAAGAAATTATGCCATTTACCTTGCATGAGTAGATTGGAAAAATATGATCGAATATTACTATTTAACCATTTACTCCCACACTCTTACATTTTGATCCTTACTCCTTACATTTCCTATCGTTCTGAAAAGAACGATTTGACAATCGAGATATCTTCAAATTGGTGATTATTTTTTGCATTCGCATATTTTCTTTTATTGATTCAAGAGTGTTACCACAAGGAAAATTAGAACCTTGTAATTCTGAGGTATTAAAGGGTTAAACAGCAGAGAGACACAACAATCGGAACCTTGCCACGTTTCAACCTTGTTCGGCAATTAACTGGATTATTATTAAAGTAAACGTAGTTCATAATGAGTGACTCATTGGTTTCTTCCTGAAAAGGCCACGTTATGTTACTTGACTCGAGCTCAAAAAGAAAATATTATCTGAATTAAAATGCAAAATTTCAGCATTTCCTAATAAGAAAGCCAATGTTAAGACAGGTATCATTTAACATTACTCTGTATTATAGTACGGAGAACTTCTGACGAGCGGGGTTTACATATAATTTAGATCACTAGGTAACGTACTTTATTAGCAGGGGCATGAATCCTCTTGGAAGTCAATTCATGCATACCTCACCATGAATTATGAAAAGGAGCAAACATGCAAAATTGTTAATTAGTTATTTGTAACAGGGAGGAGGCACCTAGTTGAACTGTTAAATAAATTGTTATTATTTTTATAATTATTATTGATCTTATTTTTATTTCTTTCATATGGTATTTAACTCGATCACTAACAAGTCGAGTAAATATACATATGTATATAGGAATGCCCTTCTCCCTCCCCTTCCAGTGATAAATTCCAAAAACAGTCAGACAAAATCGCCCCATGATTATTCTTGGATTCAGGTGTTTTAAGTAAGTGTCAAAAACGGGGACCGTTTTCATCTTCTCCTATTCAATTGACATGAGAGTAAATGAGACAACGATAATGACTAGATTAGATGTGCAAATACCCAAAGGAGGATAAATAAAAAGGTGAACATGGTCTGCACAACTCTCATGTGTTAATGTTTTAGTCTATCAAGCTAAGGTACTCATATTACCGCCTTCGGCATCAAGTGGATGCTAATTAATTCAAAATACGTCAAAATACAAAAGGGGTACCATTAATCTATGTGCCCTTGAACATTGGAGGGTCGAAGTAATGACGCAAATTGAAATAAGAGGGGCTAAATAGTTTTGTCCCCTTAAAAGGAGCATTTAGATTCCCACTTTTTACTTAAAACTCACAAATCTCGTGACCAATTGCTTACATCAAAGTTTCCTTTGTGGAACAGGTATCAGCAATTGTTGCACTTATGAAAGCTTGAGGCTGAGTTTTGAATGCCGCTCAAATAACATTAGATACTGTAATGCAACAACTATAGCAACATTGTAATTGTAGTCTCACAATTCTACACAAAGGAAGTCAGGTTACAGACTGGCCTGCTACAATTTTCGAGTGCTTGAACTACAAAGAAGCTACTGTGGTAAACAGTTACAATCAACATAAAGTTGAAAGTATGAAAGCTTAAGGATATGCATTACAATCATCCGACCCTATGCATCCTACCAAAACTACCGCTTCTTCTTTATGCTTACCAGAAAATCTTTCATTTTTGTCAGTAGGTACCACTCAGTTCTTACAATTGTTCTGCTTAGCACAAATACATTATTTTTAGTTATCTCTGGTTTTATTGAGAGCATATTCCTGTATAAGGACTGAGGGCAAAGAAAGTCGACCTTGTGGCACTTTCATCATACAGAAGGTTTGACGTCGGATTATAATGGCCTAATACCTAAAGGTCATCGCTATGCCAGTCATACTCGCAAGTTCTGGGGGTACAAACATTTATGCGTACCAGAACGTTTCAGCAATACATCCAGAACTACTCAACCAAATAAGATAAAGTTGAGAGGCGATGTATCTTCAACCAAATAAGATAAAATTCAGGGGCGATGTATCTTTAGCAGTTGTTTAATATGGTAAAATTTCGGTTGGCTAACTATTACCATGGCAATGCTCGCTTTGGATACCAAGTAATTTTGAAAATAATAAAAAAAACTAAAAAGAATAAACGGCAGATATTTTTTCCTCGAAAAAATGCGGTGGAGATACAACGAGCTCTGATAATGGCCTTCAACCACAAGAAGTCTGTTGGTCGGTCTGTTGGAAGTCTGTCGATCGCAACAACATTCTCGGTCGATTGGAGAGTTACTTAGCTCTGATGAGAGCTCCTGATTGCAAAACGTCTATTGATTGATCGGGAAGTCAACGTGCTCTTATAAGAGCTCCCGATTGCAATAAAGTTCTTGGTCAATTGGGGAAGCACTTTGCTCTAATAAGAGCTTCTGGTCGAAAAGCGTTTATTTATGGATCGGGGAGTCAACGAGCTCTAATAAGAGCTCCCGATCGCAATAACGTTCTTGGGCTATTTGGGAGTTACTTAGCTCCGATGAGAGCTGATTGCAAAACGTTAATTGACTGATCGGGGAGTCAACGAGCTCTAATAAGAGCTCCCGATCGTAATAACATTCTTGGACTATTGGGAAATTACATAGCTATGATAGGAGCTCCTGAGTGGCAAACGTTTATTGATTTATCAAGTAGACAACGAGCTCTGATGAAAGCTCCCGATCGCAATAACCTTCTAAGGCGATTGGGGAAGTACATAGCTCTGATAACAGCTCCTTATTGCAAAAATTTATTAATGGATCGAGGAGTCAACGAGCTCTGATAGGAGCTCCCGATCGCAACAACATTCTTGGTCGATTGGGGAAGTATTTAGCTCTGATAAGAGCTCCACGTTGCAAAACGTTTATTGATGGATCGGGGAGTCAACGAGCTCTAATTAGAGCTCCCGATCGCAATAACGTTCTTGGGCTTTTGGGAAATTACGTAGCTCTGATAAGAGCTCCTGAGCAGCAAACATTTATTGATGAATCGGGGAGTCGACGAGCTCTGATAAGAGCTCCCGGTCGCAATAACGTTCTTGGGCTTTTTGGAAATGACGTAATTGATCGCAATAACGTTCTTATTCGATTGGGAAATTAATTAGCTCTGATAAGAGTTCCTGATTGCAAAATGTTCTTGGTCGATTGGGAAATTACTTGGCTCTGATAAGAGCTTCTGATTGCAAAACGTTGATTGACCGGGGAGTCAATGAGCTCTAATAAGAGCCCCCGATCGCAATAACGTTCTTGGGCTATTGGGAAGTTACCTAGCTCTGATAAGAGCTCCTGGTCGCAAAACGTGTATTGATGGATCGGGGAGTCAACGAGTTCTAATAAGAGCTCCCGATCGCAATAATGTTCTTGGGCTATCGGGGAATTACTTGGCTCTGGTAAGAGCTGATCGCAAAACGTTTATTGATAGATCGGGGAGTCACTAAGCTCTGATAAGAGCTCTTGATCGCCAAACGTTTATTAATGGATGGGGGGGGGGGGGAGGAGTTAATTAGCTCTGACGAATGCTATTTGCAACTCTAAGGTGGCATAATTGGAGATTATGACGTTTATCTGCCGTCTACTCTCTCTTAGTACAAACTGATAAAATTAGGCGCAAACATCATCAGTTGACTTAAAAGGAATTTGGTCCTTCCCTTGTAATGCAACTGGATCAGAAATAATTTAAATGGCATCCATTACCAACCATTACCATGATAACGGCTCAACCAACCGAAATTATCCCACATTGAGTAGCTGCAAAAGTTACCTGTACAGTGAATTGTTTCATTTTTGCATGCTCACATCCATCATCGGTAAAAAAGTTAGAAGTACAAAACCGAAACACATTTACGTAGATTAGATGGCGCCGCTTTAAAAGTAGGATAACAAATATCCGTCTCTCCTTATCTTTCCTTCATTGGAAGTAAAACAATAAAGTTTACTTAAGCTTTTGTGATGGACACTGGGAATTAATTTTTTTCACATAACGGTTGGAATTCTGCGCGAGGTTGGTGCGTTAGTAGAAAAAAATCCATGGTGAAAAGTTGGGAATCTATCAAAATTATTTTTTTGTCCCTTGTCACGCCATCAAACTGAAAATAAACGGACTGAATCGGCTTTAAGCCAAGAAGCATCGAGAAGATTTATTCCAATCTGGCAAAGTCCTTCTTTCGGCCTCGATTATTTTGCACTGAATAGGCGATCGCCCAAATTTCGGACAAAATTTGATGGGGTGCAGTTTGAGGGGCCAATTTTGTTCCCTTTCATACGTTGCAAATGTAATGAGCGTAAATGAAGTAAATATTGTTTCTTTTTGTCATAAAAATAATAAGTTGCCCGTTATGTTCTAGCAACGGGTAACCTATACCCACCCCACGGGTCCTATACCCACCCAGGAGCCCATTATACCCAGTAATGGGCTCCTGACCCACCCCAACTATCCATTACTATTGGAAAGGGAAACTTCCGGTAAATTCCGAGTAATCAGGAATACCTTTGAAGGATCTTTGAAGGAAGTTTCGATAAGATTTAGGAAAAGAGTCTGTGGAAAAAACTTGACCTTTCCAGAGAAAGGCTTTTCAGGAATTTGAAAAGAATTTTTAAATTCTTGAAAAATATCAATGTGTTATCTTTTAAGGGTACAACCCTTATCAACCCCGCCGTTCCTCTTATTTACAACTTTGTCTAAGATGACGCAAATCACACTTACTGGAAAATGATTCATTACTGTAACAAGTCTTGGTTGTAATTTTGTGTTAAAAATCCAACGGTTCTTTCAAAACAATGTATACTGAGACCGGATGTTACCTGCAACCAAAGTGAATTGTTTCATTTTTGCATGCTCACATCCATCATCGGTAAAAAAGTTAGACGTACAAAGCCGAAATACATTTACGTAGGTTAGATGGCACAGCTTTAAAAGTAGGATAAAAAATATCTGTTTGTCTTTGTCTTTCCTTCAGTGGAAAGAACGTAATGAATTTTATTGAAGCTTTTGTAATGGACATTCTAATGTCATATTTTATTTTTCACATAACGGTTAGAATTCTGCGCAAGGTTGGTGCGTTAGTAGAAAAAGCTCCATGGTGTAAAGTCGGGAATTTATCAACATGATTTTTTTCTCTTGTCATTCCATCAAACTGAAAATAAACGGACTGAATCGGCTTAAAGCCAAGAATCATCGATAAAATTTATACCAATCTGGCAAAGTCTTTATTTCGGAGTCAATAATTTTGCACTGAATATGCGATCGCTCAAATTTCGGACAAAGATTTTGTTCCCTTTCATAGACTGCAAATGTAATGAGCTTAAAAGTGATTAATTTTTTTTTTTTTGCCATAAAAATGATAAGTTACCCGTTGCATTCAGGCAACGGGTAACCTATACCCACCCCACGGGCTTTATATCCACCCCAATTATCCCCTACTATTGGAAAGTAAAACCTCCGGAATATTTAGAGTATTCAGCAGTACCTACCATCAAAAGGAAAAAATCACTCGTTCTTTAAAGGAAGTTTCGATGAGATCCACGAAAATAGTCTGTGGAAAAAGTTGACCTATTCAAGAAGGGGGTTTTTCAAGAATTTAAAAAGAATTTTTAAATTCTAGAAAAGCAACAAGCTACGGAAACCTGGGAACGTTGTTCCGATCATTTGGTCAATATGACAAGGCCCGAGAATATCAGGAGAAATAGAATTTTCAACTTTTGATAATTCGGCTAATCGCCCGGTGCACTAACTGTTCAAGTTTAAATCGTTTGCCCGAATAAAGAGAATATAGAGACTCAAATAGATGACCGATGTTGTACATTCTTTCGAAAATTTTTCCTTGTAAGAGTGGATACGGTTCATTATCCACCTTTCCCTCCCCTCCCTAAAAGAGGTATAACTTGTTGATCATCACTTATAGGAAGCTAAGCGAGATCCTCTGGAAAATGAACAGCTCATAAAGAGATAGTCATCGAACACAAATAGCTTACCGTTTCAAGACAGAAGCTCCGATTCAGTACTGTAACAAGTCTTGACTGTAATTTTGTGTTAAAAATCCAACGGTTCTTTCAAAACAATGTATACTGAGACCGGATGTTACCTACAGCCAAAGTGAATTGTTTCATTTTTGCATGCTCACATCCATCATCGGTAACAAAAGTTTGACGCACAAAACCGAATTACATTTACGTAGATTAGATGGCGCCGCTTTAAAATTGGGATAACAAATATCCGTCTGTCCTTATCTTTCCTTCATTGGCAGGAACATAATGAATTTCATTTAAGCTTTTATAATGGACATTGGGAAATCATATTTTTCACATAACGGTTGGAATTCTGCACGAAGTTGATGTGTTAGTGGAAAAAAACTCCATGGTGCAAAGTCGGAAATTTATCAAAATTACTTTTTTTGTCTCTTGTCACGCCATCAAACTGAAAGTAAACGGACCGAATCGGCTTAAAGCCAAGAATCATCAAAAAAATTTATACCAATCTGGCAAAGTCTTTATTTCGAGGCCAATTATTTTGCACTGAATAGGCCACCGCCCAAATTTCGGAAAAAAATTGATGGGGTGTAGTTTGAGGGGTGTTACGGGAAAATTTACTGATTTTCCCGTGTGTGTTATTCGGAGCATATTTATTCGTAAACTTTTACATTTAACCATTTCAAGTCCTTTCATTTTAATAAATCAAAAAATGTATAAAAACCACAGTAGCTTTTGAATAGATTTTTGTTGTTACTCGCTTTCATCATATGCACCTGCTTGTCGGCACTTTTGTTATTTATTACATGGTTTTTTTAGGTAAATATAAGTGTTAATGGTCTTTCTGGAAACATTGGTTTTCATGGTAGATAGCAGCTGAGTTTAAACGCGTAAATCTAATTTCTTTTCATGCAATGGTTTCCAAACCAATCTTGTATAAATAAGCAGAAACTTTTAATTGCTTTTTCGTTTTTTTATTTCCTGAGCTGCGCTACTGCAATTAAGATAGGTATTGTTTTCTATACCAGAGCTGTAAATTCGCACCCAGGTTTCCTACTTTAATGGCCTAAAGTTTATTGCATCCGTCTTTTTAATTTTGAGATTCTTTCCGCCGTAGAAACAGATGGAATATTTAAGTAGTTTTTGTTTAGCTTCAAAGAGACTTTTTTCCGCTCCTTTGTGTCCTTATTCAAATATTGCGATTTGTGTAACAATAGCACCTCGCACCAGTTACTTCTTAAGCAAGTACCTTGTACAGCTTTGATGATTACAAACTAGAGTATGCTAGAGGTCATGTCGCTTGTTGGCCTGACCTAGAATAAAAGTACTGTGGAACCAAAGATTGTCTTATCCTTGACGTCCGTATAAGCTCGCTCGAAGCAGGTCTCCGTGTACCAGGAAATCGTGACGAGTTTCCGTTCTCGCTGCCAAGTCGTCTCTACAGAGTTATTTCCCCCAGTTGTTATTGTGCCGTCCGCGAAGATTCAGTTCCCCAGTTTTGGGGCGAGAAAACACTATCGTCACAGTGGTGGAGGACCCGGGCACTTCTTGGAGCTTCCAGGACGTTATCAAGGTCAAAGAAGACGCCAAATCCAGTTTCACGCCAGCCGATGTAATCCCTTGAGCGCCGACAAGAAAGAACCGCTCAAGTTACGTGAGTACCAGAACTTTCCTTTGTCTCTTTATGAAGTCCGTGAAGAGAGTTTTTACGAAGAGTTTGCCGCGTTATAATTTAAGAAGTAGAAAATCAGCCGTTCCCGTTGCCAGAAATAGTACGCCAAAAGTAAACAGAGAAGTGCAGGCTTCTTTGTCTGAAGAAGAAAATTGTACATTGTCATTTGAATTGCCATTCCACCCAAGTTCCTTGCCGCCTACGGCACACGTCACCAGTTCCAGCGAAGAAATAGAACCTATTCAGTCCAGCGGCCTTCCGAGATTTTCCACCGCATTTTCCGATCAGAATCCAGCCAACAGAACGAATACCGAAGCGATAGATATTAGTATTGATCCGTGTGAAGGCCCATCCATTGTTCAGCAAAGTTTACCAGAGCCAACGACCTCCTTTGTCCCGCGTCAAGAGAGCGACGCAGGTCCATCCGAAGATTTCATCCCAAACCAGTCCAGTCAGTCACACCACGGTCCCCGAACCGATTTAGAAGTTGAGGAAACCAGCGATTCCGAGGTCGACGAATCCCTAGAAAGAAGATTTTTCCAGTTAATTAATTCACCAGAGCATTTTGACGCGTTGGTGCGAAAAAGCATTAATTACACAAAACCAAAACAAACAAAAACACGAAAGAGATTGCGCTACGAATCCAATTTGAGCAGTGACTCTGAAGACGAACCAAGCGAGACAGAATCAGAAGCTATTGAAGAATTTTTTGCCGAAAACGCTGTCGCAAACGAAGGTGTGTGTGAAGAACCTGATAGTGAATTCGAGCGAAACGACCCTTTGAGGGACGAAGAAATTAACACTTGGCACGATATGCAAATGAACTCTGACGAAATGAGTGATCTCCGAAGACAAGTTATGGATATCCAGCAACAGTTGTGTAGACAAGTGCAAACAGCAATAGAAGGAGCAACTGTACCTGAACCAGCCTTGGCGAAACCTGCACTATTCCATGGCTATGAGAATGAAAACGTAGATCGCTGGCTCCAGCGCTTTAAACTATATTTAACCAACAGAAGAGTCAATCCAGAAAGCGATCAAGCAGCCATCCAGTTAGCTTTTCATCTCCAGGGCCCAGCTGAGTCCTATTACTACAATCTTCCTGGCGACGTACAAAGTTCCTTCCGATGCTTGAGTACTGCCTTGAAAGAGAGGTTTTCGCCTGCACATCGCTCATTAAGGTTACGACAGGAACTTTCATTCAGACGCCAGGGTTCAAATGAGTCCATTGAAAAATACCTGGCCGACCTGAACGACAAATTTAGCTGTCTCGATTTACGCGATGAGGATAAGTTGAGTTATTTGATTCAGGGCCTCAGACCTGACATCCAAGCCGACGTACTAAAGAAAGAACCTAAGACATATGCTGCCGCAGAAGATACAGCACGGTTGATTTACTCAATCCAACAATCCGTAACCCAGCGACGTGAAGACGACATATCACGGATTGTCCTGCAGGAAAGATTATCGAGATCACCATCCAATACCAGTCCAAGTAATCGGGAATCTTCCGCATCAGACCAGGCAGTTTCAGCCATAATTGAACAACTCCACAAGAACAATTCACAGAGAGAAGACTCGATTTTAACCAAGCTCGAAGCCCTGTTGGCAAACAACAGTGGGAAGAAGTCTGACGAACAAAAAGAACCAACTCTTTTTTCCAAGTTGAGTGAACTCTTGAATAAGGCCCAAGGTTCCATGGAGGACTCGCCAAAGCAGCTCGTTGAGCTTCTCGTAGCTTATTTAGAACCAGAAAGACGAGGGACCCCGGATTATAAACATGAAATCCAACGCATGGAAGCTAAGTTGGAAGAGTTCTTCCGACGCGTGGATGCTCGAATAAATGGCCTGTCCAGGCGAAATCAAAATAGCCGCGAAGAACCACCAAGACAGCGAACACGAGAGGGACGACCCATTTGTTACTCTTGTGGACGAGTTGGCCATATGCAGCAAAATTGTAACCAGAGATCTCCACGCGAACCCACTCAGAATTTCGAGCGGTACCAGCCAAACTACCAACGACGCCAAGAAAGTGGAAATTATCCTCCCCGCTCCGGTTATAATCAGCCACAACTAAGGGATGACTCACCTTCTCGAAATCCAAGAAGCTCTCACTTAGCCGCCATAGATAGCCAAGGTCATGAAAACGATAAAATGGCCCCACTAGGACAAAATCACCATACGTTTCCACAGCGCGAACGCGAGTTCCTGGGAAAGGACTCCGGTGAAGACGACGCTCAGGCCGATGAGGAATTGTACCAACAGTACCAAAACGGGTCACGATTTTACCCAGCGACAGCCAGATATGATGAAGTAGCAGAAAACAAGCTCACGAGCGCGCTTCTGCCAGCTCTAAAAAACCAACTGAGCGTTTGTCAACAAACCGTAGAGGACGCTTATGCAAATGATGGAAATTATGGAAACACATCCGCTGACCACTCTGAGAATGACCTACCGGGAGGTCTGGTGACGAAAACCGACGCAGATATAGCCACCCGTCCACTGGGACCGACAAAAACTCTCAAGGCAGAGAAGAGAAAGCCTGACAGTAAGAAAAAGTGCCAGCCAATTAAACTTATTTCGTTCCCCGGGGCTGTTCGCAGAGCTCAAAAGACGATTAAAACCAACACCAGTCCAAGTATGAACCCTGAGAACGAGGCGAAAAACGGCTCATCTCCAGATCCTTCTCCGCCACAGATTAGCACTTCCGCCGGATGTGAACCTGAATCAGTCATCTCAGTTCCAGATCCTTCCCTGCCACCTCTTAGAACTTCCGCCGGATGTGAACCTGAACCAGTCACCTCAGTTGCAGACCCCTCTGTGCCACCACAACAAAGTACTTCCGCCGGATATGAGGAAAATTTGCCACCCAGTGGCCCAGTTCCTGACGAGACCCCATATGAATCCATTGAAGCTACCGCTGTCCAATGTAACGTTACGTCCGATGAGCCCAGACCGCGTGATTCTATGGTCACCGCCCAGTTGAATGACAAAGACTCAGGGCTACTTTCAGACAATAGAGCAAACATGTTTGCCATTGATGAACAGTCCACCAGAGACCTATTTCACGGAAAATTACCAAGGTTACAGAAAACCCCCCCTGACTGCCAGTTATCAGATCTAGTAGAGGACGTTAGATGCTTTGAAGATAGTGACAATCTCAGCCCTTATCTTGTTCCTCACCAATTTCCAGACCCAGACTTTAGGATTTTTGCCATGCAAGAGCAAATTAACGAGCTTGGAATGAAGCTAGATGGAATCGTCCGGAATATAAAGCCTAAACAGGAAGTTAGTTATAAATGGAGGAAGTACAGTTTCAAGACTAAACCCGTATGTTATCGATGTGGACGCCGTGGCCATATTCAGTATTACTGCAACTATAACCAATCTAATGACGGTTTCCAGAAGGAGAGACAGGTCCTACATCGTGCTACCAGACCAACTTACACTCAATCAGAAGAATCTTCCACCCACGAAGAAGAGAACCAATCGTATGCTGAGGGGACTGCATCACATCTCGAGAGTCAGGAAAACGCCACAAACAACCCTGATTTACTACAGAAGATGAAGCCGACACGAACTAGTAACCGGATTAGAAAGCCGAGAAATCCAAACCAGAAGCCAAGAAAGTTACAAATACCAAATCAGTCAAAAGTCCAGCTACCCCTCGTAAATGAAGCAGACGCGTACCCTAGCAACCTGATCACTAAAGGTAAAATAGCAGGAAAACCTGTTCGTCTAATGTTGGATACTGGTGCAAGCGTTTCAGCTATAAAAGAAGAAGTTTTAAAAGAGATCTACGGTGACGTTCCCTTTTCCACAGTTAAGACTGGGAAAGACAACCTACAGCTAAGAAGAATTACCTTGCCGTTATATCTTAAGGAAAGTCAGTTCCCTTGTGAATTCCAGGTCGTGCACAACCTTACTTATGACGCCATCCTTGGTCGCGATTTCCTCCAAGTAAACAGAGCTATGATTGATCTCGATAACAACACCATTACTCTAAAAGAATCAGCAAATCAACAAGAGCAAGCATGTTCAGCCTCAGTGCCTTTGACAGGAACGTTTAAACCTCAAGAAAAGAATGTCAGAGGAAATGAACACGCCTCTACTAGTGAAGGTTCAGTGAAGCCTTCTGCAGGAATTTTGCCTTCCCGTTCTCCAAACAACAAAGAAGTTGCAATATTATTGGTATTAGTGCTCATTGCTGTGTCCCTGTCCGCAACATTTCACACCGACGCAAATAGTAACTTCAGGTCTGTTATCCAAAAACCACCACCGTCCTTCGCACAGGTGTCACAAAAGAAGGTTTGGCACCAAGGCGATCTTTCTAATACCCCAGCCAAAACTGATTACAGAATGGAATCTAACGAGGGATTTGATCAATATCAAGAAGCACCTCCAGGAATGGAAATGCCTAAGTTCATGATGCACCTAAGGAGACTACTTATCCTCAGACCCATGACTGACTTTAGCAACAAGTAGAGAGTACCACTTAGCTGTTGACCAGGAAGTAAGATAGGATCAAGACGATTGTTAACTTGTTATTTTTTAAATTCTTCCAAGAAGTATGTTAACAACTCCTTAGTAAATAGAAGATTACGCGCAGTAAGAAATACGACATAAGGGCATGCAAGAAGAGAAATACTGCTTTAACTCGAGTTAATGGTTATAAGAATGCCAAGTGCAATGGTCACTACGACCTCTAAGTTTCTAGGAGTTTTCCTCGACCAGGAGGTCTCGATTTAAGGTGGGAGGAATGTTACGGGAAAATTTACTGATTTTCCCGTGTGTGTTATTCGGAGCATATTTATTCGTAAACTTTTACATTTAACCATTTCAAGTCCTTTCATTTTAATAAATCAAAAAATGTATAAAAACCACAGTAGCTTTTGAATAGATTTTTGTTGTTACTCGCTTTCATCATATGCACCTGCTTGTCGGCACTTTTGTTATTTATTACATGGTTTTTTTAGGTAAATATAAGTGTTAATGGTCTTTCTGGAAACATTGGTTTTCATGGTAGATAGCAGCTGAGTTTAAACGCGTAAATCTAATTTCTTTTCATGCAATGGTTTCCAAACCAATCTTGTATAAATAAGCAGAAACTTTTAATTGCTTTTTCGTTTTTTTATTTCCTGAGCTGCGCTACTGCAATTAAGATAGGTATTGTTTTCTATACCAGAGCTGTAAATTCGCACCCAGGTTTCCTACTTTAATGGCCTAAAGTTTATTGCATCCGTCTTTTTAATTTTGAGATTCTTTCCGTCGTAGAAACAGATGGAATATTTAAGTAGTTTTTGTTTAGCTTCAAAGAGACTTTTTTCCGCTCCTTTGTGTCCTTATTCAAATATTGCGATTTGTGTAACAATAGCACCTCGCACCAGTTACTTCTTAAGCAAGTACCTTGTACAGCTTTGATGATTACAAACTAGAGTATGCTAGAGGTCATGTCGCTTGTTGGCCTGACCTAGAATAAAAGTACTGTGGAACCAAAGATTGTCTTATCCTTGACGTCCGTATAAGCTCGCTCGAAGCAGGTCTCCGTGTACCAGGAAATCGTGACGAGTTTCCGTTCTCGCTGCCAAGTCGTCTCTACAGAGTTATTTCCCCCAGTTGTTATTGTGCCGTCCGCGAAGATTCAGTTCCCCAGTTTTGGGGCGAGAAAACACTATCGTCACAGGGGGCTAAAGTAAATTGTTTCATTTTTGCATGCTCACATCCGTCATCGGTAAAAACGTTTGACGTAAAAACCGAAATATATATTCATCAGATGGCGCCCCTTTAAAAGTAGGATAACAAATATCCGTCTCTCCTTATGTTTCCTTCATTGGAAGGAACACAATGAAGCTCATTTACGCTTTTGTAATGGACATTCGGAATTCGTATTTTTCAAATAACGGTTGGAATTCTACTCGAGACTGGAACGTTAGTAGATAACCCTTCGGCTAACTCAGAGGATGTCGGAATTTAATCTTCAGAGAAGGTAGCTTGAAAGAAATCATCTTGTCCAGCGTCGGTTAAAACTGCCCAGTTAATTCGTCGAATTTAGTCTGTTTGGTAGGTCTAGGTGGGGTTAAAAACGTTAAACCGACTTTGCCGTCTATGAATTTCTTTCAATTTCTATCGCACATATCAGAATTCTCTTCCGCCAAGTCATTTTATCACATCATTCATAACTGAACGAGGTTTGAAGCAGTTTTTAAAACCGATGCTCCAAGCGAAAGCGATTTCCTCCTGTAGCCTTCAGTGCCCAGCTAAGGAAATAATTTTAACCATCTCATTTCATCCTTTGAGTTTTTAGCAACATACGTCATATATCAGTCATATCAGGCAGCCAATAAAATGTGGTTGTCTATTTCTGTTCGACTGTCGATTCCGTAGTCAGTCTCTTCCCCAGGCACGATGAACGGCCAAACGTAGTGGAAAAGTTCCTTTAAATATTATCAATTATCTAATAATTTTGCCCGCTTGTCGTTGGCCGATTTACGTAGAATTTCTATTACACCAAGCGCACGACTTTTATTTGTGGAGCGTTATTCTAATGCATGCACTGAGCACCTTTTCACTGACAATTCACTTGGCGTGGAAACTGTGAGAAACTACAAACCATGAAAATAGAAATATTCTCCACCGTTAGATATGAAATAATGAACAACCGCTAAGCTTATGAGGCAAGTGAGGAAAACTAATGAACTCGCTCCAAGGACAACTGGAGAAGAAGCAAGGAAGTAAATGAATTTATTTGTTTTCATGTTAATTGTCCTGCAGTAATTCGTTAGGGGGAGGAAGCTTTCTCTTTTCTTCCGGGTCCTTTTAGAGTAAGTGGAGACAAGCCTGGGGCGAGTAAGAGGAAGCATGTGAGGATGCCGAGCCTCAAATCGATGCTTTTGAACGATTCTTTCAGATTTCTGATTGGATTGCTAGGTTTTCATGACAAGGGAATTTATAGGTATTCAGTAGTTTTTTAAGTAGATATATGCGTTTTTAACCCTTTGAACCCTGGGAGTGACCAGTATTTAATTTCTCCTTACAATAATACTCCTGAGTCATTCATTAAGATAATGAGAATAAGGCAAATGATTACCAACTTAAGAGGCTTTGATTATTGAACAAATTCTCCTTGTCAGTACCAGAGGAATTGTATAGAGAAAAGTATGGAGAATATAGATACTGATGTTAGGGTGTAGAGAGGTTTAGGTTTTAGATAATGCAAAATGATCAAATTCCTTCTGGCATTAATAAGAATAAACTTATATACACGCATATCCCAATGCTAGGGAGTAAGTTCTAGAAATCATGCATTTGTATCTGGTCTGGTTTAGCCAATTTCAGCTGTTTCAGAAAATCACTGATATTCTGACGCTGGTCACCTTGTAGCTGTATCACCTCCCCATATTCTGGGTTTTCAATGACAGTTCCATTTCAGTTGAATTCCTTCAAAGGCGAAAAAAGGAAAAAATATTGAACACATGGCCCTTTTTGTTTCAAGGGTAGTTATCGCTATCTACTGCACTTCCATGCTACAGTTTGCTTGCATTCAGAATATGGCGGTTTCAGAACACGCCAATGAAACAGGACATTTCCTGTTTAGGACCACGTTAGGTACCGTATTTATTCACTCATAAGGCGCACCATTTTTTACGAGAAGATATGCTTGTTTGATCAAAATCTGCTCAAAACTTGGGGTGCGTCTTATAACCGAGTATTTTCGCGCAACAAAATATAACTTTTCCAAATTTTACTAATAAACTGACGAGTATGTAAATAAATACCGGTAAATAAATAAATAAAAGACAAACAACGTTGATCATTGACCTTATCTGATTTATTGGTTTTAAAAAGAATCGGGGTTGCTATGAAAAGACCCGTTTGTTTGAAAGCTCGTTTGAGCTCAGCTACTCGTCGCCTTCGGCTTCGCTGTCTGTCTCGAACTCGTTGTCAATCCGCTCTTCTGTGTCTTCTGCTTCTTCTTCCTCATCATCCCAAAGCGCACCATCTTCAGCTCCATCGAGAGCATTGCTGATGCCACAGGAAATGAACGATCTCGTTATCAACTCAACTGGGACCTCTCTCCATGCTCGATCGATCCACCGCAACACCATCTCTTTACTGGGCGCTAGCTTCTTTCCGGAAGGCGTGTAGGTAAATGGGCCGTTAACCATCCGGGCTTTGTACTGCGCACGGACTTTTGCTTTGAATGGCTTACTGATGCACTTATCCAGGGGCTGAAGAACTGGAGTGAGCCCACCGGGAATTACGGCGGTATATTGGCCATGATTCTCCTTGTAACACATGAAGGGTTAAAGAAGCCAATCACATTAGATTTAATCCTAATAACATCAATGGAGATAACTGAATTGAAATTCCTTACGTGTGGATGCCTTACTAACAAAAAGCATGATAGCCGATAACAAAGTGAACCTATTAAGGAAACAACTTCCAGTTTTCAGAATAATAATGAGGATCAAAATGCACCAATGACAGTGCACCAAAACACTAACAATAACCAGGTGTTACAAATAGCCACACCAACTTTCAACTTCCTTACCTGACGAGGTATAGCAGTTGCAGCATCACAATCAACACACAGTTGATTAACTTGACTCCTACATCTTGGGACAAATGATTAAATTTCAATTCTCAATAAAAACAAAACTTTCTATAACTTTCCATAGCATAGGTAATGGTAAAACAGGGAGGATAAAAATGAGTTAAGTAGAAAATTGTGTTTGGTATTTTAGTCAGTGGGTCAGTGTCTTTAATAGGTGTATTTAGTGGTGCAAGAAAATTGATTATTTTAAATTATATGGATAATAGTGTTGTTGTTGTTTTTTTATTAATTGTCAAAGGGACACTCTTGTTTGACCTTGATTAGTAAATGATGGGTGGCTATGGTTTGAGCTCTTACCCAGGCTATAGTTATAAGGTAAAATATTTTGATAAATACAATGTATGTGAGAAATATGACCTTTCACAAACCTTTTTAGGGAGGCTTCCTCTTGCACAACTAAATTACAGAGATGCCAACTCAAATCTGGAGATTTTTTTTCAGACTAGCACCCCTCCCCCGACCGAATTTGCCAATGCGGCCCCTCCGGAAAATTTTCGATTTGGACCCCTACAAGCAATTTTGCGGGAAAAACGTGGATCTATCTGTCAGGGTCTTCAATTGGTTGAATACTCATCCAATCAGACTCTCGCTTATATAATGGAAGGGGACAGGGGAGCCGGAGCCCGGGAGAAGAAGGGGGTACCCAATGAACAAAAAAATGAACCAGAAAATGAACAAGAATGTTAAGTTTTAGCACAGTTTGAAAGTTACACCCGGGTGTCTGATCCTCTTGATTAAGCTGAACACTGGAGCGATACTATGAAGGGTGGGAGTCGGGAGGTAAAGGAGCACAAAAGTACGGGAGGCGGGAGAACGTGGTACGGGAAGCGGAAGACTCTGGTCCCCCTGTCTCCCTCTACCCCCCCCCCCCCCCCTTTCTAGGAGTAACAAAGAAGAAACTTTCTTCTTTTTATTCGCAACGAATAACGTGCATCGCGCAAGAAAGTGAAGCCAGAAACCGTAATACAAGCATAAGAAGCCAGATAATTTTAGAATTTTGGAACATATGGAGCTTAAATCTTAGTTTTTTTGCGGGCAACTGGTCCAAACTTTCTTTGATCCGGGAGCTTTGGTCACCCGTAGGGAAGAGTGGGAGATTGACTCTGTATAAGGGAGACACCCCGATAATCCGGGGGAGTTGGCATATATGAAATTAGAGGCATTTAATTTCCACAAAGACTTTCCTTTCAAGTTCCGACGCGACTGCGACAAAACACAAAACCTTAACTAGATATCAGTTTAAATTTATAGATTATACCCGTTTAAATTTTAAAATTGAGTTGGTCTGGTAACTACTATGATGGGGAAATGGCGCCTTTGCTAATTTTAGATTGTTTTGAAATTTTGCGCCACAATTTTCTCGTCGATCGGGCGATCGATCAATCAGTTGTACTCTCGTCGACTAAAGAGGACCATTTAATTCTGAGGAGAGTTTTCCGTAGCTGAAACGTCGAGTTTGGAAGGAGCTTTTGCGCCAATTGCCATCTAAAGGTATGCGACTCTCCCTCGGGGATCAATGTTTGACTTAGTTTGTAAGTTTCTCTGACACTCGGCAATTTGATTCCCACTCCCAATTACTTTTGGTTAAGAAGTCGAGCTTTTGAACTGTAGAAAGAGAATATGGGAAGATTTCCGCATAGATTTATACTTGGATAAAGAAAACAATAGCGAAAACAATAGATTGCCTTTAACACCACGGCTTTATCCAAGAATCATGAGTATGGAGTTTTTCAGAAATCTCTGGCTTTCTTTTACACAATCCAAAAGGATCCATTTCGCACAAGAATTAAGGATAACATGACATCGAAAGATTACTGCAGCAGTCATAGAGATGATGAATTCTTCAGTACCACTGTTGCGTATCAAAGATGACAAGTTTGACTTCGGAACCGCAAGCTTTGATCGGGTCAATCTAACACTTCCATGAAAGGCAATCTATGACTGCTCGTGCCTTCTGTTGTATAGTTGTAGAGTATTGCAATAATAAACCTAGTGTGGTTTAAAATGCAGAGGGTTAATGAAAAGCTCATGTGGATGTCAAACTTGTGACAAAAAGGGAACTTAGCACAGAGTTTGTACACAGGTCAATTGACAGGCTGGGGACAAGGAATGAATTTAATAGAATAGGTACACTTATTAAATGTGCATCAAATTTATTTTACTTCAAAACTTCACATCTCGTCCACTTTGCATACCTGGCACTATGGATAATACCTACTCGTCCAACTCTGAAAGTATTAGGTTTGAGCCCTGGCCACATCAACTTTTATTTGTCTTTTTTTTTGTCCTGTTTTTTTTTTAATTTCAATTTAAATTATTTTTCATAGGATTTGCTGAATTTGTTCAGAGTAAATGCACATGCGCGAATGTGTGATGACTAAGCTGTTATGTTCAAATTGAAAACCATGTTGAAATGAGGAGGTCAGACCGTGTGAAAAAATTTAACTAAACCCCAAAAAAGTGAATACGAATCCTAAGAAACCACAGTAGATCTGTTCCACGATGGCCAGTATCAGAACTGAACCAGGATGGGTCACAAGAGATGTAATATGAGTGTCTCACAATAGTCCACCATTTTGAAAACTGTGCAAGGTTTGGGGGAAGGTTTACAGACGTACAGGACACCATGACATAGTGTCTATGGCCCTCCCAGAAGGATTGCTCAGTAGGCATAAAAATGGTGGCTTAGTGCATTTATTTCTATGAGGGACCTCCAGCTCACCCCACAGGCAACTGAAAACTCATTACACAGGGAGGGTTTTGTTCCCAGGTTATGCTGGAGGAACAAACTACAGGAGCAAAGCTCTTTTGCATGTATCAGTTGGGTATATTTCATCCTCTGAGGCAGAATTTTCATCCCATAAAATGAAATGGGCCATTAGATTAACCGGATCATGTGTACTATAGGTGGACTCGGTCGACATATCGGCCGATACATCGGCCGATATATCGGGCATAGGTCAACTATCGGTCGACCATCGGTCGACAGTCGACCGACTATCGGTCGATAGTCGACCAATATATCGGCCGACAGTCGACCGATAAATGTGTCGACCAATATAGTCTTAAACCATCGATACTCGACCGATACATGACCGATACTTGACCGATACATGACCGATACTTGACCGATACTTGACCGATACATGACCGATACATGACCGATACTTGACCGATACATGACCGATACTTGACCGATACATGACCGATACATGACCGATACTTGACCGACACTTGACCGACACTTGACCGACACTTGACCGACACTTGACCGACACTTGACCGACACTTGACCGACACTTGACCGACACTTGACCGACACTTGACCGACACTTGACCGATACTTGACCGATTCACGACCGATTCACGACCGATACTTGACCGATACTTGACCGACACTTCACCGATACTTGACCGACACTTCACCGATACTTCACTGATACATGGCTGATAATTCATTGCCCCCCCGGGGGGGAGGGCTTATTCTACGATAAAAGATATAAAACTCTAATAAGCAATATGATTACCTCATAATTTAGATGTAAATTGCGTGTCTGGAATCCAGTTTTAAATTTCTCTTGTGCCGGCCATGGCGCGTGTCGTCTCCGGCAGCGAATTCTAAGTCCTTACAGCGGTGAAGTAACGAAGAGACCTTAGACCATGTTTTGTACAACTTACTTTAGGTATCAAAGCATATTTGTGCCCCTTTAATTAAGATGCATGTTCTTTACTTGAAATGAATTAGCTGTAGTGGTGGGTGTCTTCTTTTGAAAACATCTGTCTATCGTAATTAACATATCTTGGGTGAGGCGACCCTTTAATGTGTTTTGTAAACCAATTAAATTGAGCATTCTTTCTTAATGAAAGGTCTTTGCTATAAATACATGTCATACCTAAGTACACGGTCCTTTACCCTCGCTAGTTTTTCAAGTACATTCAACCTATTGACTTTGCCTGTTATTTTTCCGGAGATAGATGTGGTGTGAGAATTAAGGATCTGTGTTCACTTACAGTAGATCAAAATTATGAGATGTACAACGCACGATGTTTATTGCGATAACTTATTTCCGATAATGTAGTCTTCAACGCTGGTGTACTAAATGGTGGTGACGGTTGAAAATATAGATCTGTTTCGAGATATTTGTCCGACAAAAGCTTAAAAGCGTATGCGACAATACCAAATGGCTTTATGGGTTAAAGTAATTTACCACTGCTTGGTCGAAGTTCTCGTTGCTTCAACGCAATAGAGAGACATAGCATGAGCACGCATGTTCATGGATTCTCCTTCCTTCCGGCTTAGACTGTGAGCTTCGATCAAACAAAAGCAAATAACCGTTGCCCATACAACCCGTCGGTATTGTAGCGCACGATTTTACGCTCTTGTATGACAATCTTTCTTGAAATGGCTGTTTACACTCTCTCCTCCGTAGCGGCCTATTTGTGTCACAAGTAGGCTGGGAAGAGAGGAAAGAAAGCGCGCTCACATTTCTTTGGAGGGGGGACTGGTGGAATAAAGGGGGGACATAAACGGTTACTCCGCGTTCGAGAGGTTTAAACACGAATTATAGGTGCACCAACAATTATAGGTGCTGCACGATTTGTGCGTCGCAATAAACATGGCGACGAAGATCGCTCCGAGAACCTGGAAAAATAAATGATTTATGGAGCAAAACAATGGCTGTTTGCAAGTGTTTTAAAAAACATTGGTTAATTTCATTACTGTCCTCCGTAATACAAGATGTATACTGGTAACTGCAGTTTGTCATCCAAAAAAAAAATTACATTCCAAAACTCAAATGGGAAATGGTTTTTGATCGCATGCATTTTAGGGAAAGCTTAATTGACTTTCTTTCCTTTGATTTGTAAAAAGGCAAGATTTTCGAGTGGTAAAACTGAGCTCTCCAATTTGAGTGGATGGAGAGGGAACTACTCACGCGCCAAGAGAGTAGCGCAGTAAAAGTTTTGTTTCAATTTTTTTTCTCCCAAAGATGTGCTAGGGTTTTCCCGAAAACTTTCCTCTGTTGGAAAAATGAGGGGGAAAAAAATGCTTGCAGCTCGAAAATTCCGCTCAGTCCCCTCCCCCATTTAACATTCTTATTTCCGTCCATTAAAAATAATGAGGATCGTGGAGATTAAGATAATAATTGCTTCACATTGCTTCACATCTTTCAATCATTAACTTTATTTCAGGATAATAATTTGTTATGTAATTTCTTTTAGTTAAAATTTTACTCTGTTAACACATTGCTAAGTATAAACTGTCCGTGGAGATGAAAATATTATAAAAAAACAAATACACAGAATCTTATTTAACCTAAAACCCAAAAAGTAACAGCGTCGAAGAATTCGAGCGAGTAACACCTAATAACAACAAACGTTCTAGGGGTCATAGCTGGAAAGAAAAAAAAATTAAACAAAACTGAGACTAATAGAAAAAAAAATCAATAGTGGTAAATAATCAATAAAATCACCGTATTTACTCGTTTGAGCCCCACCCAGAATGAGTGCCGCATCTAATATTGCCGGCGGCACTTATTTGAGGAAACTAATTACATTGGAACATAACCATAGTATAATCTTTTTCAGTTTGAAAAGGCTATGGTTATAATTTCCTTTATAGCCATCTCTTTTTTTTTTTTTTCCCAGAAATATGATGGTTGTTGAATAAGCTCCGCTCTCTAATGAGCGTCCCGCACCGAAAAAAAAAAATAAAGGTGGCGCTTCATAGAGTAAATACGTTAAGATAATGGATGAACTAGTTTAATTAATTTCTTTAATTATTTTCCCATATAAAAATCATCCTCTGGATAAAACGGGAGAAGCTTTTGCTTGGTTTTTAACCTACTTGATTGGGCGCGATAATCACTGAGCGCTTCCCTACATTTCGATTCAATTAATTTCATCGACACTTTACCCGTCTTTTCCTTAACCAATTGGACCACTCTCTCGTATTTTTCTTCGTCGATGATTCTGAGTTCGCAGATGCCTATAAAGTCCCTGAGGGTGTTCCGTGGGACACCAGAAAGTCGCATGGCCTCTGCAAGGGAGCACTGGTTCTCTTTCATTGTTTCGAGAACGCCTAAATACCTGTCATGAATTCCTTGTAAATTGGATCCTTTGACAAATCCTAGAATATTAGAAAGAAAAATGTCCTTATTCAGAATTTATTGCCATTTATTACCACCCAATCCCGCAGTTAGGCGGTCCAGGCGTAATTATACAAATCGATGAATCAAAGTTTAACTACACAACATGACCCCAGGTATCAAGGTTGCCTTGAAGGGTGACCAAAACACCACAAGAGTAACACGAGTAACGTAACAGTAACATACAAGTACCTGCGTGTACATACGAGTAAATACGAGTGACACACGGGTACAAACAGATACATACGGGTTACATACGAGTAACATAGAAGTGCGAGTACATACGAGTCAGATATGGGTACATACAGATACATACGAGTTACATTTTATTACATACAAGTAACCTACGAATATATACGAGTAACACACAGGTAACATACGGTCAAATGTGGGTAATACGCACGAAACCTACAAAGTAAAATACGAGAAATTGGACCTTTCTCGGAAACCTTCGATTTCTTTTTACTGCTCGGTGTATTCATTGGTTCAAATGATATAGATATAGAATGTGAACCGCGAGGCACCCGTAATATAAATTATAATATTTTTTTAAATAAATGTTTGGGTGCTGGAGGAAGGCAATACTGCCGATACAATAAATCCCCCTGGGTTACTACCCTTTTAAAGGAAATTTGGGAGTCCTCACGGGGCAAAGAAAATTTGACCAAGTGGGGATTGAAGCCACGACCTCCGAATTAGATCTACCGACTGAGCTACGAGACCAGTACGGGAGCAGGTCGGGGTAATTTAGGTAGTCAATCGCAATAAATGTGCAAATGATATCATATGTACAAAACGGGGTAGTGTGGGGAGAAATTAGCATTTGAGGGTGTGTTTGCGTGTGCTTCGTGTGAGCCTATTGCTGCATAAAATAGCAATAACATAAATTAATAATAAGAAATATAATGAAAATAAAAGAAATGAGAAATAATGAAATAATAATAAAAAATAATAAAATAATACATATCTCGTTTCTCCTCAGGAGTCTTTGCATGGGTAGTTATTTGAAGTTGCCCAACCCCCTACCCACGGGAAAAACTGAAAACTTCAAACATTTTCCACCCTTGGGTCACAAGGGCCGATCTTGTCCCGGGTATTACCTCGGGAGGGTGGTAACCGTAGGAAATCAGCGTTGTTGTTCAGCCTACAGGATTGAATAGTATTTGAATTTATTATTAGTTTTGTTATTGCTATTTTATGCAGTAATAGGCTCACAGGAAGCATTAAGGAAGGTCTCTTCCCAGCCCCCCCAGCCCCAGCACACACGCAGACACACACACCCTCAAATGCTAATTTCTCTCCATACCGAGCAGTGAAAAACAAATCGACGATTTCCATTAAAGGTCCAATTTCTTGTATTTTACTTTGCAGATTTCATGCGTATTACCCACATTTGACCGTATGTTATCTGTGTGCTACTCCATGTATTCGTATGTTACTTTTATGTTACTCATGTGTATCTGTGTGCGCCCGTATGACTCGTAATTACTCGTATGTACTTGTATGTTACTCGTGGTGCTCGTGTGGTGTTTTAGTCACTATCCTTTGAGGATCAATTGAACACATGTAAGCTTATTTGCACCTTATCTTCTTCTCGCAAATGGCTATAGCACGTTTTATTCTCTTCTCTTCCATCCCAGCAAGTCGATCTCACCATAGTGACTTCAACAGAAAAAATAGCGCCATCCGAATTATTCCCAAAATCTTCGGCAAAATCTGTAGCCAGATTAGAGCCAAAATGCCAAAAACTGTGCGCATTTTACCTTGAAAATGTTAACAATAAATGTGTAATCAAGAAATGTGCCCATGAAGAGATTCACCTCGATGCCTCGTATACATTATATTTCATTTAGGTTTTTTTTTACAACAGAAAACATATCAACTAAAATACATAGGAAACATTACATAAACCGCATTTCAGTTTATAATACCCACTTATGTCCTGCACCTGCTAGGAAACAGTCTTTCTTAATTTGTTTCTATATATTCAACACGTTTTAATGAAATTTGTCTCTTCTTAAGCACAGTTCCAAAGGGGACGTCGAACTCGAGGAGAGAGATGGGTTCTTTGGCTTTTTGACACACAGTATGACCCCGCTCGACCGTATTTACAGCTTGTGAGAAGGCGAGATGCGCGTACTCTTTTGACCATTATCCAAAGACACGTACAACCAGGCTCTTTGGTTTATACTGATGAATGGGCGGCATACAGGCAAATGCAAAGGGTCTTGGGTTTCAATCACCAAACGGTTAATCACTCGGTTAACTTTGAAGACCCAATCACCGGTGTCCACACACAACACGCAGAGAGCAATTGGTCTGCAGCAAAGGACAAATTTAAAAAGATGAAAGGGATCACAAATCCTAACTTCCTACAAGAATACCTTAAGCAATTCATGTGGAGAAGATGGCATGGTGAGCTTCACCCGAATGGCTGTTTTGGACGGTTGATGAAGGACATAGCAGAACAATATCCACTTTAAATACCCAGAGGTGGGGGTACTCCCATATACATGTATGTGCCGCGGGGGTATTGTTTTGGCGGTTATCGTTTTGCCTCTGTTATCATTGTGTTTTCGTTGTGATCTTTAGATAGGATATGTAAATTGTATCGGCTAAAAAAGTGCTGTGTGTAAATGGCCAGCTAAACAAAAAGAAAATTCCGCTAAAATTGTCAGCAAAGCGATTTTATCGAGATTTGTGTTTTGACGCGGGTGGTTAGCCGTTGTTTAGTTATTGTTTTTCCTTGAATAGGGTGTCATATTTCGTGTTTGGACAATTCTCGTTTGTTTCATCCTTAAAGTGGGACAGGGTTTAAGACTCTTCGAGGCACACACTTATTCAAAATTTACGGGAGTACCCCCCTCCCCCGAAACGGGACAGTTCCTGTGATCTTAGTGCAACATTGGTGCAATTTGGTATTTTTTTCAATTTTAGACTCAGAAGCATATACGGTAAAAACCCGCTTATGGGAACCTAATTTTTTCCAAGCAAGGCTAAGAAGGTTATTATAAAAGATGGTGCTTAACTGGAAAATTTGGCTACTCAGTTTCTTTAACAGGTTCTTCCTTTCCAATAGACTGCGAGCAGTCTCTTTTCCTGTGAAATCCCACTGGAACGAACGGGGAAAAAGCGGACGTGATCGACGAGCGATGAGGGGCGAAGCCGTGATCTGCGAGCAGCAGGGGCGCCAGTCACAGCGAAAAGAGATCGCAGCTTGGCCGCTCACCGCTCGTCGATCGCGCCCGCTGCTCGCAGTCTAGTTTTCAAAATAAATGAGTTGTTTGTCATTGGAGGGCGTGGCCTATTTTTTGTATTGTATGCATAATATGTTAAAAATCCAAGCATATATTTACCAAGTTTACAAAGCTATCCAAGATAAACAGAACAAAACGCAACATTAATACATGGAACTGTGTTGTTGCTTTGACTGAATTTCTCAAAAAAAGAACCTGCTTCAAAGTTGTAGGCTAAAACAGGTTCTCGTGTAAAAGGAGTTTTAATGGACAATTTTTGTCTAACATTTTCAGTTAATCTATTTTTTCCTTAAAATCTAGGTTCTTAAAAAAGGGTTTTTTACTGTACCTGTAATAAACTCAAACATTGCAATAGTCTAGCACACTCGAGTTATTTTACGCGAGGTATTTTGAGCATTTGACGTCATTTTTCCCTAATTCTCAACCAGGCTATAATTGGAACGAGATAAAGAAATAGCGACTGCAACTTCTCGGAAATAAAAATACAAATAAAAAAAAGATTTCTAATGGTCGTAATGGATTGATATTTAGCAAGGTATTTTAGACAGTCATATTTTACACGAAATTATAAAAAATGGATATCGACAGTTTGATCGTAGTAGCACTTAAAAAAACATTACTTTCCCCCTACACTTCTGGAGGTGGAAGTCTACGAGAAGTTTCCACTTACACATTTTTCATTTAGCAATTTATTAAAGCTTTGAATATCTATCATCTTGAGGCCTCCTTTATCGTAATCATTAATCATTTGTGTCCTTTTAATTTTGTCCCCTTTGCTTTCCCAGAGAAAGTCATATAGCAGGGTATTGATTTCCTTAAGTGCACCCTGATGCGTTGGAAGAGAGGTTAAAACATGTACAATTTGGGATACTGCCAAAGCTTTTATGATCGTGATTTTACCAAGAAGAGCAAGTCTCCTAGCAGACCAGCTGCTTAGGATGTTTTTTACTCTCTCAATTTTTTCTGAAAAAATGGCATCGCAGAACACATCAGAAAGCTTTAAAGGTAGTTCAAAATGCGATGGAAAAGTTGGAGCTATACGATGTTTGGAGAATTTTTAGACCAAATGGCAAGAGGTTTATCTGGAGGCAAAGACAACCAGATATTCATTGCAGACTTGATTTCGTTTTAGTAAGTCAAACTACACTACTTACCCGCTTATAAGAATCTGAGTTCTCAGTTCTAAATGTACACGTAGGGTGTACTCATGTGAATTCTAATTCAAAACCAACATGTACATACTACCGTTTTTCATAAATTATTTATACCAAATTTAGAGATTTTTATAGTTCATACATGTTTAAGTTCACTACTTTTGAGAGTCATGTCTTTTATCTTTGCCTGAAGATCTTTAAGGTTAATTTCTAAAACAGGAACCTGTTTCAAATTTAGGCTTAATAGGTTCTTATGTAAAGGGGGTCTAAATTGATATTTTTAGGCTAACAGTCTTATAAGTGGATTAGTACTGTATTTCCGATAGGTGGGTGCCGCGGAGTTCCCTATTTAAGGATAAAAAAAATTGATACCGTTGTTGAGGCCCAAACACCCAAAAAGACGCTCTATTCTAGGTAAAATAACAATAATAAAAAAAACCAACAACGTCTGACCTCGCACTGCAAAAAGAAGTCTTTATTAAATCGCTTTGCTTGAGTTTAACCGCCTAGTTCAGTTTCAAAAGATCATTTACTTTTCGTTTAGCTGGGCAGTTACACACTGCAATTTTAGCTGATACAATTTAGGTGCCTCCCATCACCGACATAAACTGGACAGTTAATATCGGTAACGTTGTACAAGCAATATAACGTTGAGGACCTGTTAGAGCTATCAGAGCTAAGGAATAATAATTATTTTAGGTATGTTTGATTAAGGGCAGCATGACATCAGGGATAAAGCATAAGCCGGGTAGTTCTAGGAATAATGGAAATACGTTAAGGTACAACATTAATTACACAAGAGCGACCAACTTTACAATGTATTTTGCCATTACCAAATCGGAACATATATCGAAAAAACCTCGCACTCTTTCTTAGCCGATTTTCTTCTGAGCGATATGCTCGGTAAGTGAACCATACTTGGCCGATACTTGGCCGACACCTGACCGACACCTGACCGACACTTGAGCGCTACTTGACCGATACTTGACCGGCAGTTGATCGATACATATCGGCCGATGCATCGGCCGACAGTCAGTCGATAGTCGGTCGATCGTCGACCGATAGTCGACCGATATATCGGTCGACTGTCACCCGATATGTCGACCGAGTCCACCTATAGTACACATGATCCGTGACGGTTTGGCAGGTAATGTCAAAGGTCATTTAATCAATAGCACAGCTCAAGTCGATGAAGGTTTAAAATAAGCAATACTTTTTTTTAAATTTTTGACTCGCACAGCAGAAATGTTTGGGGGCAATTTGATACATCAGGAACTGCAGTACAATTGAGAATATTGTTAGCTATATTGAAGCAGTTTATCCTTACCAAACAGTTGTGCCATTCGAAATAAGGGGTGTTAGAGTTTTCACAATGGACTTAGAGGCTGGCACTATGCATAATAATTTGCATAGGATTGGAGAACCATGTCAGATAAGTGACCCAATCACTATGCATGAACCTCACTGAGTCAAAGTGCAAGGTTTGTAATTACTGAATAGACTTGAACCAGAAAACAGGAAGAAACTAATTGATAAAACAAGTGAAAGGAAAGCAAAGAGATTGGAAAATCAGGCTGTCTATAGAAAAGAAAAGAAAAAGAATGAAACTGCAGAACAAAATCTGGGTTCAATTTGATCAGCAGTGTATTGGTAAAAAAACCCGTCAAGAAAACATGCAACTATATACTCAAGGCATTGATAAGGCATGGACACCAGTGAAACCCATAACTACACAGTTTAATGTTGGCAGAAATAAAACTACTTCTATTGTGAGGAAACAATTTCCATTACACTCAGCAGCAGCTAAAACTGTCCATAGATCTCAAGGTAACACTGAAAGAGAATTTTTGTAGATTTGGAAAGCCCCAAAGAAATTCCTCATATCCATTATATAGCCCTCAGTAGGGTTACGTCAATAGAAGGACTCCATATACGCAATTCAAGTGAAAACAACCACGCACAACTTTCATCTTCTTTGAAATTCATCTACAATATTCCAAATGACATGATCAAAATTTCTTTTCCTAATACCCAATCCTTACATCGGCACTTCTTGGACTTCAAAAATGATTTCAATTTACAAGCATCTGATTGTAACATTATCTGTGAAACTAGGTTTTCTCCGTGGGATGATGATTCTGTATATCAAATCAATAACTTGCTACTATTTAGAAATGATGATGTAGTCAAAGAGCAAGGGGCGAGACCCTACTATGGCATGGCAATCTATAGTAAGAATATATTTGCCCTTGGTTATCCTAAAAAGAATAACCTTCATGGAGTTGAAATAACAATTTTTAAACTACATGATTATAGAAATCTGATTATTGCTGGTATTTACAGATATCCAAAAGTAACTTTACAAAATTTGTATATGGCCTTGTCCGAACTCATTGATTTATTGGCTCATGAAAGGTACTCAGTAATAATGGGCGACTTTAACAATAATTTGTTTGATGTTTCACAAACTCATACCATTTTGAAAATGATGTTTCAACAATCAGGATATCAGCAGCATATAAATGAATATACAACTGACAACAGAACACTCTTAGACCACATATGTAGTAATCTACCCCTCCAAAGTACTATTAGAGGTGTTTCAGAAACTTATTACAGTTATCACAAAGGGGTGTACATTGCAATTGATAAAGGTCAACTAAGCTAAGCAATGTCTTTGCAATGTCTTTGTTTAATGTGTCACTATGCCTGATGTAAATCAAGTAGTGACACATTACACTTGCACAGAAAACAGAATAATTTAGTGAAAAAAAGCAGTTGCTGCAATCAACAAAATGATCATTACAGCGACTGCATTTTTTGGCCCTAATACCAGTTTACTGCACTAAAACCACAATAAGTTACTTTAAGGTTACATACAACAATCATAACTGCGCTTAGCGACAATCCATCATTCTTGGGTATATTTCAAAACTATCTAAAATCCTCTTTCAACTATATAACTTAACGTAAGTAAAACAATTATTGGTTATTTCCCTGTCATTTAATTGCTCAACCCCTAACCTTCCCCTCCCCTAGTTTCTTGTTTCATCCAGTTCTTAAGAATGAAGCTTCTGATAATAAGTATCCTCTCTAAGCATTATAGTTAAAATTTTCTTTCTTCTTACAGATACATTCTGCTTTTTCACCATGTCATCAGGGAAAAAAAAGCCAAAAAGCACCAAAAATGCACCTCCAGTTGATGTCCAGTCTAGAACTGGCTTCAGAATTGGTACTGTTACCAGTACTAGGACTACCTCTGACACTAGCACTTTCACAGTCCTTCGCACAAGCTCTGCCACTACCACTGTTAAAGCTACAGTCACCAGCTCTGCCATTAACACTTTTGCAGTTCCTCACACAAGCTCTGTCACTAGCCCTCTTAAAGCTACTGCCAGAACCTCTGGTATTAGCAATTTTACAGTTCCTTGCTCAAGCTCTGCCACTCGTACTCTCGAAGCTACTGGCACTACTCCTGGCATTAGCACTTTTACAGACTGCCTGCCGATTATAATCCCTTTTGTTACATCAATCATCAATGCTTCTCTTTCATCTTCAACATTCCCAGGGATCTGGAAAACAGCCGAAATCACACCTATTACCAAACAAGGCAATCACAAACTTCCTAACAATAATAGACCAATTTCGCTACTACCTTTGTTGTCAAAGTCTGTGAGAGACTACCACCTATTTGACAACAAAGAAGAGACTGACGACAAAACAAAACGGAAGCAAAAAATGGCACTCTACCGAAACATCATTACTTCGCACGACTGATGCATTTCTTAAAGGAATAGATAATCAGAAATTAACTGCCTGTGTTCTTCTAGATATGAGCAAAGCGTTCGATAGTGTCGACCACCAAATACTGTTACGAAAACTACAAGACGTTGGCGCCTCAACTGGTGTGTTACAATGGTTTAAAAGCTATCTCACAAATAGATATCAAGTTGTACGAATTCACTCCACTGTTTCCAATCCAATACCAATTGAATATGGAGTATTTAAGGGTAGCATCCAGGGCCCCTTATCATTTCGTATATACGTTAATGATCTGCCAGAAGCTCCACGGAATTGCTCTACTGAATGCTATGTAGACGATACAAAATTGTTTGTTTCTTTTCATTCACAAGACACCCAACGGATTGTTGAGGAGATGAACGAAGACCTCCTTGGTGTGCGCAACTGGTGCTTCAGAAATCGGCTATTACTAAATCCAGACAAGATGAAATTAATTGTTTTCGGGAGCCGACAGATGACTTCGAAGCTCCATGAGTTTCGTTTGTCTTTGTTGGGAAAGGACATCTCCACTGTACAATCAGCCAAAGATCTCGGCGTGATTTTGGATTCGAACTTGACATTTGATGATCATATTAAGACCACAGTATCGGAGTGTATCGCACGCCTCGCGCAAATCAGCCGTGTCAAACACTGTCTTGACAGAACGTCTTTGTTAACTGTGATAAACGCCTTAGTTTTCAGTAAGTTGTATTACTGCTCGAACGTCTGGGCAAATACCACAGAGAAAAGTATACGGAAATTGCAGGCTGTGCAGAACTTCGCATGTCGAATCGTTAGTGGCGCGAGAAAGTAAGTTTGTCTTGGTTACCCGTAAAGGGCCAACTATACTACCGCCAAGCTACCATGGCTTTTAAATGCATTTCCGGACACGCCCCCAAATATCTGACGTCACAATTCATTACCCGCGAGCAAGTTACCAAGCGTACAACTAGGAGTGGCCAAAAGCTTAATATACCTCTTTTTAAAACAGTCTCAGGACAAAGGACATTTTATTACAGAACTATTGGACTTTGGAACAATTTAGACCCCTTTTTAAAATCAAGCCGTTCGGTTCAAGTTTTAAAGATCTTAAAGAATAAGCTTTTAGACAATTTTGTAAATATTCCCTAAACTTCATTTATTTTCAGTTTTTCTCGACTACAAAGTTTAGATAATGTTGTAAATGTTTCTTAAATTTAATTAATTTTAATTGTGTAATTATTAGTAACTTTAGTAATTTAAATAATTGTTCCTGAAAAGCCCCATTGGGGAGGTAACAATAAAGTATGTATGTATGTACAATACAGTATGTATTGTTGAAATAGAATATATCATTAAGTCGCATTAAAAACTGTCAATATTTATTGCTGAAAGTCACCCGTGGCAGCCACACCTACTTTATTTCTTTTGCAGGCTCCACTTGATGCTGCATTTGAGCGAGTGCCCAGAAAGAACGGTATAGTGCCTGGCTGCACTACCATGGTAAAGCAGAGGGATGTACTGCAGCACTCAATAAATGCAGCCTCTGCCCACATTGTTCTGCAGGAAGAAGAGGTCCAGCTTCTGCAGTGCCTGATGCATTTCCAGGTGAGATGCTTGAATTACAAGAATATAAAAAAAAAAAAAAAGATGTGATATGAATATGAACTGAACATTCGGTTTCATTTCAGAGAACCAAACCACAATGGATTTTAGAAGAGAAAGGTGTCTTTTCCTTCTGCTGGAGTGGAGAAAAGTGGAGTGACGTCTGGGAGCCACACCTGTACAGCACTGAGTCTAGGTGCTCGAATGGAAACAGGTGGAGGGCGCATCTATGATCTGCGGGAATGTCCTTGGAGCTGGAATCCGAAGCGATGCCAGTGGTAGAGGAACAAGGTTAGTGAATCATTTAATAATTAAGGATAGAATCTTGCTCTTGACTCTGGAATGCAGTTTAGAAGATAAATGATCACTGCTGACAACAAGCCAAAGTACTTGCATACAGCTAACGTACTTTACAACAACTATCAATTTCGTAGGAGTGAGGAAATCTACCACCATGTCTAGACTGAAACTCCGACCCTAAAATCTGTTAAAAAGATAATCAACTTTATCATGATTCACCACAGATCATTTATGACTTTACGCTTTATGTCTATAGAATAGCGTTGATGCCTGATTCATGTGAAGGAAAGGTGTTCCCTTTCCCGGCGAAGGATATCAGGAAGCAGGAAGTCACAGCAAATGTCCTTCTTTCCTGATTATTGTCAAGTTTTTGACAATTTTGAATTTGTCAAAAAAACAAAAAAAACCTTTCCTTACATGACATGAATTAAAAATAGTTTTTTTCTTGACAGGACTGGGTACTACTTATTCCATAAGCGGAAAGGAGGTAAAAGGGGTTGGCTGCTAGGAGAGAGGGGTGTGCTGGGGAAAGGATTGGAGAGGGACAAAGCTAGACTTGAGCCTGCAATGCTGGATGGGTGGTGCAATTGTCAGCGGAGTTATTTATTGAGGTGTGTTGTGCGTGCCATAGTCTAAGAGATGTTTTTTGCTCATATCAATGTTTCCTTTTGTTTTATTTATACTTTTTAAAAATTTTTGAGGGATTTTTTTGATACCTACGACTTTTACCCACACCCACACCCACGACCCACAGCTTCCACCCACAACCCATAACCTGCGAAAGTCAGCCATATTGCCGGTCCTTTCAAACAGAATCTTCTGCCTCGTGATCTTGTCATGTCACCATTACAAACAGTTCACAAGTGCATTTCCTCCGAATGGCACGTTGTGATGGATCTATGTTTCCAATATGCAGCATCTGTTAGTAGCAGCATTCTTAAAGATCACTATTTAGATTATGTTCGGAATCAATTGGTTGCTAGAATTTATTATAAACAAAGGAACTGCTCGTTACATAAAGAAGAAAGACAAAACGAGCATACCAGGAATTCCCAATTAATCCAAAAGATTATAAATATCTTGGCTTTCGGTGGGACAGTTTTTTGCATTTCTTCATTTCTTTCTAGGTGCCTCTTCAGTATGTGTTCATCTGCCCTGTCAATTAAAGAGTTATTTGGCAAACTGGGTCTATAATCATTTCCCGAAAAAGACTGTCCCTTACGTGGACGATTTGCCTGGGGCTTCTCATAGATACGTAACAAATCCTCTCAGAGGTACCTAATGATCGTTCATTGGAACTTCATGCGGAGTTTTTGCAGTGGCTCCAACTTTCCACCTTCACAAGGCGTAAATTGCAGTTATCACTGGGAAAACGTTTCTTTGTCACTGCTTGCATCTGGCTAGGTGTGGGCAAGGAGAGGCAAATCAGGTCAATAAGAAACATCATGAACAGTCGGAACAGTATGAAAGAACATGCTAATCATCTTGACAAAGAATCGCTGAAGACGTTCCTGTGTGAAGCTGAGTTCGAAATCAACAACAGACATTTGAGCATGGAAACAGTAAATGACCCTCTTTCAAACCACCTTTATCACCAAGTATTCTGCTCACAGGAAAGACAAGGCTTACGCTGCCTCCACCTGGCGAGATTAAGAGAGGAGACCTTTACTGTAGCAAGAAAGGGAGATGTACACAGCATTTAGCACAAGAGTTTTGGTTAAGGTGGAGTAAAGAATATCTCCAGCAGTTGCAAGCAAAAACTAAGTGGGCAAGGTAGTGTCTGATCTGTCACAAGTAACAGCTCCAAATTGGAAAGATCCGTTAGCAAGCTTGTGCTGCTCGTGGAAATGCAATAGGGATTGGGATTCCCCAAAGAGGAGCTGCAATTTTTCAGTATCCCAGGAACAAGTGAAGCAGTGATGATGAGGCTTGCACAATTTCAGCAACTTTAAATTCCATCTTGATAAAATTTTTTAATGAGCATGTGGTATTTCAAAGCTAGGGAGACTGCACATGGCAGGGTAAGCTTTGTATGCCTGAGAACAATCTCTTGCCTCTCTTTCACTAGCAACAACTCTGCATCAATAATTTCAAGGCGTTGATATTTGACCAACACACTTTAAAAGCAATCAATATGAGTAGTCTTAAGTTTCTACAGGAAAAATAATGATAAATGCTGTCACTGAACAGTGCCCAGCCCTGTTTGGTTAATTTCAAAACGATAAAAGTGAGTACCATGCCAAAGAGGACTTTTTCACTTTGCAATTTAATGTCTCAGTGCAGAAATTGGTGTATCAGGTAACACAGGGGAGTCTGGAGCGACTGTCATCACTGTGATATACCAATGAGTGTGCACGCAGTTGGGAGATCCTTATCTCTTGCTTATTTACTTCTCCCACTGGTACTTTAGATGAGACAGAACAAAGAGAACTTCCTCTCAAAGTTCTTCATTCCTGTTTATCAGCTGCATAATTAATACAAAGTTCACAAAGAAATTTATCCAGGTGACTTATTCACATTTGAAATATCAAGAGCCATGCGAATTTTTGTTCAAGATTTGTAAACCGAAACTTCCTGTACTTGATTATGGGTGTATAGTTATGGGGTATCCAGTCATTTCGTACCTATGGATCTTTCTTGTCCAGACGATTTGTACCCAGGCTCAGACGTTTCGTACCCACTTTCGATCAGTTCACACCCAACCCTCTGGGCGATTCGTACCCAACAAAATTATGACACAAAATGTTTAAAACAAACGTAAACATTCATCTCATTTATCCCAGTAATCGCAAAATAATTAAGATGCACGCTCGCATGCGCAAGGTATGTGTGTGATCTTATTTGTTATATTGTTGAACTTTACTTAACAATAAAAGTGTCAGTGACCCACATAAGGTAAGTGTTATTTGCTTTTCTATTGATTATACTTGCGAGTTTCTTGACAATAACAGCTAATTATTATCGTGCGCAAGATAGGTGGGATTTTTTCTCTATCATTTCAAAAGTATTAAATCAGAATATTGTAACAAAGCGAGTAAACAACACTAGCATTGACTAACGAAATGGTCAGAATTTCGATTGTTTTGGTCTGAGGGTCCACCTATAAACATTTTTGAAGGTTTTGCTTGCAAAACTTCTTAAAACGATTAAAATGCAAATAATATGAGCATTGACCAATGAAATGACTAGAATTTCGATCTATTTGGTGCAAGGGTCCAGCTATAAAAAGCTCCGAGAAAACTTTCTCAATATTCGTTCATTTTTATCGCTTAGAAAAACTTTCAAGGAAAATGGCATATCAGTGTACCAAGTGTAAAAATGTATGCAACCTTCGACAGCCTAAAACCAGAAGCCAAGATGGAACCTCTACAGAAATTTGTCAGTTGCATCGAGGAAAACTGGATTTGCAGCACAGTTTGGCCGCCCAAGTGCTGGAGCGTATTTACGCAATCAATCAGAACAAACAATAATATTGAGGGCTGGCATCATAGCCTAAACAGAAGAGCTGCTGGTTGATGGGGTCTGCCCCTCTACATGTTTGTGGCCCTACTGTACAAAGAAGCGAGACTAGTGTTGCTACAAATTCATCTGGTCTCTGAGTGCTAGCTTGAGTGAATGCAGGAGTCCACCTATCGTGAAGTGCTGAGGCGGCTCTTCAAACTTTGGGAGGCCGTCAACAAGAAGGAGATGTCACTCAGGCAGCTGCTCAAAGGATGTGCCAATATAAACAGGCCAGTGATGCACTGAACTGAACTGAACTTACCACTAGGATTTTTATTTACTACTGAGTAGAATAAGTACGGTTATTCATATAGGTGCTCTGCGGTAATGGGCAAACATTTTAGGATAGGTCAGCTAGGGCAACTATCTCATGATTGTTTAAGAGTAAGATAACTTTTCAACATTACTATGATTTAGAAATAAGTTTTTTTACTGAGTAGAGAAAGTACGTTTAGTCGTAGGCGTTGCGTGGTAGTAGGCAAAATATATTAGGATGGGTCAACAAGATCACGATTTTTCAATAGTATTAACTAAAAGATAACTCTTCAATGTTTCTGTGATTAGAAATTAGCTTTTTTGCGATTACTAGGATAAATGAATACGTGTTTATGTTTGTTTTAAACATTTTGTCTCATAATTTGTTGGGTACAAATCGACCAGAGGGTTGGGTACGAACTGATCAAAAGTGGGTACGAAATGTCTGAGCCTGGGTACAAATCGTCTGGGTACAAAAGATCCATGGGCATAAAACGACTGGTAAGCGATTGGGGAGATTGAGGCAAACAGAGTTCTCGGTAATTGTGCAGAATAGCTCCCCTCCACTGACAGTCTGCCAACTGTTGGCCAACAGTCTGCCGAAAATTGGCCGACACTAAACTGACAGGCCACCGACAGGTAACTAACAGGTTAGCGACAGGTTGTAAAATAACTTTACTAGTGCATTTTTGCACTCAAAAATCGATGTAAAACTTACTATAAATGCTTAAAATTTTTTAAAATGCCACTTAAACTTAAAGGCACACGAAAATTCCCTGTGCATTAAACGAAAGTGTGTTAATATTCTCCATCGAAAAGTGCAGTAAAGAAGCGCCCTATAATGCAATGCAATCCCAGTTTTTGGTATATTGGTACGTCATATATGTATAATACGTTGTGCGATTCTTGACAATTTTGGTCTTCTTATCAATCCAATCAGGGGGATGCCTTTGTGAAGAGAAATACAATCATTACGTATATATTCACAAACAAGAAACAATGTCTCAGCGACTTTTGAAATGTACTATCTGCAGCGGCGACCACTCGATTTTTCATTGTATCAACAAGTGTGGTGTCTGTTCTGGTGATAACCGGCAATGTTCTTGTCCAGCTCAGCCACCTCAAAAAAAGAAGAGGAAGGCCTCCCCAGAGCAATCAACAGCCTAAAGATAAGCCAAGCTACCAAGAGCTTAAAAAAAGTACGACACTTTGTGAAAGACCACGAGAGGGTGGGCCAGTCAGTGCAAAGCAAGTGAAGATGATTCAAAGTTAGATTGCATATGAACTGATAGTTTCCTCAATAACCAAGGAGGGAAGTATGACAATATTACAAACAAAAGAGGTGATGCAAAACCTAGAGAAATCACCTTAAGACACAGCTCTGACTATGAAAGAAGTTGAAGTACTATTTTCCCTTTCAACAGATATTATCATATACAACTTCTACAAGTATGCTAGAGACCATTTCTAGCACCTATCAACTCACAAACAATCTCAGCTTAGGTCTGGACAGGACAGATGTGTGTAGAACTGGTTGTTCCACAAGAGCCTAAACACTTGCAAGAAGGAGAAGGAATGTTTTGCTTCTTATGCAAGCAACAAAAAATTTTCACGCCACACCCTGTGAACAGTTTATGAGATGATCCAGCAACACAAAGATCCCATTGAGTCTGAAATACAGGGAAAAGTCTCTATATTTTGTTACCAAAAACTGTGAACTCTACATTTCATTAAAAAAAAAAGTGCAGGAAAGGAAACTCCACAGAAATGACCTCGTGTTTAAGGCATATAGGGCAGCATACTGGCTTGTCAAAGAGAAAGTCTGAAATCCAAATTTCTCATCATTGGCTAATCTGCAAACATTGTTTGGTTTTCATGAGAATTTCCAGTACTCAGCACAGAGTTCCATTGGGGTAATATTTTTCGTAATTAGCAGCTCTTTTGATGACAACTTGTTGGGGAAGGTATAGAGAGCAAATTGCTCTGGTCTTTCAACTGCTAAGGTCAAAGATGTATCTTTCCTGGGAACAAAACAGAGAACATTGAAACACGTTCATTGCGGATTGAAATGTTCTGAAAAACTACACAAAGCCAATGCAAAAACCACCTTAACCCTCCTCACGACTCAAAGAAAACACGCTCTGTCTAAAGGTGAAAGACTGTAGCTCTCTGGTTTCTAATAGTGCAACACTGATAACTGGTCACTTTAGTGGCATGGCTAGTCATCGAAAGAAAATAAATCCACTGTAACCTCACTGCACTGTTTGTGCCACAAGCTTGCATCAAAGTACTACAACAGCTTTCATCAAAAATTGGCAATGGGTGGGCTTTGTCAGATGACAAGTTTTGTGGCAAGAGGCAACATCAGAGGGTCCATTTAGGTAGCATGTGTGCAAGACAACTAGATTCTGCTATTAAGGTTCTCTGCCACTGCTTGAACTTTCCAATTCAATAAGGTAATAACAAGAAAAGGAATGGTAATAAGATTATGAGAAATAACCCAAATTAAATTTAACTTTTTTTGGTCCACCATTCTTTACCAACACCTTTTGAAAGATTTATAAGCCCTCAGAGCATTAAAAGAATACAGCAGCCATACAGTGACATTATGACCACCATTGTCACCATCAAAATTTCACAATAGCTAAAAGGGAAGAGATGAGAAGCAGATACCATTTAAAGTATTAACAGTTTGTTACTTTCACTCAAGTTTCATCTTCTCAGTTACTAATTTAATTGAAATATATCTCTAGCAAAACAACTGTGAAATTTCTTCAACAACAGTTACACAAAGCTAACTATTGAAAGGAAAATTCTGACAGATTAAAGTAATACTTTCTGAGTTTTGTCGAGAGAGGCTTGTGTTGCTGATTTTAAAACATGTACAAACAACCACAGTTACTAATTTAACACATCAGACTACAGAACAATTAAGGAAAGTAACAAAAATGTATTGCTGCACAGTCTAGCAAGTTTATAATATAAATACCTCCAACATCATGAATGTATCCTAACTAAAGTATCTGTGCATCTCTTATGATGCAATCTGTTACACAACAGTCTATTGACATGTTGCTAGGTGGATGTATCTATTTACCACTCAGTTTTATCTCATTTGATCTTTCCAAATTTTTTCACAATACAAGGAGAGAGGAAAACATAAAGCTAACAAAAAACTAGGTTTTGTAGAATAAGGAAGGCCATATGAACCACCACCACAAGCTCAGCCTGTTAAAAGGAATACATTATCCATGACCCATGCTCAACTTTTTGACATAGTTGTCAGTACGGTGAACTGCCTCAATTTGGGAAGAAAATTTGGATAGGATCAGATGCATAACAGAAGTGCGCGTAATCATCAATTCCAACCTCACCCTAAATACTATACAAACAACTGACTACACTATAATGGTTTGGTTAGTTTTTGTCATCATTGAAAAATCTCTGCGAGCACTATTATCCAAAGTGCTTATGCCAAACCTCGCTATCATCTGAGCAATGTAAATTTTAAGTTCCTAGCTTGTAAACTTGGTCTAACCAACTCTTTAGCAAATTATAATGGTTGATTTGCCTAATTGATGATTTATTTACAAATTCTGAATCCAGAGAGGATTAAAAAACATTTAAATACCACCTTTGGTGAGTAACAAGAGTATTTGTGTAATCAATGCGAACATTACCAGGAGAAGGGTAGACCAGAATATTTTACTTTTTGTCAATATAAAAGAGCAAACATTCGACTCTCCTGTTTCTTATGTCAACACCTGGTCTTCTTATTCTTCACCTTCGACCATGAGTTCAAATCAGTCAAAAATCTGCACTGGCCGAGAAGGGAAGAGCATATGCCGACAAATAGCCAGGACTGCGAAGAGAACAAGTAACAAGTCACGAGGCTCGACAAAAAGGCATTTGAAAGCTCAAGACTTCAGAAACACACAAGCTGACAGAACCCAACTAAACGGGTAAATTTGACAGCTGAAAGGTAAAACAATTCCTTATTTACCACCAACCTCGTTTTTCCAAGTCAAAGTTCAAGAGTTTAAGAATTCAAGAGTTTAAGAATTCAGATATCACTTCTAATGTTATTGACTTTACTCTTGTCAACAACTGACCAAGTATTCACATGCCTAATTAAACTGTTTATATTCAAGCAAAAGATACCTGTCTATTTAAAGGAATCCAAGAAGCATTAATGCTATGTTTTAGGAAGTGTGTAAACAAACTTTTATGCTAGTAACTAAAATTTATATTTATTATATGCAGATAGTAGTATATAATGCCTCCTAAAATAGATTTTTTAGCACTTATCGCAAAAAGAGACAGCACAATAGCTTCATTGAATGACTTATTTGAATTCCATGTGATTTACCAAGTTGAACCAAGTTTGAGTAGTCTTGAAAATGTATATAAACAAGTTAAATCTAAATAGAGAAGTGTTAAAAAGCAGCAAGACACAATTGCTGACAGACTTACTGAATCAGCGTCAGAAGAATTACAAACAAAGAATCAAGTAGTTGGTGATGAAGCCAAAGCTAAGTTTTTAAAATACGCAGAGCGATTTGAAATTTATTAGAAATCGTTTGTGATTGAAAAGCTGCTGTTTAAATAGGAAGTGCTTAAAGCAATGACATCAGTAGTAACAAAAATGACCGATGTTTTGAGTTTGCAAAAGTACACAGGCTAGAGAAATTGTCAGTTCCCACGTGGGATGGTGTTAGAAAATCTTACACAACTTAGGAGCACGAATTTCAGTATTGAATGAATAAGTGCAAACAAGACAAAGATTAACAATTGCAAAGGCTTCAGAAAGCGTTACCTAAAAACTGTTTTGGTCGGATCAAGTAAGGCAAAATGATTGAGCAGGCGGGGAAAATTCTCAATACCAAATTTGGAGATCAAAGGAAATTAATGGATACACCCTTAACTGAAATTACAAATCTCCAGCCAGTGAAGTGCAACTCGAAATTGCTTTGTCACTAAGTGGCTAGAATTCTTGGTTTCATAAACAGCATGGATCAAATGGCTGCGCAGTGGCAAATGCCTCAGAAGCACCGTTTGTAATGTCTCAGCTTTTATCAAAGTTAGATCCAAAAGATAACATTGAGTTTGGCTAAGAAATGTATTTCTCAGCCAAAAATGAGAAATGCATTGAGTGGTTGGATTATCAGAGGAGAGAGAGCCTATGGTTCAGCCATATTCCTCAGATGGAAACTCACAGATGGCAGTTATTGCATTGTTGAATCCTCTTCTCAAAAAGCCCACACTTGATGTTGAAGTTTTTTCGAATTTTCGTCCTATCTCAAATTTGACGTTCATGTCTAAACTCACTGAGAAGGTGGTGGCATCTCAGTTGATTAATCACATTTCTAGTAATGGACTTGATGAAATACTACAATCTGCATATAAACAATGTCATAGTACCGAAACAGCTTTAGTTAAAGTTTTTAATGATATTATCCTAGACGTTGATAGGAATAGGACTGTTATCTTACTTTTATTAGATCTATCGGCCGCTTTCGATACGGTCGATCACACTATACTGATTGAGAGATTAGCAAACCGCTTCGGTCTTTGCGATCTAGCTCTGGCCTGGTTTAAATCATACCGGAGCGACAGAACTCATTTTGTGAGCATTCGTGGTGCGCGGTCTGTCACTTGTTCGCTGTCGTGCGGAGTACCACAGGGCTCCGCGCTTGGACCAATTTTATACCTGCTCTATACCTCCTCATTGGGGGATATTGTCAGACAATACAACATGGGCTATCATTTCTATGCTGATGATACTCAGTTGTATCTGTCTTTCAATTCTCTCAGTGGGAATGATCAAGCTTATTCTGTCTCTCAGGTTGAATCTTGTGTTAGAGATATCGACCGTTGGATGTCTTGTAACAAACTTAAGTTGAATAGGGACAAGACGGAACTGCTCGTTATCAGTTCAAAATATCGGCCACGCCCATCTTTAGATAGTATCCTGGTTGGTGATCATCGTGTAGAGCGGTCTGACAAAGCTAGGAACATAGGAGTTGTTTTCGATGAGACCTTGTCACTGGATAAGCATGTGAGTTCCGTTTGTAAATCTGCTTAATTTCATCTTCGGAATATCGCTAAGATTAGAATGTATCTGACTTCTGAGAGCACAAAGACCCTTGTCCATGCTTACGTTACTTGTCGACTGGACAATTGTAACTCGTTGCTCCTCGGGTCACCGGACTATATTATTCAGAAGCTCCAGCGCGTTCAAAACTGCGCCGCACGCCTTGTAGCTGGGCAACCTAGGGCTGCGCACATTCGCCCCGTCCTTAAGGAGCTACACTGGTTACCTGTGGAGCAGCGAATTACCTTTAAAGTATTACTGTTAACTTTTAAAGCTCTCAATAATCTGGCGCCTCCGTATTTAAGTCAACTTATAGTCCCATATAATCCTACAAGAAATCTTAGGTCTGCTGGCAAAAATTTATTAGAAGTACCGAATGTGCGCCTGAAGAGTTATGGGGACAGGGCCTTTTCGGTCGCTGCCCCAAAGCAATGGAATGATATTCTCTTAGACATTAAATTAAGTGGCTCAGTTAATGTTTTTAAATCTAGATTGAAAACTTATCTTTTCAGACTCGCTTTCATTTGACTTTTTGTTTTAGTGTTATTGTTAGTTAGTTATTTTCTTTTTTTGATTGTAAAGCGATATAGAGCTTTTGTATATACCGCTATACAAATAAAGTTATTATTATTATTATTCCTGCATACTGCACGTGGTTAAAGCATTTGTTGCCCCTTCAAAGAAAAAGTCAGTACCGTGCTTGGAGTTGACGGGGTGCCTCTCAATTGCAAGATTATACGTTACATGTAAAGAAGCACTAGAATTTGCTGAAAGAAGCACTAGAATTTGCAAGAAAGAGTTCTGGATTCATTCTCAGACCATGTTAACCCGGCGTAAAACCTCTCCAAGAAAGTTCAAATTGTTTGTTTTGGTAAGAGTAGCTGAAATCCAGGAAACAATGGGCTTTGAAGCGTGTAAATATATCAGATCTGATCAGAATCCTGCTGACGTCCTGATGAGAGGAACTCGGCTAGAAAAGTTGAAGACCTGGTATGAAGGTCCTCCATTCCTGAAATGCCTAGAAGAAGAATCACCCAAGTTTAAAGAGAATCCTAATGGATGTGGTGAAGAATTGTCAGAGGAAATAAAGCCGCTCAACAACTTCAAAGCTGTGAACACCCTAAAACAAGTAGATTGCTCAGCTACATCAACGGAGTCGAAAGGTAACCCTATTTTGGAATATTTGATGAAATCTTGTTTGACGTTCGCCAAGGCAAGGAAAACTTTGGCCAACGTTCTACGATTCACCAACAGCACAAGATTGAAAGTAAAAAAGAGACACCATTTTACAGAAGAATTGAGAGAATCTAAACTGTGGTTATTCAAATGGAGTTAACAGACAATCAATGTATATACTGTAGACAAGAAGCTGATTCCAGCATCGGATGAACAAGGTGTGTTATGTGCACATAGGAGACTAGAGAACATCGGATCGTTACCAGATGAGATGCATAATCCCATTATCCTTCCATGGTCATCAATTAATACTCTTGAAACACCTTTACTAAAAGCAAGCACATTGCAGTTACAAAAGTCTCATCTATGAATCAAGCAAGCGTTTCTGGATCGTGGGTGTGCAAAATATGGCCAAACAGGTGACTGGTAAATGTCTGACCTGCAAGAAGTTGCAAAGTCAAATGATGAGTCAGATTCTGAGACTAAACATTGCAGCAGGTCTCCCAGTGTTCAGCAACACAGCAATTGACATGTTTGGACCTCTGCAAATAAGAATCAGAAAAACACTAAAGGAAGCACAAGAAATCATATTTACATGCAAGAGTGGTCCATCTAGAGCTTGTAACAGACAGCTCATATATGGCTTTTCAGAGATTTGCCTCACTCAGGTGATATCCCAGTAACTGTTGGTTGGATCGAGGTACAAACTTTGTTGACATACAAAGTTATTTGAACAAAACTTTGCAAGGCTGGGACATTCCCAAACTTCAAAATGTCTTATCAGAAGAATTTTCATGCTCTTTCCACTGGGAGTGGAAAATACCACAAGCTAGCCATCAAAACAGAGTGATAGAAAGTCTCATCAAATCAGGAAGACAAGCCTTAGATGCTTCATCAAAGAATCACACCTTTACAGAGGAACAGGGAAGAATGTATCTGGCAGAAATGACCTATTTGATCAATGGGTGTCCTCTCTTTCCTAGCTCTGTCTAGATCCAGGAAAATCTGCCTGTCACGAAAAATGACCTCTCAATTGAACACTACTTTCAGCCTCCTTTGCTGGAGCCAGAACAGAGTGTTAGCCCAGGACAACTCAAGAGTAGCACTAAGAAAGGAGTACAAGAGTTCTGGAGTTATATTTTGCCCCAAATTTACTACTGAGGAATAAATGGTACAAGAAACGCAAAAACCTTTAAGAACAAGACTTGGTGTTGGAGATGGAATCCACCCCAAGGAGAACATGGAAGATGGGCTTAGTAATTCAGACGTATCCTGGACAAGATGGACTCCCAAGGAAAGCCAGGATGTAGACTGCTACATCAGTTTATGACCTTCCAATTCACAAGCTCTGCTTAATCGCATCCAAACAGGAACTAAATGCAGTATAAAAATTGAAATTTATTTAGTTGCTCAGTCTATTCACAAGTATAAATAAAGATTTGCTCAATTAATAATTTATTTATGCAAGGACTGTGACTAATCTCAATAGGATTCAGAAACATGGAAATGTGCTCTTTGGTGTGTACGGGGTTAATTGTGTAATCAATGCAAACATTACCAGGAGAAGAGCAGACCAGAATTCTGGACTTTTTGTCAACATAAAGTGCAAACTTTAAACTCTTTTGTTTCCTGTGCTGACACCTGGTCTTCTAATTCTTTACCTTCGACTATGATTTAGAATCAACAGTTAAACAACTTTTATATTGCCATACAAAATATATAATAATAGTCATAATAGAATAAGTAAAGGCTATGGTTTAGTAAAGATATCTCTATAACTTGATTTAAAATATTATTGTGGCTATTCTTTGTAACCTTACAAGTAGTGACTTATCATTGTCCTGATGTAGCTGTTTAGGGTTTCACATAAGTTCTAATGATTTCATTGCTCAGTCATTTGTCATATTTTTGAAGATGCCACCAATTTTGATTAGGACTTCTATAATGGAGTAGTTAGTGTCCTTGCAGATTATAGGCTTCCCATGAAATTGACAGCAAGGATTGTGAGGATTGTTTCCTTGAGTTGTAATTACTTTTCTCAACAGATAAATGGACAAATCAAGAAACCAAACCCTCACCATTAACTAATTAGGATGTATACAGATACATACTTTATTTATGACCAGTTTTCTTTTTTCAGAACGATTACAAGATGAGAGCGATAAAGGAACCTTACTGTCCATGATGCAATAGCTGGTATCTCTTAATTGGCCTTGGAGATATATTCCAACATCTAAGAACTGTTTGTTGCAGGAGACAGTGAATTGACTATAGATGACATCAAGGGTTTTCTACAGTTCCCAGAAAATTTCAAAGAATATTTGCTTAGGTTCTCTCTAGGATACGTTCCTAGTCGAGGTGGAGTCCTTCTCAGTCTTTGCCACAAGTTCACCATGCCTACCTCAGATTGGGCTAGGTATCATCAACATAGAGTTCAACAATATCAAATTTATCTTCTCATCCACATTCATTTCACGTAACATTACAGAGGTCCTTCCCAGACCATGTAAATTTACTACTTCACTCAAGGCTGTATGGGAATCAATGCAGAAGCCTTTTCTGGCCTTGTTTAATTTCCATAGGTATTGCTTTAAGATGGATTCCAGCTTTTTGAGATATAATATAGTTTGTCATCATGCATTTTATATTTCACTGTAACCACAACTAGTCTTTTCCCTAACATTGCTGTTTAGGGTTTCAATTAAATTCTAATGATTTCATTGCTCATTCATTTATTAGGTTTCTGAAGATATCACCAATCTAAATTACAACTTCAATAGAGAAGAAGTTGGTGTCCCTATAGACTGTTGGCTTCCCATAAAATTGACAGTGAGCATTGCTAGGATTGTTTCTTTGAGTTTTACTTTCTTTTTAGAAAAGATTAAAGAACAAATCAAGAAACCACATTCTCAAACTAATTAACAATGAGTTGGAGTCCTTGCAAGTCTTTGCCACAAGTTCAACATGTGTACCCTAGTTTTGGCCCAGCGTCACAAAGATTAAGTCTAACAATACAGAAGTTGTCAAGTTCATTTTGTACAACATTACAACAGTCCATCCCAGACAAAGGTAAATTTCGAATAGCCTTTTCTAGCCTTATTTAGTTTCCATAGGTATTGCTGTATGGTGGATTCAAGCCTTCCAGATAATAATTCAGTTTGTTTTGTTTTAATGTTTTTTATTCTCATTTTTTTTTAATTTCAATTTTTAATTAATGTAATATGCACTGTAATGCAATATTCAATGTATGTACATCTTGTAATTTTTTGAGGGCTTATTTTACCTTCCATATTTCTTTATGTACTTTGTTATACTTCTACTATTTTAAAAGGCTCCCACTCAATTTATGCTCGATACTGAACTTTTTGCTCTTAAAATTGCTTGACATATTTTGTATACTTAAAGTTTTCTCTGCAGGCTCCCATTCAATCGAGCTTGCCAGCCTGGATAAGTGCTTCTATTAATAAGTATAAAAAGTAAATTTTCACTTTCAAACTGTAAGCATTATAAACTCGTAATTGGATTCATAGAATCAGCTTTGTTAAAATGTTAAAACTTTTGTTGGACTTTTTTTCTTGTCATTATTAATTATGCTATATATATTTATAAATCCATTTTGTAATGGAGACCTCAACGAGGTCAGTTGGAACCACACTATTAAGAGGTTTAACTGTTCTCCATGCAGGCATTCAAATAGTAACTGCAATGTTTTCACTTCACAGCACTGGGAATGCCTGTGATGTATGTGTTCAACCAACAACAAAAATGAAGAGCAAGTATAGCTTATTTATCAGCTATGAATCAGGAAAGAAGTTTGGAATAACTGAGTAACTTAATAAACAACCCTTTGCCTCAAAGGAATTCCCAGCTCTTAATGTATTTAAAGAAAAACAATTTGACTTCATGTTTGGTCTATGGTGGGCAGAGAATTCGACTGAAAAAAGAACAGTCATGTTTCTTTTTAAAGTTTCACCACCTTTAACAGTTACAACTGAGACTACCCCTTGCGGTTCCTAACACATGAAAATTACAATGGTACAGGTAAGAGTAAGTCTGTTTCAGAAATATGGCTAATCAGGGCAGTGTTTGACTCCATTTTCCAGAGCATGAGTTGACTTAGAATATTCTGGAATGAGCAGCCTCAATTTTCATATTGATTTACACATCTGTGTTACTGCTGTGTCTATATACAGTGGATTGTTCATCTAACGTCCCTAATGTTACAAACAATGTGTTTTTACATCATTTGAATTTTCTTTATGCATTTTTTTTTCGTAAATGCCATTGCCAATCAGATCCTGTAGCAGCCCAGCTACTTTTAAGAAATATCTCTAAGAATTTCTTTTTAGGAAAGAGCTCAGTGCTAGTTTAAAACATTTGACGTAAAATAAAGCACTTTTTGAATATTTACATAGTTTTAAAAGCTATATAAATTTCTCTTATTACAATTATAAAATATTCTGGATAAATTCAACTGTAACTTTTAAATGTTAATCCATTTTAATTCTGGCTATCTGTGGCCAGACACTTCTTATAATAAAAACAGTTTCAAAGCTCTAGTTCTAATTGTAATTTGCTAAAAGATAGGCTATTATTTTAACCTTCCTTGTTCCTTATTATGTTAAACACAGAACACATAGGATGAGAAGTTGATGAATATTCACACGTGATAATTATTAGATGCTGCACACCCACCATGATGAACAACACCAACCCTTTTTACAGTACATGGTTATTGCCATAATTGCTATGACTCCTGCGCATTTCGAGTCTACTTTTTCTCCCCGCATGCTATTTAACTGTTGTGTATGGAAAGTCTTTTTGTTTCCTTTGTGATGATTTTTGTCCTTCTGCAATTGATCATTTTCACTGTTGCGCATCAAGAGAAGATGCTCAGTGGATTAGGTTAAGAAATTATAATGTTATGGGAGATAGGGTAAGGAAGCACTTCTCCAATTTTTGGGTCTCGTTGTTTTCCCCAACTTTAGCTATTCGTTGAAATGTTTTGTGCAAATCTTTTAAACTGTGGGAATAAATTAGCACTTCCAGGGAAAAAGAGATTGTGAGATTTTTCTAGTAACAAAAGACAAAAGGTTTAAATATTGAATAACATACCCATGACTAACAGAGGGTTAAAAAATAATTAGGCCATTTGCTTTCAATTGAAATAGTTTATACTTTCCCAGTTGTCTTTCTGACATGAGAGAAATGCTGCTCCTTCAACAGGAATTTGACCAACTACATTTATGTTTTGTGTTTGTTATAACTCTGAGTTATAAATCATTGCTCCATGATTAAATTCCACTTTCCTTCAACAACTTTTACGATTGTAGCTGTTTGAACTGAATTCCTTGCTAGCAGGGGCCTCTTTGAAGGGCATTACTTGATGTATCAATACTAGTTTTGAGAGGAAATGTACTAATGTAATGTAATCTTTTACTTTGAAGCCTATCGACAATGGTGAAGCCTCTGACTCTAGCATTTGAACATTCAGGCTGTTGACACTGCCTGGTGAAACTCATAGACATTGAAACTATCCCCAAATGCCCACTTTGCAAGGCTCCCATCGGAATAGGTACTCTTCACATCAACATTGCACTCAACGACATCATAGGAAAGTTTGATGTCAAGTGTGAAAGTTGTGGTTGTCTATGACAGGGAAGTTTCACGGGCACAAGCAACACTTAAAAGCATATGGAAAGTTCACAATGCAGTGTGCAAATGAAGGGTGTGGAGAGATGGTGGCAAGGTAGGGGATGGCAGCATACATTGCCTAATATGCAAAGCACAAGTTCCCTTGCCAGGAATGCGGTAGGAAAGTAAAAAGGGAATGTTTAGAGGAGCATGCTGCTTCCCTTTGTTCTAATAAGAGAATATTATGTCCACTAGGCTGCGGAACAAACCTTCTACAGAAAGCTATTATCAATTTAATTATGCAATCAAATGTAAAATGGTTATCTAGGCCAATAAAGTATCCAAAAGTTGCACTAGCCAGCTCATCTCCGGTCCCTACTATAGAACACAAATGTCTTTTTCTTTTGTCTATTGTTTTTCAAACAAACAACGCTGATTACAGTAAAAAGTTTCGCATGCACTTTGCAATGTAACATAGCAAGTATTCAACATATTGTGTTCGTTGAAGTTGTTAGTTTTACTCCAGAGGTCCGCTTGTAATCATATTTCATATTATATTTATTCTGATCATATTTCATCATGTCGCATGTCATGCAGCCTCTTTGCCGTTTGGCATTAATTCAGCACTAGAGCATTCCAGCAAATATGAGTTTTGGTATTTTGTAAGCTTCATCATTATTTTCATTGTAATTTTCCTAAGTGTATTTAGTTTAATTTAAATTGTTATAGGTTTTCACTTTTCCACAGCTTCCACCCACAACCCATGACCTACGAAAGTCAGCCATATTGCCAGTCCTTTCAAACCGAATCCTCTTTCACAGTTCACAAATGCATCTCCTCCAAATGGCACGTTGTGATGGATCTATGTTTCCAATATGCAGCATCTGTTAGTAGAAGCATTCTTAAAGATCACTATTTGGATTATGTTTGGAATCGATTGGTTGCCAGAATTTATTATAAAGAAAGTAACTGCTCGTTACATGTAGAAGAAAGACAAAACGAGCATACCAGGAATTCCCAATCAATCCAAAAGACTACAAATATCTTGGTTTTCGGTGGGTCGGTTTTTTGCATTTTGATACTAGGTGCCTCTTCAGTATGCGTTCATCTGCCCTGTCAAATTAAAGAGTTATTTGGCAAACTGGGTCTACAATCATCTCCCGAAATAGACTGTCCTCCCTTTACATGGACGATTTGCCTGGGGCTTCTCATAGATACGTAAGAAATCCTCTCAGAGGTACCTAATGATCGTTTATTGGAGCTTCATGCGGAGTTTTTGCAGTGGCTCCACCTTTCCACCTTTCCACCTTCACAAGGCGTAAATTGCGGTTATCCCTCGGAAAACTCTTCTTTGTCACTGCTAACCGTAACCCACTGCTTGCATCTGGCTAGGCAGGATTTTTATGTTGTGTCTTTCAAACCTGTGAACCTTGCTTAATTTTAGTTACTGTTTTGTTTATGTGCTTCTCAGGGCAAGAAGTGTTGCTAACAGAGCATGCCCTCCAGCGGAACCAGAAAAAAAATTGAAGAGCTTCCTCTCTCCCTGGCTAAGTGATATTCCAAGGTAGGCTCTGAATCTCAGATATCGATTAACAGCATTTAAACTGTCTGTTAGCCCACAATTATGGTGCATAACTTAGTTACATAATCTTTACTTATTATGTTATATTGTATTATTTGTATTACCTCATTACTTGTATTAATTTTAGCACTTTTATAACTTGCAACTTTCAATGTTATTTATTGCTTGAATACATTGAATGGACAAATATCATAAGCTGCTGTTGGGTTATTGTTATTATTATTGTTATCGTCGTCATCTTCATCATAGAAATGTGAGTTCTTGGCTTGCATGTTAAGTTTCTGAAGCACCAAGTCCAAATCGTGGACCTTAGATGATCAGTTATGATGCTGATGATGATACTGCTGATGATTATCATTATTATTATGTAACCAAGCAGTATGTAAACATCGATGGTTGTCTGTCAACTCTCAGAGATGCAAACCTTGGAGTGCCTCAAGGGAGTATCCTAGGACCAGTCTTGTTTCTTGTATTTATAGATCATCTACCACAGATACTGGAAAATTAAGCAGCAGACATATATGCAGATGATACTACCATCAGTGCTAATGTTGATTAAATATAGATCAGCACTGATAGCCTTAAATCAAGTTCTTTAAGCTGACATTGGTAAAGTTGCACAATGGACCACAGACAATAAAATGGGACTTAACGAGTCCAAAACTAAAACTATGTTAGTAGCTGGCAAACGCCTACATAAGAAGACGAACAGCACCTCCCTCACTGTCCATGTCAACTAAGTTGAACTCGAATAAGTCCAGTCTCAAAAACTGTTAGGCGTAATTATTGACACAGCTTAATTTTAATGAGAATATTGATAATCTATGTAAGAAGCTAACACAGCGTATTGCTTTTTTGAAAAAAATCAGGCATCATTTACCTTTAGATCAACAAATTCTTTATTACAATTCCATGATAAAAGAAATAATTATGGCTCCAGTGTGTGGGTTTCTACATCTGTTGATAATTTAAATGAACATTTGAACGGGTTGTGTCCCGATTATATGTTAGAATTACTCAGACGAAACATCGACATGTGTGCTACTGAAAGACAAAGTAGATATGGGTTATTTAATTAATTTGTCTAAGTATAAAAGAGAATCAGAAGAGGGGCTACGACATTTCAAGTATCAGCCACTAGGTTTTGGAATTCACTGCCCAATGGAATTAAGAGTAGCTCTAGTTTAGAAATTTTAAAGAAGCATCAGGGTTGAATGCCTTTGCCTCCATTTGCAACTGGATTTCTTCTGAGAATTAGGTATAGACTCTGTGGTTGATCTGTGCGAAAACGATGAAGAGGCAGAACCTACCAACACCTGGTTAGCAGTGGAAAAGGACGAGGAGAAGACAGATCGAGTCTGTGAAGAAAAAGGAACTATAATGACTTTTGATCTGGAATTAGGAGTTCTCAAAGATCATCAATGAATTGCAAGCATTGCTCCTTTAAAGGCTTCACCTTTTAGCGAGGATATCTGTGTTGGGGAATTCTCTTAAGAGCTGAGCCAGAGCACATTTAACAGATGAAATGGAAGTAATGCTTGAAGGTCAATTCTTCTTGTTGTTTTCATTTTCTCTAGAAATGGAGTTAGAATTCCTGATCTAGGGCCTCTTTCACACAATATGCATTGCATTGGTTACTTGTCTGTTTAAGAATTGAATTCAAATTACTTATTTTAGCGTTCAAGGCTATCCACGGGCTGGCACCTCAGTACATTACGGATCTAATTAACGTTAAGCAACAATTCGGACGTATGATGTTACGATCTCAGTCTAAACTACAATTATTGCCACCCAGGACCATAACTAAGAAAACTTTAGGCGATAGATCATTTATGGCATCTGTTCCTAAACTTTGGAACAGATTGCCATCAAATATAAGGGCAGTAAAGGATCTTATTTGTTTTAAAATACTTCTTAAAACACATATCTTTAGACAGGCATTTTCATGGTTGCTTTTATAGTTCGTTTTCATACTTTTTTTTAGTTAGTCAAATTGTATATTCTTAACCTTTTATAGTTCGTTTTCATATTTTATTTTGCTTAGTCTTATTGCATAGCGCATCAGATCATATCCACATGTATTTTGCGTTATATAAGTAATAAATTATTATTATTATTAATATATTTAGGATGCGTTGCAGCTGTATACAATCAGGAAATAGGATGTACGACATTTGCCGCGACTGCCTACCCAACAGACACCTCTCCGTACAAGAAGCTGCCACCCTGTTGTCCTATATATATATATATGAATACTATAACAGAACCCTTACCTGCTTGACTAGAAGATGACTACGAGCTGTCCACAGTACGTGGTTAGCTTGTAGCCTCAAGGTTAACAAAACATATTTCCCAAACATTATTTTAAACAAGACCTCCTTATTTATGGTAACTCCTCTACGGATAATGTACATTGATACACATAGTCGCAGAGCTCATTGTGCTGTAATTGTTTAAGGGTCCACTTTGAATTTAAGAGCCTTCTGCGATTATGTTTGGGAAATGGAAGCCCACCACAAAAGCACTAATGGGAATCTTTCTGCTTCAGTGTTTTCTTAGCCTAAAATGTGTTTCCTATAGGAAACCATTAGCCCAAACAGTCATTAAAGTTATTGTCACCAAAGTGTTCAAAGCTGTAGATCTCTACCATTTTATTTACTATTTTCTAATGCTGTGTAAATTTTAAAGGTAGTAGTGTTTTCTTTCTCTCATCAGATCACAGGAATTGTAGCTGTTAATTCTGTTTTATTTCCAATCATAGCTTTTCATCACATAAAGAGATCAATTGAGAATGATCAAGATCCCATGTTCAAGTTGTTCATTTCTTTGTTGATGTACTTTCAAGCTACTGTATAAAATGACTACTGCTATCAATTAGCTTTGTTCACCTTTGCTTTTTGTTATTCAGTTGCTTTGGAAATGCATTGAGAAGAAACTCTACTAGGTATTGCTGCTGATTGCGAAGATAGCTGTGGTGCTTTGCTTGAGACATAAGCGATATAATGAAGTCATATCTAAAGGGAAGGAGCTCAGTGATGGTACATCCGAGCATCAACCGACCAAGGACACCTCTGCTAACACAGGACCCAGTGCTGTCAACTTAAAGGAAGCCAAAGCAGAGATAATAAAGGAATTGCAAAGAAACGTATTTCCTTCAGAAATAAAAAGTCTCCAAAACATCCAAGTGATCGCCAAGTACGGTAGTTGTGCACTGGACAAAGAAAAGAAAACTGTGTCAAGGAAGACAAGTTCTCTTCACAAACTGGATCCATTTCTAGACAGAAACAGCATCACGAGAGTTGGTGGACAAATACGGAAGGCAGAGGCTCTGAAGAACCTGATCATCCTGCCAAAGTCAAGCCATGTCACAAACATGGAAGAACACGCCATAGTGGAAAAGGGATCACTGTGAGCGAAACTTGTGCCATTGGCTACTGGATTATCAGCGGAAATACAATGGTGAGACAGTTTGTTTCCAAATTTGTCACACGTCGTTATCTCCTAGATACCATGGGAGAAAAGATGGCTGACTTATCAAATCACAGCAGTACTTATAAAGCTAGCAGATCTCCTTAGAACCAATTCTGTCATTCAAGCACTGAGATGATTCATTGGTCAAAGACCTGTCAGAGAAATCCACAGCAATAGAGGAACAAATTTCATTCGCGCAAAAACCAAACTTAAAAGGACTATAGAAGAAATTAATGATCAGAAGATCAAGGCAGACCTTGTTAAAGCCAAGGTGTGGGCAAGGAGAGGCAAATCAGGTCAATAAGAAACATCATGAACAGTCTTACGAAAGAATATCTAATCATGCTAATCACCTAGACAAAGAATCGCTGTAGAAGTTCCTGTGTGAAGCCGAGTTCGAAATCAACAATAGACATTTGAGCACGAGTGACTTTGACCGCAACAATTATCATGCCTGGCAACTCAGAGTTTACCGGTCACTGTTGGGGAAATTTATTCGGAATGGCGTGATCATAAAAATGTCGTACTGCAGGTGAAGGTTTTTTTCAACAATGAAATATTGCCTCCCTAACTTTTCAAGTACTTTCAAACGTTCGAATTCCCTGTGGAACAGTCTACTAAATAAAATTAGTTCTTTAGATGCCTTAAAAAAACAAATGATGAGCTGTACTTTTCATAAGTTTTTTAACAGAGAAGTGCTGATTACAATGCGAATCTTGGAATGTACATTTTAATTTGTTGTCATCTTCTATTATTATTTTATATAAGCATATTTAACATTATCCTTTAATCGTTCTATTCTTTATAGTTCTTTATATTTATTTTGTTTATTTCGTACATCTCCTTGTACCGCTTTCTGAAAATCCACTCCAAGACGGAGCCAATAAAGTTGTTATAGAAAAAATGCCCCCCCTACATAATTACCTACCATAAAGACCCCTACCTTTTTCATTTTCTGGCGCTGTCCTTCCCAATCAAATGAACTGATAGTGTATCGCAGGCTTTCTGCAGATGATCCTGGAACCTTACGCCAAGAAGCGGCGACTAAATTCCGGTCAACATCTCTCGACCGTCAGTAATTACTTGTACACCATTTTATGCATAAAAATTTAAGGAAAAACTAAAACCAACCAGTCAAAATTTTAAAAAAAGCTTTAAACCAACGAGTTAAAAATTTCAAAAAAAGCTTAAAATTTATAGTTAATTTACGCTTACTATCAGTCCAGTTGTTTATTTCTGAAAGGTGAGGGCCCAACATCTTTCTTCCTGACATCCTTTTTTGTTTCAACTTGAAGACTATCCCTTTTTTTCCTCCAGGCGAGAGAACCATTCTAAGAAAGTAAAGACAAAGTGTACAAATACATGCGCCAAGTTGGTAAAATCATCCTATATGTGAAATAATTTATTAAGAATGGCTGCCTGTTAGGATCGAGAATCGTTCGTCAACAACCATTTTAGTGAATTGCTTATATTTTTCCCAAAGAAACTCTGGTAAACTATTTTCAAGTACAAATTTTGCGAAAATCTGAAAAGTTAACCGCGAAAATCAAGCCTCGTTGAAAGCTTTTTTTTCAAAGAACATTGATGGCAGTGAAAAACGGAGAATATTTCAGGCGATGAGAATGTACCAGAGGCTCTTTTGCCTCAGTAAATTGACTTTCCCGCTGGGCAATACTGTTTGGTTCGAGAATTAAACTTTATTATTTTTTTACGAAGTATCTCAGAAGACTGGGGTATACTCGTACACCTAAATTTGTAAAAAAAAATATTTAACCTTTCTGCTCTTGTTGCTCAGACGTTTTAAAGTTTATACTGAAATTCTACCAGGTTCACGATCACGTCTGAAAATATGATGACGCTTCTGAAGATGCTTTTTATCAAGTTTAAGATTTGATAGCTCATTTAGAATAACATGATTCTCGATAGGTTCACTCATGAATGTTCGCTCGTAAATTGATCTCTCGTAAGGCTTACGGACTGACTTGTTCCGAAAACGCTCAACGTCTTTTATTGCGAGTCTATACCGCAAGGGGTGTGTTCGTTTGTTTGTAATTTCATCGCCCTAGAAATCATGGACGCCGTGCTAACTTTCGTCGACGACCACTTTTGTTATCCTTTCCATGTGCTCAGCTGCCCTACTCTACGCATGTGCAGGTCTGATAAGCACATGACGCATGTGCTGTAGAGCCCGGACGGCGATTTGTGACTGAACGACAAACAGAAATAAAAAGAATGCCGAAATTTAAACTTAGGCCTTACTGCCTGAGTAATCACACCATCCTGGTGAAGATGGTGCACAATTCAAGAGATCAATGAAAGAAAATCTAAGGTTGGATTATGAAAGGTATATCAGACCTCGAGTGAGGGCTTTGTTTTCAGTCTTTGGAATATTTATTACAGCCCACTTAGGGTCTCATTTGGTGTGGGGGGTGCTTGTTGAGACCGAACGTCGGTAATCATAAGTTAGAACAACTCGCGGTTAGTACACTGAAATGCTAATAAAGAATGCTGTTCCTCTCCTTTAACAAAAGCCTTGCCGTGGAAATGATTAAGAGTCATCAAACTGACTGATCACGAAATTATCACAATTTTGCTATAGCTAGAGTCGTAATGCGCATGATGGTGATCGGTGTAATGGGTGTATTAGGTACATTTAGAGCCCTAATTATATTTTCTCTCAGCTCTAACGCTACTCTGAATATATTATTTCCCAGTAACTCAATATTTTGAGGAATACGGGCAAAAAATTTCCAAGATTAAGGTTGGTTTCAAAAACTTTTTCCACCTAGAGAGGGGATGATTAGACAATACTTATAATTTTACGTGCTCAGGACGCAAACATTTATGGTAAACGTTCCGATTCAGAGCATCAAATGTTCCTCAGGAAATGAAAAGTGTTGTCATATTACGAATACACAGTTAAAGACTCAAACATGAGCTACCAGGTACACTTTTTCCGTGTTAAATTTCACACATCTTTCGCCTCCATTTTATGCGGTCTTTTTGGTGCCTAAAAAAGACTTAGAAAATCGTAATATCAATGTGCCTGAAATATTAACAGAATAAAGCTGGATAAGAATAGTTGTATTTCTGTCGTGTGAAGTTTCGTGTTAAGAGGTTCATTTTAAGCCTCTTTAAGTGGTGCCTTCCTTTTCGCAATAAATTTTGGACAATTTCTCAGGCAGAAAACTGCATTCAAACTGCATTTTCAAATTTTCGCAGATTTCTAATTATTTAATAACTTCTGGAACTCTTAAACTCGACTTTTTAAAATAGTTTACGAAAGGAAATCTTGTGCAAATATGAGCAATTCAACAAATCATCGTTGATAGACAATTATCGATCCTGAAAGGCTTAAACCAGTTTTTTTTTTCAACATCCGTATTTATAATTACTCGAAGATTAATGAGTTGTCATTCATATTAGAAAGCCTCCTGTCGTTCATATCCTGGTAAGGCAGCCTTGTTTGCTTTGCAATTGAACTTGATAAATGTGCAGATTCAAAAGGAATTCCCAACACACGAGAGGTACCTCTTTTCGATTTCAAAGCCTTTTAAAGTCAAAGGTTATGTCTGTACTACCCAGGAAAAATGGAAAAAACTATGTAACAATGCTAACATTGTGAAAGAATGCCCTCCCCAACTTTTCCCTACCATGACTGGAAAGGAAGAAGAAACTGTTTGCACAGACAAATCCAGATCTTTAAATAAAACCCCTCACCATGGCTAACCTACTTAACTATAACAACTGTTTGTCAAGCGGCCTTCTTTATATACAGTTAAAGCAGTCAACAAAGGTGAAATTTTTTTATTTACCAAGAAGGACACCATCCTGTCGTCCTTCCACTTTACCTCTTCCATGACGATTTCCTGTGGAAGTATTGATAATGTATTACAATCTTTTCACTTACTGATAGTGCCATGTAATTTTTACCATTGCTGTTAAAGCCATTTCGTATTTCAATTGCACTACTCACTTGTGTCAGTATTAAGGCCAGCAAACGTTTTACCCCGCCCAGCTGTAAGTAATGGTGGGACTTGACAGCATCGTTAAGATGGGCATCAATTTCCCTTCGCTTGATCTGTTTACGCCAGTAGACTTTGCATTTCAACCCTTATCTAAGATAAAAATAGATGTAAGGATACATGACCTCTGAAAACAATTAAAGGTGAATATTTATACTGGGTTAGATGGAGGATAAAAGGTGGGTTGATTGTCTGAATTTTGAAACTAAGACAAGCCGAATGTTATGAAATTTCACTTATTCCGCTTATCCGAATATTGCGGACATAATTATCAATGTTGAAGGAGCCGTGGGACAAATTTAAGGCACTCCTCACATAGGAATAATCCAAGACTTGAAGGATCATTTATGCATAATGTACAATAATCATCAAATAAGATGGGTGGAATCAATTTTAAAAATTTGTTTTCTGTCTTGAGTATTGATGTGTTTTTAAAAGCCAGTCGTTTCTGCATTAACTGCAGTTAAAAATGCAGAACGTAGAAGTGCATATTTAGGAAATTAGCTGATTGGTAAATGCTTCTTACGGCTTTAAATTCTATGCATTCCAAAAAGTACACAATAATTCAGCCCCCTCCCCCAGTTGAAATGGACGTTTTCCTTTTTTTTCTCTTTTTTGAAATAGTGAGGGACTGCAAGAATTTACCAATCTGAGCTTTGATTGTCCAAGGGTGAGGATCTGGGTATAGTGTTGTGTTACACCCAGCGGAAAGTCGGCGACAAGGGAAGAAAAGCACCCGGTGTCCTCTCGTTCCAGAACAGACGTCCCTATGTAACTTCTAACTGCCTCCCGAAGTTATTGAAATGCGCTTGTATTTCTTAGCGTACTACCAAATGGACGCATCTGACGAGGCCTCCGGTCAGCCTAAAGTGTATCTACCACCGAATTTAGTTTTAGTTCCATCACTGTTTATTTCACTGGAGAATCAATAAAAACTCTGGTGAAAAACTTCTCTTGCAATTATGCAGCAATGTGGATATTTTTCGCGGAAAACATAACTAAATAAATTCACCATTCCGTATGCTTAAAAAGGGGTAAACGGCATTCAGTGTCCATAGTCCTTTGACTTTTCATAGTCAGATTATGTCGCTTTGTATTCCTATTTCTGCACCACAGCAGTTTTTAAATAACTCGTTTATATCAGAATCATAACAAATAAACAAACATTCCTTATCCGGACGGTGTTTGTAACACACTTTTACATGAAGGATGGTTCATGCATTCACCTGCACTAAACTTACAGAGACCCAATAGCACAGCTTTGGTGAAGCTGCTCGTATATTATATATTATATATTAGGGCAATATCAGTTCATATTCATTTGATAAGACACTTGATACAAGCGAGTCACTTTTGTACTGGTGGTATAACTGTTAAATAAAATAGTAAAAACTTTATATAAATTTTACCATCAATGTCAACCCATTTCTTTATTTCTGAAAGGTTACCGCCTTACATCTTTCCCTCTGCCATCCCTTTTCTGTCTTAACTTGACGACTTTTTCTTTTTCTCTTGCAAGTGAGCACACCATTCTATGAAAATATAAAAGTACATATAACCACGTCGAACAAGCAATAGCATTCTGGTTAGACCATCCCTTTTCATAACAGCCGCATTGTATTACTGGAAGTGTTTAAATATATATGAGAACATGTGGCCAAAAAAATACATGTTCCAGGTAACGTACATTTTCGTGATTTCAAAGCTTTTTGTCGAAGGTTTTGTCTATACTATCCAGTCAAAGTTGTGGAACCTACGACGCCAATATTTACTCACCTTATCTCCACAATGACTGGAAAGGATTTGGCAAATTCAACTCTTCTCACAAGACTACTTGACACGTATAGCCTTCTCTTTTATAGTGAGCGCTTGTCAAGGGGCCATTTTTCCTCCACAGTGAAGGAAGTCAACAGAGGAATGAAGTTTACGAGTTACTAAGTCAATGACACCAGCCCGCCTTTCTTTTCCTTTACCTTTTCGTTTATGGTGGTTTCCTGCAGTAGTATTCAAATTGCATTTTAATATTTTCCCCTGACAGATAGTGTCGTGTTGCTGTTTTCATTGCTGTTTAAATTATTTTTTTATTTCATATCGATGATTATTGTACTATTCACCTGTCTCTGTGTCAAGTCCCATGAAAGCTGTGGCTCACCCTGCTGCATGTCTTGTATGGATTTGGCAGCATCGTTAACATGGACCGTTATGTCCCTTCTCGGCTTAATCACTATACGCCCATAGAATTTGCATCGCAAAACCCTAATTGGACATGAATGGAGAGGTAAGGATGCATGAGCTCTGGAAATACAAATAAAGGTGAAAATTTATGCCGGGTGAGATGAAGGGGAGAGAGGTCTGTTGGCTGTGTGAATTTTGAAAATGGCTATTGTTAAAACCAGTAAAAAGAGGAGGGTGGGGTGCTTCCCCCCCTTTTTAAGCAAAAATTTCATGCACTACTTATATCAAGGGTATATGGCAGTTGTGTCGCAAACTAATCGGCCAATTTGCCGTCGTCGATAAGAGTACAATATAACTCAAACTTTTATCGTCAAACTTAAGCACTGTAATGAACTGTCATCATTTGCGCTGGATGAGCATGCGCCTTTGACAAGCATTCCTTAAGTTGTATTATACAGCAACCACCCTGAGTTTATTGCAAAGAGAATATTACCTCTGGTCGCTAATGCACAGAACTCAGTTTACGCGAAAAACTACAGGCTAACCACTAGGTGTAGTTTTTCTCACCTCGAAAGTGACATACTCAAATCGAATGGCGTAACCAGCTTCCTCACCAAGTTTGCAGCCGAACTCTTCACTTAAGCACGTAGCAACTAACATGGCAGCCACTCGACGAGGCTGTGTACAACCAAACATTCCATAATTTGTGTATCCATTCTCATGCATGTACTAAAAGAAAAAAAGTCTAGGATTACCTCACATGGGATAAGTTACAAGCAGTAACAATAATTACCGAGAGTAACATAAACCTCAATGTGCAGCCGTAGCGGTGACAAAGGTAGAATGTTACATGGCCACACGGAGATTCCTAATCTCCACGCAGAAATACCAAATTTCCCGCGACCCTATTATTTTTTAATTACATACAACCCAAGCAAAGAAAGATTTCCTATTTTACAGGAGACAACAAGAGTCAAAATGTCATTTTCAGACGTCAACTCGTTATGCATAACCTCACAACGGCGCTGTTTTCCTGTCGAGCGATTCACTTTTCTTCTTACCTGTGTAAGCTGTGTTGCTTTTTCCAAAGCCTGTAACACCAACTGCAATAACGACCAGATTGTCTCCCACGATTTTCGGAAGCTGAAAAGAACAGATACAGTAGCTTTACCCCAGATTAAAAACACAAATTAGCACACGCAACGCGAGTTCTTCGTGTCTTGTACTTAATAACAAGCGGGAGGGCTAGATGGCACTGGTTCGGTACGTCTTGACTTACAATAAGTAACCATTTCATCACATGACTGCCGATTTATCTCCTTCTTCCTTCCTTCTTACGTTTTTCCTAGCATGCATCTTGCGAGGCGTACGGATGAGTTGTACAACTTTTTCTAACACTGCTCGCGCGATCATGCTCGGCCTTCGCATGAGAAATTTTTTGTTCATAACATTTTTCGATAACACCGCATCCGGGGCCGTATAGGTCTCTTGGAAAATAAACAAATACGACAGCTCTAAATTCCTGTTCAAATGCACAAAATTAAGCAAAAATAGACACTTCGTATCGTTTATTTACACATCGTAAAGATGTTTCACAGCTTAACATAGATTCCTCCGTACCTCTTCTCGAATCGCAAATATGGGCAAATACTCTCTTTGTTCCTTCATTGATTTCTTCCCAACAAACTCCGTCCTGGCTTCATTTTTATCTTTCATGTGTTCAGCAAACTTCTGATTATCTCTGTAATCCTCTTCCTCGTCTTTTTTTGTATCCTGGAAGATAAAGAAAATGAGTCACCTTTGCTCTGCTAACTTCGTAAACCTTACAAGTTATCGTAATAAATTGGTAGTATTTGTCGCAGTAGGATGGATTTACGAGGTTGACAAACGAGTAAGTTTGCTATGAAATTCCAAATAGCGTAAAACAGCACGACACTAACACCTTTGGCTCGTTCTTATTTTATTTTATATCTTATCTTTTTTCAATAACAAAGTTCTCACATGAAATGTTTTTAAACAAAGTCGAAATTCAAATTCCAATATACCTCTTCTTCCTCCTGTTTAACACCCAGAATGTTGCCAAGTTTTGTTCCCGCCAGTTCTTAGTGCTTGTGTTGCGACTTCTGTCGTTCATTCTGTTCTCGGTGAACACCTACAACATGACAACCTTTACTTGAAATCATAACCATATCTGACGTGGAATCCTGCAAAAAAATACGAGGTTGGTAATGTACCGTAACGATTCAATTTAGCTATCAGGGTGCTTATTTACTTAAGTTACCTAAATGGAGGCCGCTGAGACGAATAAGAGCTCTTACCAGGAATAGGGCGCTCGTCCTTTTCTAGAAACAGTAGAATGTGCAAAACAAAGCTATAATGTTTATTTGAAAGGATCAGGAAACTGGAAAACGGACTAGTTGTCCATGGATCCTTCCCGCCAAACTAATTGTCACAAAATTTTTAGACGAGATCAATTGGCACACACTTGAACGTAATAGTTGAGTGATTTTTGAGTGGGGTATTGTCAACTTGCCATTCCCCATCCCCATCCCCCACCATTCCCTATAATTTTATTACAAACGTGGCCAGGCAAATAAACGACCGCAAGCTTGTAATATTTACTCGCCTAAAATTTTATTAACCACTTTGCACCCATGAGTTTACCGAAAGGTTTCTCGTGTTGCCAGCGACTCACTTGTCTGACTAAGTTTGGTGGAATTAGGCCATCCCGGCCTAAATACATCGCCAATATAAGAAAAAAGTTCCACACTGTTTTCACAAGAGTATAACTAGCGCATTCCTTTTGTTGAAATACTACTAAATAAATTCACATTGCTTCTGTTTAAAAATAAGTTATTGGCACTCGGTGTACATAAGCCATTGACTTTTTTACAGCCAGATTATGTCTGATTTCTACAGCACAGCAGTTTTTAAATGAATCTTCTATTTTAGTCACAACAAACAAACAGTCTTTCTCCGGGCCGGTTTTTGTAACACACTTTAACATGAAGGATAGTTCATGCATTCTCCCGCACTAGACTTACAGAGACCCAATATCACAGCTTTGATGAAGCTGCTTGTATTGGCTCAGTTAGGGATAAGATACAAGAAAATATTAACTGATATCAGGAGAATATCAGTCAATATTCTCTTGATGAGAGGCTTCATGCAAGTGAGTCACTTTCTGTAGTGTTCTGTACTGGTGGTATGACTGTTAAATAAAATAGTTAAAACTTCACATAAATTCTACCATCAATGTCAACCCATTTCTTTATTTCTGAAAGGTTACCGCCTTACATCTTTCCCTCTGCCATCTGTTTACTGCTTTAACTTGACGACTTTTTCCTTTCTCTCTTCCAGGCGATCACACCATTCTATGAAAAGAAAATGTACACATAACTACGTCGAACAAGTAATAGCATTCTGGTTATACCATCCCTTTCCATGACAGCCGCATTGTGTTACTCGAAGATTGGTTAGTGTTTAAATATATATGAGAACATGTGGCCAAAAGAAATACATGTCCCAGGTAACGTAAATTTTCGTGATTTCAAAACTTTTTGTCGAAACTTATGTCTATACTATCCAGTCAAAGTTGAGGACCCTACAACGCCAATATTTCAGAAGAACGAACTCCTCACCTTATCTCCATCGTGACTGGAAATGAAGAACCAACAAACTCAACTCTTCAGACAAGCCTGCTCGACACGTATAGCCTTATCTTTCATACTGAGCGCTTGTCAAGGGGCCGTTTTTTCTCCACAGTGAAGGAAGTCAACAGAGAATTTAAGTTTACGAGTTACCAAGTGAATGACACCAGCCCGCCGTCCTTTTCCTTTTCGTTTTTGGCGGTTTCCTGCAGTAGTATTCATATTGCATTTTAATTTTTTCCCTTTACAGATAGAGTCGTATTATGACTTATCTCCATCGTGACTGGAAAGGAAGAACCAACAAACTCAACTCTTCAGACAAGCCTGCTCGACACGTATAGCCTTATCTTTCATACTGAGCGCTTGTCAAGGGGCCGTTTTTTCTCCACAGTGAAGGAAGTCAACAGAGAATTTAAGTTTACGAGTTACCAAGTGAATGACACCAGCCCGCCGTCCTTTTCCTTTTCGTTTTTGGCGGTTTCCTGCAGTAGTATTCATATTGCATTTTAATTTTTTCCCTTTACAGATAGAGTCGTATTATGGTTAGTAAAGGGATTTTTTATTCGATATCAATAATCATTGAACTACTCACTTGTCTTTTTATCAAGTCCGATAAAAGCTGTAGCTCACCCTGCTGCATGTCGTGTTTGGATTTGGCAGCATCGTTAACATGGACCGTCATGTCCCCTCTCGGCTTAATCTCTTTACGCACATACACTTTGAACTGTAAAACTTATTGGACATGAATGGAGGGGTAAGGATAGATGACCTATGAAAACGCAAATAAAGGTGAACATTTTTATTGGGTGAAATGAAGGGGAAAAATTGAAATTGACTATTATTGACCATTAATACTCCAGTCTTAGGATTAGGGTTTGGGTTAGTAAGTGCTCCCTATAAAAATTTTTGATATATTTGTGCACGACTGGCGGTAATTATCGCGATCTGATTGGCCAATTTGCCGTTGTTGACAAGAGTACAGACAAAATTGCTCGCGTCAACGTGTCACGCAATGGTCACGCAGGAGGACCGTTTTATTCGATGTCGATATTGTGGTGACGTCGATATTTGTTGCGGACTCACTTCGCTTTGCCTTGTGACCACTGTGACGACGAATATCGTTTTCGATAAATTACAGACTACGCTTAACCACTGTCAATTTGTCAAATATACTTGAGCGAGCATGTATAAGAGAAGTCACTTGGAATACATGCTCCCTTCATTCACTGCTTCTATGTAAATTGTAACTTCCTTCAGCCATTGATTTATATTATTACCCGTACGGACACACGCGCACCTTTATTGAAAAAAACAAACAAACAAACAAATAATAATAAAAAACATCATAAGAAATAGTGGAATAGTGGTGAATTTGCGCCCAGGGAGACGAGAGCTGCGTGATAATCTTCGAAATCGAAAAGAGAAAACAGAACAAAGAGGTTGTTAAACGAACGCGTCTAAAAGCCGGAAAAAGGTGGCACCGATTACCTGGACAAACCTTACCTTGGGTCTGAAAAGCCAAAGTCCAAACGTATGCTGCATGTAACCTTTAACAAAATACTCCATAAACTGTTCAAGTGGAGGGATAGTCACTTTCACGGTCAGTTTCTTGGATATAGGTACAGGAAGGGAAGAGCCATTACTTTCCTGAAGAATTTGTTGACATCGTCCTTCGATTGATGAGCCGACTGGAATCTAAGCTCTTGAATACATCAATAGTAAAAGTAAATCAGGGCATCTTGCGCAATTGACAACATTACATGTACCTTAATTACAGAAGACCTCTGCCAATTTTTTTTGCAACAGGGGTGTTATCTATTCTTTAGGTGCACTGAGCTTTACCTAAAGTCAACGCTTTGCAAACCAGTAGCCTAAGAGGTCTATAACCATTCGAGTTATGAGTTATCTTCAACTTAAGCGTACCATTCTCCACAGCGCTTGGGTCCAGTGAAACAAACATCCTTGAAGTGCTAGGTCAGACATTAAATGCCAGAAAACTGACCACAGCCTACTTTAAAAATCCAACACCACCTTCTTGACCGTGGTGAAGAAGAGAGTAGATCAGGAACTGATCGAAGCTTCTACAAAAAGGAGAAAAAAGTTTTAAACTCACATTTAAGGAAAATCAGATTTTCCATACTCGATGATCATTCTTACTAAAAATATAACATTTAAAGTTAAAAGCTTTGTAGTTCAACGTTCGATAATTAAGTAAATACTCTGATCTTCTACCACCTAGCGGAAATTTCGATATTTCAACCCGTTTATGAACATGAACAGGAAGGAAACTTGCTTGGTTAGTTTACTTCTTTTTAAAAATGCATTTACGAAGAAAAGCTGCGTAAATGGAATGCGGCAAGGTTTAAAGGTAACGTCAGCGTACCAGGTCGTCGCTGGGCAAAGTTGGCCAAGAAGCTGAGGTACTGCTTGGATCTGACGTGGATGTCAGCCTGCAGAAAATTTAGTGGTATGTACTCCTGGTCCAGTTCGAAACCAAGGTCTATGGACCGTACCATATTTTCGCACCAAATGAAGAGTTTCACCTGCCTTTAGTAACTTGTTAAAGTCAATGAATGCAGTTATCGTGACGTAACATGCACAAAAAAGGTACTACCCCGCAAATAACCTCAGATCGGTTACTCAAAAATCACAAATTTCTCTATCATTTATTATCGCCTGACCCGAAGTCCATTAATGCGAACTCCCCGTCAACTCAAACTAATTTTACTTTCACATAGCTCAAAGTTACTCTTATCACTCGAACTTTAGGTGAAAATGTCAGGCGATTGACGTCAAAGTTTCAGAACATAGCGGACTGTCAGGACACGTCCCAATCAAGAGTGAGATAACTGAAGCAAAAATCCATCGGCGAAATTGAGATTCTCACCTCCATAAATGAACGTTATCATGAATCTAATGTTTGTCTCGTGAAAAAAGATTGTACCTTTATGGAAATGGTTATTAACAGATGCAATTGAGTGCAAATCGCGCTAATAAAAAAAATTGTCTTTAAATATCCTTGCCCTTTACAATAGTTTGATTTTCTTCTGCGTTGATGAAAGTTATTTGCGCGAAATGAAAACAATTTTTCAGCAAATGAATGTCTGAAGGAGCTCTTTCTTTTATTCTGCTCTTGAACGTCATTTAAAATGCAATTATCGGTATTGAACGCTCCCTTCGCACAATTGTAGACTTTTTCATCTAAGTGAAAGTATAGGTGGTATGAATACGTGCAAATTTATGATTGTGATGCATTTTTCCCAATGATTAACACATGTTATTACATTTTACAAAAAAAAGTTTTCGAGGAATTTTAACCGTGACTCAAATCCACTTAGAGCCATCATGTGTAACCTGGGACATAAGTTTTAATTGTAGGCATGGTTATACTTCACTGTGCGCAACGCCATGTATTTCAGTGAAGCTCCATTACTATTATTTATCATATAAACTACGGTGTCTTAGAAGGATTTACATCCCTGAAAAAATCCGTACCAACACACGTGAAAAAATGAGATTTTTTTCACGTGCGTTTGATATCGTTAATCAGCGCTGATACGTTACACGCCTTTCGCTTCACTCGTCTTTCGCGCCACTCGGTCAGGTTGATGAATGAACGGCAAAGTCTTCACCGTTCTCAATCCAAGGTCATTTGTCAGAATTTCTTGGATTATGGCGGCTAAAACAATTTAAAATTCCGTATCGCTTACGGACAGTGACGTTTAAAACTTTTCTAGACAGGGAAAAAAACGAAAATAAGAAAAGAAAGTTACGTATTCAGTGGCTGTGGTAATGGCATTTCTCTTCGCTGAGATCGAAAATCGACTATCAGAAGATTTGCCACAGGCCGATTTTGGCCTGTGGCAAATTTTTTGAAAGATTTCTGCTGTCGGTAAGGCCCAAGTCAAAGCTGAGATTTTGCAAGTTGAAAACTACGCCCATTGTTCGTTTTTGTAATAATTCGACGCATTTTTTCATCTTGAGTCCTAGCGCCAACGCACTTCATAATTTTTTTGGGGAGTATTGTCGATCCTTTTATTTCATTCGTTTATAAAGTTGACTTTTCTCGCCAGTATTGTGTTTATATGACAAGAAAAATAGAGAAACTTCATATCCACGCGCGTCCATGTATTAATCTCTGATGAAACGAATCAATAATTGACAAAAGTGAAGGAATATCAGTTGTGAATGAACAGCATAAAGATGTATTTGTAACTTTTTTTTTATTGGACTATATCTGAGTGATTTACAGGTGCTCAACGATAAAATTATCTGCTCATAACGACTGAGTACTTAAATATAATTTCTGATTTTTTCAGATACAGATCAACCCTCAACGATCCCATTGTGATTTTACAATGATCCATAATGAGTGCTTACCAGGAAAGCGCCCTTCAGACCTCCATATCTGCATGGCCCAATTTGCTCCTCAGGGACTCAGATTTTTGTGTAACAAAATTGACAAAATTACAACTCTGTATGGCCCTATTAATTAACAGATCTACATTTGGGACAGACTTCGATCTTTTCAATCTGCTTGTTTGCGATAAAAGTCACAGCTCTAAGTGTGTCCAGTCTGCGTCATAGTTTATTGTGCTCAGCCCGATACTTTTTTTTTATTTAAACGCAGAAGATAACTCGGAACATGAACTCGGAACGTGAACTCGGAACGTGAACTCGGAACGTGAACTCGGAACGTGAACTCGGAACGTGAACTCGGAACGTGAACTCGGAACGTGAACTCGGAACGTGAACTCGGAACGTGAACTCGGAACGTGAACTCGGAACGTGAACTCGGAACGTGAACTCGGAACGTGAACTCGGAACGTGAACTCGGAACGTGAACTCGGAACGTGAACTCGGAACGTGAACTCGGAACGTGAACTCGGAACGTGAACTCGGAACGTGAACTCGGAACGTGAACTCGGAACGTGAACTCGGAGCGTGAACTCGGAGCATGAACCGAGAACCTGAACCGAGAACCTGAACCGAGAGCCTGAACCGAGAGCCTGAACCGAGAGCCTGAACCGAGAGCCTGAACCGAGAGCCTGAACCGAAAGCCTGAACCGAGAGCCTGAACGGAGAGCCTGAACCGAGAGCCTGAACCGAGAGCCTGAACCAAGAGCGTGAACTGAGGGCGTGATCTGAGGGCGTGAACTGAAAACATGAACTGCCCGCATGAACCGAGAAATTAACTGAGCCTGAAATGAGAGCCTATAATGTGGTTCTCGAAGGGATTAATGGTCAGCCGTTAAAGTAGAGAGATTTCTACCGTCAGCTGTCACAAATGAAGCTTAATGTCAACCGTCAAACAGATTGAAGGTCTTCCGAATCCCTCAATTCTAGCCGCTTGCTTACAACAGTTAACAGCTTGTCTCTATGTTTCGAAAAATTTTCAGTTTACGGTCATTTTTATTGATGTTCGTTCATCTAAGCAACAGTTTGAAAATGTTTTAATATTCGAATCAACACCTTGTTACTGCAAAAATAGCTAATTTCATTAATGACTTGCTTGTGTACACACGCCATTCCGTACTCTTCGACAATATCACAACCAAAAAGACGTTTGAATCATGTCAATTGTCTCGAAAGCCGCCAAAAGTATTTTTTTATCGTAAAATCAATAGTTTTCACCGCTATATTAATGATTCCCACGAGATCACAGCGTTTTTATACTTGATCTATGCTTCAGATCCTTAAAGTGCAGGAAAGACTAGCACATGATCGAATGAAGTGGAATGCAAAAACAGCACGAGATACCAACGTAACGATCGAAGGAAAGAAAATCATAAAGTACCCAAGATATCAACGCAACAATCGATTACAAGTAAATCCTAAAAGTGCGCCAGAAACTGACGTAACAATCGAATGTAAGACACTCCTTGCGCGCGCTGAGGTCAGCAATTTCGGTGGCATTTGAAATTAGCCAAAAAAGTTGCCAGTTGAAGATACTGAAGCCTACTAGGAGATGATTAGAAAGAATCAGGAGACATTCTGAGAAATTTTATTTCAGTCAATTTACCATTTCGGTTTGAGCTCGTTTTTTGGCAATGCTGCCGACTGAAAAACCATCATTCGCTATCATTCACTCGTTAAAACTGCAAGAACTATCATGAACTATCATGTGGAATATGAATATGAACAAACTCCGTGATAGTCAATGATAGTCAATAATAGTGCATGATGGTTCCTATGACCGTTTGAACGAGGCTTAAGAATGTGCGAGACACCAAAGTAACTTTCGAATGAAGGAGTAGCTTAAAATGCGCGAGATGCTAGCGTAACAATCGAATGAAAAAGAATCTTAAAAGTACCCGTGCTACTAATGTAACAATCGAACGAAAGATAATCTAAAGATGTGCGTAATACATACAAAAGCGCGAGTAGATATGGAATTTCTCTTCGAGTGTTTAACTCAATAGATCACGAGTGAGATGTCGAATTGAACACGAGAAAAGAAATTTCATATCCACGAGCAAGCATGTATTATTTTATTAATCATACAAACACAATAGCCATTTACCGGCGAGAACAGTCGACTTTATTACTTAATGAAAATAAAAGGATCGATAATCCCCGATAAAATCATAAAGTGCGTTGGCGCACTCGAGCTCAAGATGAAAACATGCGTCAAATCATTACAAAAACAAACAACGGGCGCAACTTTTAACGTACAAAATTCAGCCGCAAGAAATGCCATTACCACGGCCATTGAATACGTAACTTTCGGTTTCTCTTTTCGTATTTCGGTTTTCTTCCCCATCTAGGAAAGTTCGACCGTCACTGTCCGTAAAAGAGACAAATTTTTTGGTGTTTTGGCAACCATAATCGGAAAAAATTCCGACCAACCACCTTGGATTGAGAACGGTGAAGACTATGCCGTTTATTTGTCAACCTGACCGACGCGAGAGGCAAGTGACGTGTAAGCAGCTGATTGACAATATCAAAACACACGTAAAAAAAGTATCGTATTTTTTCACGTGCGTTGTTACGGCTTTTCTCAAGGCTGGAGATTCTTGAAAAACACCGTAGTTCACATTATAAACTAAAACACAGCAGTTCATATTATAAACTAATGTAAAACACGAATGAAAAAGAATCCTAACAGAATGCGAGATTCCAACGTAACAATCGAGAATCTTAAAGGTCTTTAACACTCAACGAATCAATTGATCGGGAGATGGGCCTAAAAGTCTGCCAGGTACTAACGCAACTAACTTATGGAAGAGAATTCTAGAAAAGCGCGAGATACGAACCAAATAACCCTATGAAAGAGAATATTCGAAGAGCACGAGACACCAACGTAACAATTCAATGAGAGAGAGTTCTAAAAGTGCGCGAGATACTAATGTAAAAATCGAATAAAATGGAATCCTTAAAGTGCACGTGATATTACCATAGATATCAAATGTAAGATAATCTTAAAGTGCGCGAGATAACGACGTAACAATCCAATGAAAGATAATTTTTTAAGTGCACGAGATCCTACCTTAACAAGTGAATGAAGGCAATCCTAAAGAGTGCGCGACATAGAAGGTAACAATCGAAACTAAAACAATCCAAAAAGTGCGCAAGAAACTGACGAAAGGTAAGGTAAGGTAAACTTTATATTACCAGGTAATAATACGATGAAAGCAATCCTCAACGTGCGCGAGACACTAAAGGTCTTAAACACTCACTAATTATAAGGTTTTGACATCATGTCAAAACCTTAGTGAATCCTAAGATAACCTTGTACTTCTATTCCCTGTATATTAATTAAGAACATAATTAGACTATATGTAATTAATTAACCATCTTATACTAGTTTTACTTCTAACATGTGACCCACCTAGACTAGCCCTAAATCTAGCAGTTGGCGCTTGAAAACCTGTAAATATTGCTCCAAGAAATAAATGTAATTAGAATACTAACGTACCATCCTCCACAATGCTTGTGTCCAGTGAAACTCTCATCCTTGAAGTGCTACGTCAGGCATTAAATGCTGAAAAACTGACCACAGCCTGCTTTAAAAATCTAACACCACCTTCCAAACCGGTGGTGAAGAAGAGAGTAGAGAAGGAACTGCTCGAAGTTCCTACAAAAAGGAGAAAAATTGACAAACTCATATTTAAGGAAAGTGAGATTTTCTGTATTTGATGGTCATTCTTACTTAATATAACATTTATAATTAAATAGCATTCGAAAGATTCTCGGATCTTCTACCACCTCACGGAAATTTCGATATTTCTCTCCAATCATGAATATGAACAGGTAGTAAACTTGCTTGGCCAGTTCACTTCTTTTAACAAATGCATTTATGAACAAGAGCTGCGTAAATGGAATGCGGCAAGGTTTAAAGGTAACGTCAACGTACCAGGTCGTAGCACGGCAAAGTAGCCCAGAAGCCGAGGTGCTGCTTGGATCTGACCTGGATGTAGCCTGCAGAAAATTTAGAGGTATGTACTCCTGGTCCAGTTCAAAACCAAGGTCTGTGGATCGTCTGACATGCAGAAGTGTCTCACCTGCCTTTAGTAACTTATTAAAGTTAACGAACGCATTTATCGTGAAGTAAAATGCACCAAAAGAAAATACGAAAATCACAAAATTACAAAAATTACAGAATCCGATGTCCTTTGGATTTGACCCTACTTTCCTTATCATCTGTTACCAGCTGATTCCGAGTCGGTTAACTCGAAATCCCCGTCAACTCAAACTAATTTTACTTTCACTTGGCTCAAATTTACCCTTATCCCTCGAAGTTTAGCTGAAAATATCAGTCAGTCGATTAATGTCGATGTTTCAGGAGATGGTGGACTGACACATCATAATCAGTAAAGTGAGGTAACTAAAGCATAACTCCATCAGCCAATTTGAGATTCTTACCTCCATAAGTGAACGTGGATTGTTTCCTTTATGGAGATGGTTGTTAAAAGATGCAATCGATTGTTTGTAAATCGCGTTAATAAAAGTCTTCTCTTTAAATATGCTAACCATTTATTTGACTTTGATTGTCTTCTACGTTAATAAACATTGTTTGGACGAGATGAGAATAGTTTATCGATAAACAAATTTCTGAAGGAGCTCGTAATTGTGTGATTCTGCTGTTGATAGTTATTTCGCGAAATTGTAGCTTTTTTCATCTCAGTAAAAGTATAGGTAGTATGTCTACTTACAAATTTTTAATTGTAATAAACTTTTCCCATGTAATAACGCATTAAACAAGTTTTCAAGGAATTGTAACCCCAGTTCTCTTAGAATCTTAAAACTTCAGGCACTATTTATCACCTGCGAAATTGTTTTTTTTTTTTTAATTTTAAAAATTGGTATTTCTTCACTCCGCAAAACGACATGTATTTCAACGAGTCTTGACTACTTTCATTTAAATCCAATTCCCCTTGATACAAAACAAATCAAAAAGGGAAATTAAAATTAATGCGAATGAAAGCAAAAGGAGTATTTGTGATATCTTCATAATTTTTATCGGGCCCTATACGACAGATATACTGGTAATCAGTGGTAATTCATCGCTCATAATGGCCGATACTTAAATAAAATTTCTGATACGTTGAAAGAAAAAATTTTCTTTTTCCACAAAGGTGTGTGCTCGGCAGACCTTCATATACGCATGACACAATTTTCTATTCAGCGATAGGTGAGACCAGCTCGGATTTTTGTCTGAACAAGACAAAATTTTAGGTCCGTCTAACCTTAGTAATTAACAGATCTTCATTTGTGACAGACTTCAGTTTCGGTCTTTTAAATTTGTTTAACTTTGTTTATTATTGTGCTCAGCCTAATACGTTTGTTTAATTTGAATCGACAGATTTGGTTGGTTACCTCTTCCCGCTTGCTTTTTTTTTTCTTTGCCCGGATTTAACAAAGTGGTTTTTTAGTCCAAGTTTATGAATAAAACATTAACTCAGAACATGAACGCGGAACGGGAACTTGCAACGGGAACTCGGAACATGAACTCGGAACATAAACTCGGAACATGAACTCGGAACATGAACTCGGAACATGAACTCGGAACATGAACTCGGAACATGAACTCGGAACATGAACTCGGAACATGAACTCGGAACATGAACTCGGAACATGAACTCGGAACATGAACTCAGAGCATGAACTCAGAACATGAACTCAGAGCATGAACTCAGAACATGAACTCAGAGCCTCAGCTGAGAGCCTGAACCGAGAACCTGAGCTGAGAGCCTTAACTGAGAACCTGAACTGAGAACCTGAACTGAGAGCCTGAACTGAGAACCTGAACTGAGAACCTGAACTGAGAACCTGAACTGAGAGCCTGAACTGAGAGCCTGAACTGAGAGCCTGAACTTAGAGCCTGAACCGAGAACCTGAACTGAGAACCTGAACTGAGAGCTTGAACTGAGAACCTGAACTGAGAGCCTAAACTTAGAACATGAACTGACACAGAATTAATTGACAGGACTAACAGAAAGCCTGAAATGAGAGCCTGAGTCGAGAGCCTTAAATGGAGGTTCGTAACCGTCAGCCGTCAAAATGAATATAATTTTTACCGTCATTCTTCACAAGTGCAGCTCGATATTACACGTTAAAAACGGTTTGAGGGTCTTTCGAATCTCTCCATTCTGGCAGCTTGCTACAAACGACACTTTTCGATCTGAAAGAATCTGTAAAATGCTAAACTAGTGCCAAGGTTTCCAAAAAATGCCTAGTTTTTGCCTATATAAGCGACTGTTTAAAAATATCATATTCAAATTACTACTGTTTCCTTGAAAAATAGCTAACTTCATAAATCACTCGCTTGTGTGCACGCCATTGAGTATCATTCGACATGATCACAACCAAAAACACGTTTGAATCATGTTTAGTGTCCTGAAATTCGTTAAAAGCAATTTTTTTTTCGCAAAACTCTTCCTCGGGAGTTTTCGTCTTTGAAAATGAATCCTAAATGTACGCCTGACACTAAGAGAACAATCGAATGAAAAGAGAATCCTTAATGTTTGCGAGATACTAACGTTCAAATCGAATGAAAGAGGTTCCTAAAAGTCTCCAAAACATCAACTAATCTATGGATCGCAAGAGAAGCCTTAAAGTGTGCGAAATAACAATCGCGTACAATCGGAAGAGAAACTGAAAAATGCCCAAGATACAAATGTAGCAATCGAATGAAAGAGAATCTTAAAAGTCTCCAGCGTAACAATCGATTAAAAGGGAAGCCTTAAAGTGCGCAAGATACTAACGTAGCAATCGAATCTAAAATAATCCTATAAATAAACACTGGTAACTTCGAAAGATGAAGCATCCTAAAAGTGCACAAAACACTAACCTACCAATTAATTAAGAGATAATACTGAAAGTGTGCGAAAAACTGATGTACCAATCAAACGAAAGAAAATGATCGAAAGTGCGCCAGGTACCAACGTGACAAGCCGATGAAAGACAATAGTAAAAGTGGGCGAAAGATTAATGTAGTAGGCCGATGAAAGAATATCTTAAACGTGCGCGAAAGACTAAAATAACAATCAGGTGAAAGAAAATCTAAAGTGCGCAAGATATTAACGTAACAATTCAATGAAAGAGAATGTTAAAAGTGCGCGAGATACTAACGTAAACGGCAATCTATCGTAACGTGAAACTATCATAATAACTTAATGAAGCAAATTCCTTAAAGTGTGCCACGTACTACCGTAACAGACCTATGAAATAGGATTCTAAAAGTCCGCGCGAAACGGAGCATCAATCCTACCAAAGCCAACATTTAAAGTGCGTGATACACTAAAGTAACAATCCAATGAAAGAGAGTTTTAAAAGTGCGAGTGATACTAATGACAAAATGGAAAAAAAAAATCCTTAAAGAGCAAGTGATACTACCGTAACAATCCAATAAAAGAATCCTAAAAGTATGCCACATACTTACGTCACGATCTAATCATTTTCAATCGAATCTAAAACAATCCCAAAAATGCACGCGAATCTGACGTAACAACCCAAAAGAAGAGAATCTCAAAAGAGCGCGAGATACAAACGTAATAACCGAATGAAAGATAATCCTTAAGGTACGCGAGATACTAACATGTTATAACCTTAGCGAGTCCAAATATAACTATATACTTCTATTCCCTGTCAAATACTGTAAATTTATTTCTTCTGCAACAGTAAATTTAAAAAATTACCAATATGATTAGACATTAATTAATTTGTAAACGCCTAGGTAATAGTTTTACTTCTAAATGACATGCCACCCACCTAAACCACCACTAAAGCTAACAGAGGACTCATGAAAACCTGTAAATAATAACCCAAGAAATAAATGTAATCAGAATACAAACGTACCATCCTCCACATTGCTTGCGTCCATTGAAACTGACAACCTTGAATTGCTTCGTCGTGCATTAAATGCCGGTAAACCGACCACAGGGACTTATGAAAAAGTATAACACCACCTTCCAAACCGGTGGTGAAGAAGAGAGTAGAGAAGGAACTGCTCGAAGTTCCTACAAAAAGGAGAAAAATTGACAAACTCATTTAAGGAAAGTGAGATTTTCTGTATTTGATGGTCATTCTTACTTAATATAACACATAAACTTGCCTGGCCAGTTCACTTCTTTTAACAAATGCATTTATGAACAAGAGCTGCGTAAATGGAATGCGGCAAGGTTTAAAGGTAACGTCAACGTACCAGGTCGTAGCACGGCAAAGTATCCCAGAAGCTGAGGTGCTGCTTGGATCTGACTTGGAAGTCGGCCTGCAGAAAATTTAGAGGTATGTACTCCTGATCCAGTTCGAAACCAAGATCTGTGGGCCGTCTGGCCATATTTTCGCACCAAATGACAAGCAGAAGTGTCTCACCTGCCTTTAGTACCTTATTAAAGTTAATGAGCGCAGTTGTCGTGACGTAACATGCACAAGAAAGGTACTACCCCGCTAATATTTTAAACTCGGTTTACCCAAACGAAATACGATTTCCCCTGGATTTGGCCCCATTTTCTCCAGCATCCATTATCAACTGACTCGAGGTTTGTTTACTCGAACTCCCCGTCAACTCAAACTAAATTTGCTTTCATTTGGCTAAAAATTACAAACATAACTTGAACTTTTGGTGAAAACGTCGGTCGATTAATGTCGACGTATCAGAACATAGCGGACTAGCACGTCCCAAACAAGAGAGAGGCAACTGAAGCATAAATACATTAGCGAATTTGACATTCTTACCTCCACATATGAATGTTATCATGGATCTAATGTTTGTCTCATAACAAAAAAGATTGTTACCTTTGTGGAGATGGCTATTAAAAGATGCAATTGTTGTTCTTTTTTTAATGCATATCGCGCTAATAAAAATCTTGTCTTTAAATATGCCGGCCATATAGTAAATTTTGATTGTTTTCTGGATTAGTAAATGTTATGTGGGCGAGATGAAAATAATTAATTGGTAAATAATGTCTGAAGAAGTTCGCATGTGTGTGATTTTGCTGTTGAACATCATTTAAAATGTAAATATCGTTATTGAAAGCTCCTTTTCCAAGTGCGCAAGATACTGACAAATTAAAAAAAAAAAACTCAGCAATATTATTAGACAATAAGTAATTTGTGAACGCTTTTATGGTAGTTTTACTTCTAACATGCGACCCTGGCAATAAAGCTAACAGTGAGCGCATGTAACCATGTAACCAGAATACTAACGTACCATCTTCCACACTGCTTGAGTCCAGTGGAACAGACATCCTTGAAGTGCTTAGTCAGGCATTAAATGCTGCAAAACTGACTGCAGCCTGCTTTAAAATCTAACACCACCATCCCAACTGGTGGTGAAGAAGAGAGTAGATCAAGAACTGCTCGAAGGTCCTACAAAAAGGAGAAAAAAGTGTCAAACTCATATTTAAGGAAAATCAAATTTTCTGCATATGATGGTCATTTTTACTTAATAACATTTATAAATAAATAGCATTCGAAAGTTAATTCTCTGATATTCTACCAACTCACGGAAGTTTCGGTACTTCTTCACGGTCATGAACATGAAGAGACAGGTAACTTGCTTGGCCAATTCACTTCTTTTTACAAATGCATTCAGAAAGAAAAGTTGCGTAAATGGAGTGCGGCAAGGTTTGCAGGTGATGTCAACGTACCGGGTCTTCGCTCGGCAATGGTGGCCTAGAAGCTGGGGTGCTGCTAACCTGGTCTGTGGATCATCTGGCCATAATTATTTTCGCATCAAATGACATGCAGAAGTGTCTCACCTGCCTTTAGTAACTTATTAAAGTTAATGAACGCTTCATCTTGAAGTACAATGCACCAAAAACGTAGTAACCCTCTAAAAACTCAAACCTAGTTAAATCAAATAAAATCCGATTTCCTTTGGGGTTGACCCAATTTTCTCTACCATCTATTATCAGTTGACTCCAAATCGATTAACTCAGGCTCCCCGTCAACTCAAACTTATTTTTCCTTCAATTGGCTAAAAATTATCCTTATAACTCGAACTTCAGGTGAAAACGTCAGCTGATTAATGTCAGAGTATCAGAACATAGCAAATGAATGTCTGAAGGAGCTATTGTTCGTGCAATTCTGCTCTTTAATATCGTTTGAAATGTAAATATCGTCATTGAACGCTCCATTCACGCAATTGTAGCTTTCTTTCGTCTCAGTTAAAATATATACTTACAAAAATAAGGATTGTAATATCCTTTTTTCTAATGATTAAGACATGTAAATAAATTTTACCAAAACAATTTTCCAAGGAATTGTAGCTTTCTTTCGTCTCAGTTAAAATATATACCTACAAAAATAAGGATTGTTATATTCTTTTTTCTAATGATTAACACATGTAAATAAATTTTACCAAAACAATTTTCCAAGGAATTGTAACCCCAGTCCTCTGAGAACCTTTATGAAAACATATGTTATCCGTGAAACAAGTTTTTTTTAATTGTAAACAAGGCATTATTTTACTCTGTGCATCGACATGTATTTCAATAAACCTTTATTATTATTACTATTATTATTATTATATTCTCCTTCATGAATTTAACCAATGAGTGATACGACTGAGGGGAATGAATAGCAAAAGGTGTATTTGTGACATTTTCATAATTTTGATCGGTCTATTTCTGACTAATAAACTGGTGGTGAGTGATATCCTGTAGACCACCATATCTGTATAACACAATTGAATATGCAGCAATAGATGAAGCCAGCTTAGATTTTGGTGTGGACACGACAAAGTTTAAAGTCCGCCTGAACTTAATGAATAACAGATCTACATTTGTGATAGAATTCAGTCTTTGAAATTTGCTTTTTTGCAATAAAAGTCAATAAAAGTGTGGTGAGTCTGCGTCAAAGTTTATTGCGCTCAGCCTGATGCGTTCGTTTCATTTGAATTGACAGGTTTAGCTGGAAAGCTCTTCTTATTTGCTTTTTTTCCTTTTTTGAATGAACAAGCGCTTCTTTTTTTCGAAGTTTATGGATGAAACATGAACGCAAAACACAAATCGGAACGTGAACTCGGAACATGAACGCAGAACATGAACTCGGAACAGGAACTCGGAACGGGAACTCGGAACGGGAACTCGGAACGGGAACTCGGAACGGGAACTCGGAACGGGAACTCGGAACGGGAACTCGGAACGGGAACTCTGAAATGGAACTCGGAACATGAACTCTGATCATGAACCATGAACAAGAACCCGGAACAGAAACCCAGAACAGAAACTCGGAGCATGACCTCGGAGCATGACCTCAGAGCATGACCTCGGAGCATGACCTCGGAGCATGACCTCGGAGCATGACCTCGGAGCATGACCTCGGAGCATGAACTGAGAGCCTGAACTGAGAGCCTGAACAGAGAGCCCGAACAGAGAGCCCGAACAGAGAGCCCGAACAGAGAGCCCGAACAGAGAGCCCGAACAGAGAGCCTGAACAGAGAGCCTGAACGGAGAGCCTGAACTGAGAGCCTGAACTGAGAGCCTGGACTGAGAGCCTGGACTGAGAGCATGAAAAAACATGAATTGCGAGCATGAGCTTAGAAAATTAACTGAGAGCACAAACTGATAGCCTTAACTGAGAGCCTTAGTCAAGAGCCTTAAATGGGGCTATCAATACCATGTAACCGGCACCCGTCACAATGAATAAATTTTTACCGTCAGCCTTCACAAACGGTTTCAAAGTCTTTCCATGTGTTTCGAGTCTCTCGATTTTAGCAGCTTGCTAACAAAAGTTTTCGACCTGGAAGAATCTTCAAAATGGTTAACTTGTCTCAAGGTTTCCAAAAATTCCTGGTTTATAGTCGTTTTCATTGATTTCCACCTATGTAAGCGACAGTTTGTAAATAATTTCATATTCAAATTAAAACTGTCTCACTGAAAAATTGCAAACTTCGTTAATAACTCGCTTGTGTACACGGCATTGCGTACCATTCGATAAGATCATAACCAAGAACACGTTTCAATCATGTCGGGAGTTTTCGCCTTCTTTCGAAGTCTTTGCACAAACACGGGGAGCCGATTACCGGTAATTCATTCAAAACACACCACTTCCTTTCGCTAGAGAAATACTGAAGAGATCCGAACATGATTCATTACTTATAATAAAAACAAAGAAAAACTTAAGCTTAATTTTAACGCACAGAAATACATCTTCCTAATAAACGTCAACCGTCAACCGCTCTGAAACTGGGAGCCTGAACAGAGAAACTGAACTAAAATTCGAAACTCAGAACATGAACTAAGAGCTTAAAATTCGAGTCTGAACTGTAAGCATGAACTAATGACGTGAACCGCGAGCATGAGCTCAGAACCTGAAAATTATTTTATCATCATTGAGCGATAAATTTGACAATAATGGATCAATGTGTTAGCATGCTTTATCGAGATACGAAGCACGAAACTACGGTTTTTTCATTTCGGAGCATTGTACTTGACTCACTAAGAAATAGAGAAATACCAGCCACAAAAACTCGAGGAAAAGCAAAAACACAGAACGATAAGTACACGAAGAAGGAAAACGAAACTTACTGCTGCAATGACGCGGGAAACGAAGCTCATCACCGTTACGTAGCGTAACCCAACCTCACAAGGTAACGAAGAAGATTGAATGTGAAAGCAAAAAAGCAGAAACAAAGGAACTATATTTGCATATAGCGCGAAATAAGAGCGTGCAAATTTCACATCACTGAAAGGGGGGTTACGTCACCGAAAAAACAACAACGGAAATATGATCATAACTGTAACGTCTTGAATTACATCTGTTTAAAGCAAATCCTGGTCACTGTACGTGTAACTAATTTTCATTTCCATGATTTGCAAATGTTAGGAGTACCACTTAAAATGCCCAGCCCTCAATAAAAATATAGAAATAAAAATTAAACAAATCCTATAAGATCTAGGCGCTTGCTAATTATATACCTCCTCGTTTGTGTTTTTTTGTTAGGTTTGTTAGCGGTTTTCTTCGTCACGTTTCTCATGATACCGCACGTTACTTCGCCTCGCGCTTAATCACTTTTCAAGTCAGTGTACCTAAAGTCGCCCTGGAAACCACGCCACTGAATGAAAATGTGGAATTGTTCACATTCCGCAGGGTTTTGTTGAGTCAGAATTAAAACCTATTTGTTGAATGACGAAAGCGGAGTTTTTATCCATATATTGAGGTCTTCAAAGCGTCGAGCCTTCAATGAATCATATGAAAATTAAAATTTGGTCGAAATCGGTGTTTCCTAAGTGAAATTTAGTTTTGATCAATGACACTGAGCCAGGTTCAATACATTTTGATGTCGAAGCGAACTGTAAAAAGGCATAAACGCGGAATTTAGCGGGTATTCAGATTGGTGGAATTGTGAGGGACAACAGGAAACGCGAGCAAAGAGCTGTGCTGATGTCTGCCGGGATATTTATATGGATATGTCGAGTACGAAACAGTGAAATGAATAACTGGTGAGTACTATAGAATATCTTTTCACGAACTAAAGTAACACCCCGAATACTAGAAGGACTTTTTGCCTTTTGTAAGCCTTCAGTCTTTTTCCAGAAGCTTTTCACCTAAATCAAGGGTGAGTTGAATACAGAACGCGCGACAAGCGCAGTCATTTGTACTCGATAGCTTATACCTGGGCGTCTGATTTGGTTCGGTCTCTCCTTGAAGTATAATGTTTCAAAGGGAAATTGTCTCAGGTTGTAAAACGTAAATGTTAGGCTCGTGTCTACCAGAAAAGATAAAGAGTAAAGCGAAAGAATTCCAACCGAGATCCTGCAAAATCGAACGCTCATTCCAATTTGACTGTAGAGGTAAAGAAGGAAGAGGAGGACCCACTGGAAAATCTACGAAGTCGACTGAATTATGCAAAAGTATAGACGCGAATCTATTGCAAAACATCGTCAACGCAGAATGCGGACCCTCTTGAAGTTTTCCTACAGTATTTTGAATTGGTGAAGCCGTCAGCTTTTGGTAATTTTCGATCTACTGTAACATCTAAAAGGACTCCCAGTCAGCCTAAAGTGAATCCATTACCGTATTTGGTTGAATTTGAATCACGGGAACAGCGGAGACCTCGAAAGAGGCAGATCTATGTAGAGGCAGCAGTAGACGGCCCCCATTTTGTTTACACTGGAAAAAAACTAACAGCTCAGATGAAATTCTTCACTTACGTTCCGCTAGGTAAGTTTTGTGGTGAAGACTGCACTTTTTTTGAATGGGGTTTCTAAGCAAAGTCGTTTGGAGGTTTCTTGTGTTTCCAGTGACTCAGTTGTGTGGCTTAGTTCGGGGACTTTAGGCCATCCAGCAAAGTACGTTTTTTCTACAAGCGTATAAAATTAGCATTTTCTATTTGCAAAAATACTACAACGTAACTTCACGATTGGTTATGTTTTAAAAGAGGCAATCGGCAATCAGTGTAGATAGGCCCTTTGTTTTAATGTCGTTATATTCTGGATCACGACACATTTTTAATTCATTCGTTTTTGTTTTAGTTGTAGCAAACAAACATTAACTACATTTTTTGTTAGACGGGACCATTCATAGAAATAAAAAGTTGTCTCTCTGGAACGGAAATAATGTATAACATACCTTGGTGTCTTCATCGTTTCAAATTATCTTTGACTCAACACACTGCATTTTAATTTCACTTAAATTAGCAAATTTTTCGGTATTTTGTCCAGATTGAAAAACTGCTTGTGCTGTGGGATTGCTGCAGTGGGGGCCAAGCTGCCAATCAAATTAAGAGAAAGTTTTGATTTTTCAATAACGTGCTCTCCGCACAAAATTTTTCAAACCCTTTACATTCCATCTTGTTCAACTTGTCAAATATTTTTCCTTTTCATCTTAATTGTTCAAAAACAATCTGCATTTTTATGCATGACTTCTTCAACAATGAAACACCTCCCCAGCATCTAAAAATTATTTAGATATTCTTCAGAAAACACACCATTTCAGAGTCCAGAGCAAAACATGAAATAAATTCCCTTCAATAACTTGATGCAAAGATTTGGAATGGTCTTACCATATGTCTTCGTTCTTTACCTAAATAAAAATTTAAAACAGTGTTACGAAATCAGCTATTAGACATTTTGATGCAAGAGGATTCCGTACTTTGATTGATAAATTTAGAAAATTATGATCTTTTTAGTTTCATTTATGTGGCGTGTTGCTAAGGAAACTAAATTTTGTTGTTGTTGTTGTTATTGTTGGTCGATCCAAGGGGCTTTAACAACAATGTAAAAGAGCGCGGAAAAGAAAGCACCTTTTGGTAGTGTGCGATGCGACCAAAAAGGCTACTGTGCGTGAGAAAGAGGGCGGACATGGGAAAACAGAAACAAATTAATCGACAGTCAGCACCGCAAAACGGCACAGAAGGAAGATACCGATAACAATCTATTTACACTCACATGTCACCCTCACAACCACGCAGCGAAATCTATCATTCTCAGAAACTTTAAATTACCTCAAAATAATTCAGAGACAGGTACTTTCTTCTACAATTTATAAAATTTAATTCAAACGTGACAAAAATACAGGTAACTTTTTGGTCAGAAATTCTTCACAAATTAGTGACCAACCTGGAGCTATCAAATGCGCTCGCGCACGATGCAAAACCTGTCTTTTCATTCATAGCATGGAGAAAATTTCGGGACCCAGCGACTTATCAATATTACTGATCACTTTACGCATATCTCCGCCAATGTTCACTTCTTGAGAAACAAGAAGACGACTAAGTGACCGAAGGGCAAGCACGCATCCAAACCAGTCGCTAAACACTTTAATCTCCCTATTCTTTCTTTGGAGCATATGGCAGTCTTCGGCCTCTCTTTACAACTAGCTAATTCGGAAAGCCTGGAGCATAAATTCATCTTTCAAATCGGCTCTCTTAATCCCAACGGTATCAACGAACGCTTTTCATTCAACTTATCTATTCTTGTTTTTCTCGTCACTATGTTCCCACCAACAGCGCAGCTCCATCTTCTGCATACAAACATACACATCCCAAAATTCATCCATTTATTTTGAGGAAAGCCTCACGCTCGAAACGTCAGCCTTGAAACTCTACGCTGGCTAATTAACATTATCAACTCGGTTGAAGAAACCAAATCAACCCGTATTAAGCTGTATTCAAGCCATTTCCATGAGTGACAGTTTAATACGGGTTCGACTGTCTTGTGTCTCCTAAAGGGAACACGTTTAAACGCTGTTAACCTTTACAATCGTAGAGAGTTCCTAAAAATGACGTTCAGAGCGTTAGCCCATCTAACGCTGGATGGTTAGATGGACTAGATGGTTAGAAACTTATAACAACAAAGTGTCTACAAAGAGTGTCAGTATGTAAGAGCGAAGTTCGAAGGTAAGGCAAGTATTAAAGTTGCTTTGCATTACTCGTCATGATTAGTCGTGTGTTAGTGAACACGGCTAGGAGTTTGCATGTTGATTGAGACTTGTTATGGCTTCCCTGTGAAATTGCGTGTTGGTCCTAACAAATCATGTTTTCGACAGGAAATGAATACGTTCTGTGGCAAGGAAATTAGTCGAAAGATTTGGGGGCTAATGGTAAATGTGGTAGGAGGTGAACTTCCAATGTGGCGGAACCACCATAAACCTGACCAACGTACGTATTTCGTAAAAAGTACTACAAATCGTGCGTCGTTGCGCCCAGCCTTTCATAGTGTCCTTTCACAGTCAAGCCTTTCACTCGGAGAGAACATAAAGTCAACGCTTTCGAAAGGAGAGGATTTAAAAACGAGTAGATTGATTCAAGGACGAACTGGCTAAGGCGGGGGTCCAACGGTGGTTAAGCGAACTTGCAATAGGGCGACACCACCAGTTACCGCTCAAAATATAATGCGAAATTCATGTACAATTGTTATTAATCAATAACGAAAGCATTTAGTTGATCAACCAAAATTGTAAATGCTGAAGGACAGCTCTAGACAATTTAAAACAAATTGCGTGTTTTCGATTCCGATCTTCAAGGCCAATTAAAGGACAGAATATCACGCATGTTTATAACTAAAAGAATAAAAATTGGAAAGGGGTGTTTTTTCCTGTGTGTAAGTGGTTGAAGGGATAAAAAACGCGCACGCGTGTAAGCGGGACATAGAACAGCGTGCAAGTAAGAAAACTCAAGATCACGCCACGAAGAAAAACGATCAAACCATTTACATATTCGGTACATTTTTATTAAACATTAACTCCCCCATCATATAAGGTTAAGAATTTGTGAGATAGTTGATAATTTGACTCAGTCCTTCCCCTGTAATTGATTAACGGCGACGTCTTCGGCCGACACTGTTGGTTGACGTCCAAAACTTGACCTTTTTCGTTAATCTCTTCCATTCCGCTTTTGTCTTGCTCAGAAACACACTTGAACTGTCGACAGCGACACGCTCTAATCTCGAAAAAGTTTGTCGATCGGACTTCATTGTTAGGGCAGTCCAGAGTCGCAGTCCAGAGTTTTCCCACTGAAGGCTGGCAACATGCGCAGAACGAATCCAAGCCGGTCTCACCATACGTTGAAGTGGACGTGGACTCGCACGTTCCGCGACATGTGTTGTGCTGATACTTAATCCTGGACGTGCAGTTTTCCTTTGTCTTGATGTAATCAAATTTTCCCTTGTTTAGTAAACAATTGCCACTGCTAGGACCCGGTTCTATGAAAAATAGTAAGGACAAATTATTGTTAATTATTAATTGCTAGCTTAAACAAGTTTCACAGGTTGACTCAACAGAGAGCAATTCGACAGCGGTGCACAAGCACTAGCCGGATCCCCGTGTTGCGATTCTAAAATACTTAACTCTCACAATACCTTTGTTTAGCCAGAGATACAAAATGGTTTCGGTGGCCTGTCAGGGAATTATGACTAAATATGGGGGAGGGGGTTAACTGACACTCCGTTGAGGAAGGGGGAAAAGGAATACGGGCTACTCCTATACCAACTGAAACCGGAATCAGCTTGGGGAAGGGGAAAAAGGAATATTCGTGACCAGCTGAAACCGGTATTAGCTAGGGGGAAGTTGAGTCACTGGACTTCCAAGCTCAATTTTTCCCAATCTAATCTAATCACTGATATATATGCTAACCGAAGATCTCATTCGCGAAAATTAGCAATAAGTTACTTTGTGAAAATATTGCAATATGTTGCACTGGAGTTTTCATATTTATCACAAATTAAAGAGGCATCTCGTTTAGATCACTATTCTTTTAGGCTTGTATAACTTAAATTGTAGGCATCTAGGACCCACTGTTTACGAGAACCATTAACAATACTGATAACAATCACCTTTACATACTCTCACCATAAATGAAAGATGAAATCGGAGTTGCGAGAAGGTTGTGTTTTGAAAGGATTGCCGGATCAGTATAGATATCTCAACCAGCAAAATAATTTGACTTCTTTGCTAAATTCTTTGGTTTTACAGAGCTTTCTAAGTCTACTGCACCCAGTCCTTCTTTTTTTGTGCGTGAGTGTGTGTGGTGTTTCTTTTTGCCCACGTCAATCTCGACCTTTTCAGATCACCTGAGATATGCAAAGAAACTAAGGTTCCGAGTGGCGTATCTTAACATGCTCACTACTTCCGGAAGAGGTCGACTTGAACAAATTGCGAGAGGATAGATTAAGTGAGGTGATATACTTCCCTCCCGAGAATGCAGATCATAATGAGCCTGTACTTTTGGTATTTTTCGCTCTGATTTCCAGAGTCAACTTACCACATGGAGGACAACACTCTTTGTCATTGGCCGGAGGTTGAATAGATCCCTACAAGAGAAGGAAATACCTAGCTTAGTAAAAATATTCAAAACATGGCAATGATGAGGGTTGAGAATTGCGTTGAGATTGAAAATGGTAACCAACCGTTCTTGTTTTTTTTGTTGTTCGTTTGTTTGCTTGTTTTTTGCGTTTTTTACCAGCCAAATATTGATGTAACAATTACATGAAATAAACTATATAAAAAATATCTGGGGGATACCTTTCAAATCCCTCCGAAATCTTGAATTTTTTAGGGCTTCTTTTCCTGCAGTTTCTAAAATTGAAGTTCACCAGCGTGGATCATTTTCTTTACTTGTAATATATTGGTGTCTAACCATGAACATGTCGATAGGGACTCCTGTACTTGGTTTGGATAAAGGAAAATTATCACTAGACAACAACATAGATATACATATAGCATAAGCTCAGATGCTCACCGTTGGACATTTGTCGCAAATTATATGCTCTGTTTTTATCTGTGCACTTTGGTTAAGAGAGTAGCACGGGTTTACAGTAAGTTCGCACTTAAGCTTCAGGCAGCTCCCGTCTTTCCAGGTAGTGTTGGGCTACAACAACACAAAAAAATATCGACATTGCAATGCCTTGGAAGAGAGCAACATATTTCAAAAATTATCTAAGAGAACAATAAATAAAGATCAGGAAAAACGAGGGTATACTCTCATCATCCTGAAAGTGTTGCTCGCCAAAATACCCTTCTACCCCTTTCAGTATTGTAAAATAACAGAAAACCAGGTGTATCATTGTAGTAAAATTGTAAGAGTTTTAGGAATAACATTGGTGGAGGCTACTCGATAAGATTATGCCCTCCTTGGTAACGTGTCGACATTTTTGCCGCCGATTGAAGTCATACTCTCTGTTTGTGACGGTATAGAAGCCATTTTACTCACCGCATGATATTCCGTCTCATTTTTGCTGTTAATGTAGAAGCAAGATGGACAGATTGACGCTGTGGGAACACTTTCTTTCATCTCTAACTGCACTCCATGCGTGAAGGTTGAAGTGGATGGGTTCATGCTCCCTCACCATCCCTAACTATTCCCTGACCAACCTTCACAATCACAATAAATACATTAGCGGATTTGACATTCTTACCTCCACATATAAATGTTATCATGGATCTAATGTTTGTCTCATAACAAAAAAAGATTGTTACCTTTGTGTAGATGGCTATTAAAAGATGCGATTTTTGTTTTTTTTAATGCATATCACGCTAAAAAAAAATCTTGCCTTTAAATATGCCAGCCATATAGTAAATTTTGATTGTTTTCTGGATTAGTAAATGTTAAGTGGGCGAGATGAAAATAATTAATCGGTAAATAATGTCTGAAGGAGTTCGTATGTGTGTGATTTTGCTGTTGAACATCATTTGAAATGTAAATATCGTTATTGAAAGCTCCTTTCGCGCAGCTGTAGCTTTTTGTCATCTCAGTAAAAGTATTGCCAAAATGTATACTTACAAATTTATAATTGTAATAAACTTTTCCCATGCAATAACACATCAAGCAAGTTTTCGAGGAATTGTAACCCCAGTCCTCTTAGAATCCTAAATCATCATACACCATTTATAACCTGCGAAATAAGTTTTTATTTTAATACAAATTTTAAAACATGGTGTCTCTTCACTCTGTGCAACGACATGTATTTCAATGAACCTTCACTGCTCTTATTTACATCAAATTCCCCTCGAAAAAAAAATCAAAACTTTAAAGAAATGAAGGGAAATGAAATGAAAATGAAAATGAACAGCAAAGGGAGTATTTGTGACATTTTCATAATTTTTATCTGCTCATAATGAACGATACTGAAATAAAATGTCCGATACATTGAAAGAAAATTATATTTTTTTATTCTAAGTAGAGTGTGTCCTGTAGACTTTCATATCTGTAAGACAAAATTTCCTGTTCCGCGATTCTCCTATTGCCCGGATTTAACAAAGCGGTTTTTTTCTCTTCATTACTGTTCTAGAGGCCCTACATATCTTGGTCGTGGATCTCTTTAAGTATGAACTAACTAAAAGCTGTTTTCGGAAGACTGTTGGTGATTGGCTGGATCTGGTCACATCGCGTATCTTGAAGCCAAGGGTAATGATTGTGCTTACTCATTTGGATAAGTTTGACCCCAGTGATACCAGCACTGTTATTAGCCGCTGTAAAGACATCTTGGAGGGAGTGCAAGATTACTGCAAAGGTCAAAAAGCTCTGATTGAGTATGAAATTTCAGAAAAAAAGAAGGAAGGCCTTAAGAATCCTTTGAAGGGAGGCTCAAACCCAGAGTGGAAGAGAGACAACCCTCCAATTATTTCTTCTGTTCTACATCATGCTTTTTATGATGCTTTGCAGGTAAAATGCTCTCACAAATAACATGCCTGGATATGAGTGTTTGAGTGGACAGTAGATCAGCTGTCAATTAAACTACATTACATTAGGAACATAGCTGAGACATTTTCCAAATCCTTACCTGTTGGTCAAATGACACCCTAATTTAATTCAATATCTAATATACTCATGGTTATTCATATTGTTTTAGATTTGTGTATGTGCTTTGCCAAATAGAGGACACTTACTGGGGTTCTGGCATAAATAGATTTGTTTGGATCTGGGGAGTTTTAATTTTGATCACTATTTTTGTGAACGGTATATTTTAATTTGATTGTGCTTTCTCCAGGAGCCACCCCCAACTGAGCCAGTTTGCAGCACAAGTTAAATCGCCATGGTACCTGTTAGTAATGTCAGTGAGCTAACTGGGATAAATGCATTACAAGATGAGATCATACGTATTGCTGAAGATAGAGAAGTCTTTCCATCTGTTGGCAGAGATTTACCTGAAGAGTGGGTCAAACTTGAGGTGGCATTGAGGAAGAGTAGAGAAAATGACCAGGTTCAAATTTTAATTTTTCCGCTATTAAAAATTATGATACAATGTAGGCTTGAACAGCCAGTTACTGTAAACCCATTCATTACTCCCTCCAAATGATTTTAGCAGTATTGGCAATGGTAATAAAAGATATTGACAAAGACAAGGATTTACTGGAAGAATTGGCAATATTTTTCCATGAATAATGTCTTTCATTTCAAGCCAACTTCACATAGCCTCTTGTTTTTGTTCTCCTATTAGAGAGTTCCACCATTCTTGGCTTTGTCAAAAATCTTTTTCTTTTTCCCACATTAGATACACTGTAAGTAATACTTTAGGGAAAAAAGCTATCTTAATTTGTAATCTATAGAGATATTAAAGGCACATTGAAGGTAATATACTGACTTTGTTATGTAAGGAAGTCTATAAAAATGCTGTGAGATCAATTGTGAAGTATTTTTTTTTATTCTGAAGTGATCTCTTCCAAAATTTACAGGTTCGTTGTATGTCTTATGAAGATTTTGAAAAGTTTGCCAAAGAACATACCGGTCTCTCTAAGATGGGATTGCGCTCAGCAGTAACATATCTGGATTCAATTGGTGAATTGCATTATTACAAGGATATTCCTTCATTGGACAAGAATGTGTTCATTGATCTTCGATGGCTGGCAAAATTGGTGAAGTGCCTTTTCCGACATGACCTGCAGGAGACATTGAACTTTGATGAAAGCTTTCAAAGGTTTGGGATGATTCGTGGGTACTTCAATGAACTCAAGAAAAACCTTATTCAGGAAGCAAGGTTGTCAAAGGCTCTCTTGAGGTAACTATTTACTTATAAGTGCTTAAGAGAAGGAAAAAATGTTTTCTTGTTCTCACTCAATTTCAATTGTCTTTTTAGGAAACCATTAAGAGCAGGTGAAGGAAAGGAGAAGAAAAGCCTACTGTTAGGGAAATAAAATATAACTGATGGTCCTAAATGCCTTTCTCCCTGTTATAATGACAAAAACTGCAGACTGAAGGCATGTTGGGTGAAATCTCTTGTAAAATTGCTTTATTGTTGACTCAACAGACAAGAAACACTGACTAATTAGTTCTTTGCACACTAACCATAGAAGAAATCAAAGACTTTGTATTTTGCTGAAAAAGATGTAATGCTGCTGATTTGAAGGACGTTTTTATTGGCTGCATGTCATAAATTAGCATATTTCTATGTTTGGTTGAGTCAGTAAAAGGTTGCAACTGAATAAACTGCAGAACTTCATTGTTGCTCTATGTCAGTTAAGAAAAATATTTCTGCTCAGGCCATATCATTTGACATATGACCTTGAGTCTGGAACATGAAAATAATGTTATGAAAAT